>NC_141909.1:62138287-62439776 GCF_057802395.1 Ceratotherium simum simum | reverse complement strand
TCGGATGACATGCCTACCCAGACTAGGGAAACTAAAGAAAAAATAAACAAGTGGGACTTTATCAGATTAAAGAGATTTTATAAGACAAATGAAACCAGAATCAAGATGAACAAACAACCAACCAGCTGGGAGAGAATATTTGCAAAACATACATCTGACAAGGGGTTGATCTCCATAATATATAAAGAACTCACACAATTGAACAACAAAAAAACAAACAACCCGGTCAAAAAATGGGCAGAGGAAATGAAGAGACACTTCTCCAAGGAAGATATACAGATGGCCAATAGGCACATGAAAAGATGCTCAACATCATTAATCATCAGGGAAATGCAAATCAAAACAACACTAAGATACCACCTCACGCCCATTAGAATGGCTATAATCACCAAGACAAAAAACAACAAATGTTGGAGAGGATGTGGAGAAACAGGAACCCTCATACACAGCTGGTGGGAATGCAAATTGGTGCAGCCTCTATGGAAAACGGTATGGAGATTCCTCAAAGAATTAAAAATAGAGATGCCCTATGATCCAGCCATCCCACTACTGGGAATCTATCCAACGCACCTGAAATCAACAATCCAAAGAGGCTTATGCACCCCTATGTTCATTGCAGCATTATTCACCATAGCCAAGAAGTGGAAGCAACCGAAGTGTCCCTCGACTGACGATTGGATTAAGAAAATGTGGTATATATATACAATGGAATACTACTCAGCCATAAAAAAAGACAAAATCGTCCCATTTGCAACAACATGGATGGGCCTCGAGCGTATTATGTTAAGTGAAATAAGCCAGAAAGAGAAAGACAAACACTGTATGATCTCACTCATATGTGGAATATAAACCAACACATGGACAGAGAAAACTGGACTGTGGTTACCAGGGGAGTGGGGGTGGGGGGTGGGCACAAGGGGTGAAGGGAGTCATATATGTGGTGATGGACAAACAAAAATATACAACCCAAAATTTCACAATGTTAGAAACCATTAAAACATCAATAAAAAAAAATTCAATATCAATTTATGATAAAAACTCTCAATGTGCTGGGTATAGAGGGAGTATACCTCAACATAAACAAAGGACATATATGACAAGCCAACAGCTAACATCATACTCAACAGTGAAAAGCTGAAAGCTTTTCCTCTAAGATTATGAACAAGACAAGGATGCCCACTCTCCTTACTTTTATTCAACATAGTATTAGAAGTCCTAGCTAGAGCAATTAGGCAAGAAAAAGAAATAAAAGAAAAGAAAAAAGTAAATCAGAAATCAGAAAAGAAGTAAAACTGTCAATATTCACAAATGACATTATATTATATATAGAAAACTCTAAAGACTCCAGCAGAAAAATGGTTAGAATAAACAAATTCAGTAAAATCGCAGGATACAAAATCAATATGCAAAAATCTGTTGTGTTTATATACACTAATAGCAAACTATCAGAAAGAGAAATAAACAAAATGATCCCATTTACAACTGCATCAAAAAGCATAAAATACCTAGGAATAAATTTAACCAAGGAGATGAAGGGCCTGTATATTGAAAACTATAAGACACTGATGAAAGAAATTGAAGATGGCACAAATAAATGGAAAAGTATTCCATGCTAATGGATTGGAAGAATTAATGTTATTAAAATGTCCATACTACCCAAAGAAACCTATAGATTCAATGCAATCTGTATCAAAATCCTAACGGCATTTTTCTTAAAAATAGAACAAACAATCCTAAAATTCGTATGGAACCACAAAAGACACCAAATAGCCAAAGCAATCTTGAGAAAAAAGAACAAAGCTGGAGGCATCACACTTCCTGATTTCAAACTATATTACAAAGCTGTAGTAATCAAAACAGTATGGCATTGGCATCAAAACAGGTTCATGGATCATTGGAACAAAACACAGAGCCCAGAAATAAACTCATGCATATATGCTCAATTAATTTAGGACAAAGGAGCCAACAAAATACAATGGGGAAAGGACAGTTTATTCAATAAACGGTTTTGGGAAAACTGGACAGACACATGTAAAAGAATGAAACTGGACCACTATTTTACACTAAACACAAAAATGAACTCAAAATGGATTAAAGACTTGAACATAAGACCTGAAACCATAAAATTTCTAGAAGAAAATATAGGTGGTAAGCTCTTGACATTGGTCTTGGTGATTATTCTTTTTTAATTTGATACCAAAAATAAAGGCAACAAAGGCAAAAATAAACAAGTGGGACTACATAAAACTAAAAAGCTTCTGCACAACAAAGGAAACCATCAACAAAATCAAGAGGCAACATACTGAATGGGAGAAAATATTTGCAAATCATATATAAGGGGTTAATATACAAAATATATAAAGAACTTATACAACTCATTAGTGAGAAAAAAACCAACCTGATTAAAAAATGGGCAGAAGATCTGAACAGACATTTTTCCAAAGAAGACATACAGACGACCAACAGGTATATGAAAAGGTACACAATATCACTAATCATTTTGATTGCAAGTCAAAACCGCAATGTCATACCACCTCACACTTGTTAGAATGGCTATTATCAAACAGACAAGAAAAAACAAGTGTTGGCGAGGATGTGGAGAAAAGGAACCGTTGTGTACTGTTTATGGGAATGTAAATTGGTGCAGCCACTATGGAAAACAGTATGGAGGTTCCTCAAAAAATTAAAAGTATAACTATCATATGACCTAGCAATTCTACTTTTGGGTATGTACCCAAAGGAAATGACAACACCAAGTCGAAATGATATATGCAACTCCATGTTCACTGCAGCATTATTTACAATAGCCAAGACATGGAAGCAACCTAAGTGTCCATTGATGGATGAATGGATAAAGAAAAGTGGTATATAAATACAATGGAATATTATTCAGTGATAAAAAAGAAGGAAATCTTGTCATTTGCAACAACATGGATGGACCTGGAGGGCATTATGCTAAGTGAAGTAAGTCAGGCAGAGAAAGACAAATATTGTATGATCTCACTTACATGTGGAACCTAAAAAACAACAACAAAAAAACCAAACTCATAGATGCAGAGAACAGATTGGTGGCTGCCAGAGGCGAAGGCTTGTGAGTGGGCAAAATGGGTGAAGGTGGTAAAAAGGTACAAACTTCCGGTTATAAAATAAGTAAGTCCTGGGGATGTAATGTACAGCTTGGTGACTATAGTTAAATAATATGGCACATTAGAAAGTTAAGACAGTAGATCTTAAAAGTTCTCATCACAACAAAAAAAATCTGTAACTATGTGTAGTGATGGATGTTAACTAGACTTGTTGTGGTGATCATTTTGCAATATATACAAATATCGAATTATGTTATACACCTGAAACTAATATAATGGGTTTTTTCTGTTTTTTGGTGAGGAAGATTAGTCCTGAGCTAACATCCGTTGCCAATCCTCCTCTTTTTTGCTGAGGAAGATTGGCCCTGGGTTAACATCTGTGCCCATCTTCCTCTACTTTATATGGAATGCCGCCAGGGATCCAAACCTGTGAACCCTGGGCCGCCGAAGCAGAGCACGTGAACTTAACCACTCTGCCACCGGGCCAGCCCCTAAGATAATGTTTTTTTTTCAAAAATATCTCAGTTAAAAAAAGAAAACAAGGAAACAAACCAACAACAAAGCTCCTGAAGTATAGAAGAGAATACAACATCTTGGCGCAGATTCACTGGCCACAGGCAAAAGAATATGAATCAGCAGGTCTGGAGGTACCTGCATTTTTATCAAACACTCTAGGTGATTTTGATGCAGGTGGTTCAGAAAAAAATATCCTCTACATATTTTGTAGAAAAGCAGAAGAGTGCATTTGGAAACTAATGTGGTCATTTCTTCCAAAGAAGGTTTATCTACATGTTTCTGCAAGTTCTTGGTCTGTATTACAGTGAATCTTAGCATGTGTAAGGACAAGTATTGCTTAAAGTAACTAAAAATTCTTAAGCTTTGAGGGTTTAGTAAACAGTGTTTTGATAAACACAATAAGCCTTGTGTTACAAGTTTCACAAAGCAGGTTGAATCCATTTCCAATCCCCTCCCCATAGCACCTCTTAACATACTACATAATTTTTGTTACATCTATTATTATCTGTCTCCTCCTACTAGAATATAAATTTCACGAGGGCAGGAATTCCTGTCTCTATTGTTTACAGCTGTATTCTGAGCTCACAGTGCCTGGTACTCTATAAATTGGCTGAATGAACAACTCGTTAAATTTAGGCACGATATAAATTCCCCACGACCTAAAGATTACAGATCTGTGTCGATGTCAACAACCGCCATAAGGATTAATTATGGTAGCAGATGCTCTTGCAAGACTGTTATTCCCAAGTGCCAGTCTGAGGGCAGGAGCACATGGTGGAAGCCAGAGGGCCCTGGGTGAACAGAGGCCAAGGAACTGACTGCACAGGAGGCAGGCCACATTTGTCCAAGTAGGTGGCCTTGTCTTTAGTGGGATAACGCTCAAGTTTCCGCCCTTGCTACTTCCATCCCCACTTATAGACATTTTTACAATGGCCATAAACTTACAGTATTGTAAATCACTAACCCATGTCGCCCATAATGGGCCTCCTCACCTCCTTTAAAGTTTAGTTGCCAAGTTCTGCCATAAAGAAACAACTGCATGTGCATCCTCAGAGCCACACTGGGCCCCGCTAGCTCAACTGGCTTTGGGGTTCAGATGGGAGGATTTCTGGTCACTAATACACATTAAAAATGCAGCTTTAAATACCAATTTAGGAGTAGAAGCTTGTATTTCTTTTATATTTTACCTAGTATATTATAGCATTTATATATTCTAAATAAAAATCTGACAGCGTGTATGCAGTGGGCTCTACAGATGAAAGGCCCCGAAACTATCCCCTAAAAATGGCTGAAAATGTGTGTACTTTTCTTCAATGTTTATTACAACACTTTTCAAATATACAAAAAATGTTGAAAGAATAATACAAGGAACATGGTAGATACAATTGTTATTTTGTCTTATTTCCTTTATCTACATATGTACAGATATATTTTATATGTGTATTAAATTTTACCATTTGATTTATCTGAATGTATACATATATGGATGAGAATATGCATATGTAGTAGAATCTATATATAGCTTTTTGCTGAACCACTTGAAAGCAATTTGTGGCTTTCATAACATTTTACTCCTAAATATTCCAGCTTGCATCTCTGAAAAATAATTTAAGTAAATCCCATGTATGTGGCTGAGATGGTCACATGTTCCCATGTATTAGCAAAGCATCTTGAATTCTTGTCTCAGGCAGGAACATGCTTTGTTGTGGTCTGGAGAGAGACCCCTAAAAGTTGGGAGGCCCTGGGAGGCCACCAAATTCAGCTAATGGCAATGCCACCTCTGTGCATTTAAATCCTTCCTGGGCCACTTATTAGCTCTGTGGCCTGGGGCAAGTGGCTTACTAGCTCTGATGATGATGGCAGTGGTGATAATGATAATAATAATAATAACAACAGCAGCAAACACTTAATAGAACTTACTGTGTTCCAGGATTTACTATTCTAGATCCTATCCCTAGGAGCGATGTCACCAAAATGGCAACATAGGTCATTCCTGCCTTTACTCCCCCTCACAAGAAGAACAACTAACAACTATTCATGGACAAGATACCACTGAGAAAATCCTAAAACATAGGGGTGAGGGTGAAGTACACCTCTGTGACACAGAGAACAAGACATACTGCATTAGCAGGGTAAGAGAAGCAGCTATATGCTGACAGCAGTGCCTCTCCTCCAGGCCAGCACACACAACAAGGAGAGGTCTCCCCTGAGCCTCTGGTTCCTCTAGTGGGAAAAGAGAGTGCTGGGTGGACATCCAGCTTCCCCAGCATTGTGGGTCACTTCTTGGGAGCCCCTACTCCAGTCTTGCCTCATTAGGGTCATGGGGAGAATCTGCAGGGCTTGACCACTGGGTATCTGACTGTGACAGAGAAGGTGGGAGAGGCTCGCAACAACCAGTGCTTGGATCTTGGCAGACCAAGTTCCTACCTACAGCACCCAAGTAGTAGTTCCAACCAGCAGCCTTGCTCATCTGCAGAGCCAAGATGGTGGCGCAGTCTGACCAGGGAACTTGGCAAGGTACAGGTCTGCCTGATTCAGGACCTTAAATGAAGACCCTTTATAGCTCTGGAGCCTGGGCTGTCCCCCCCGCCCAGGCAGGGGAGCTGAGTCATAGCCCCACCCACTGCTGAGTGTAGCTCCTGGCCCTGCCTGACCAAAAAGCCAGGCCAGAACACCTGGAAGCTGCATAGCCTAGCAATGCTTGAGCAGAGAGTCCAGCAGGCAGAGCTGATCATCTGCATGGCAAAGCCAGTGGGACTGTTTGGCCAGGGAATTTGGGGTGTGGGTCAGCTCGAGTCAAGACCATAAACAAAGAGCCTTGCTAAGCTTGGAGCCAGTTCTCTGCTCTGCCCAGGCAGGGGAGTTAATTCATAGCCCTGCTCACTGCTGAGTGTAGCTCCTGGCTCCACCCTACCAGAAAGCCTTCCAGAACACCTGGGAAGCTGTTTGGAGTCAGTTCTCCTGCTTTGTCCAGGAAGGGGAGCAAATTCATAGCTCTGCCCACTGCTGAGGGTAGCTTTGGGCCCTGCCCAACCATGAAGCCTGGCCTGAGTACGTGGGAAATGGCTTGGCCCAGCAGCACTCAAGCCAAGAGCCCAGCTAGCAGATCTGCCTGTCCGCAGAGACAAGTTGGCAACTCCATCTGGGTGGAGAGTTTGGTGCACAGGTCTGCCTGATTAGCTCCCCAAAGAAGAGTCTTGTTAGCCTTGGGGCATGCTCTGCATGCCCATCATCTCACCCTCCACCCCGCTGGGCAGGGAAGCTAACCTGTAGCCCTGACCAATGCTGAATACAGCCTCCAACCTTGCTAAACAGAAAACCTAACCAGAGCTTCCAGAAATCTCAGTAGCCCACTCTGCAGCCCTGATTACAGTGGCACTTGAGTGGAGAACCCAACCAATGGTTCTCCATCTGCAGAGCCAAGATGGTGACCCTATCTGTCCAGGATGCTTAGTGTGTAGGTCTGTCTGATTTGATTCCCAAACAAAGCCTTGCCAGCCCTGGGGCCTGTTTTGCAGCCCAACCATGCAGGGAAAGTAATTTATAGACACACCTAAAGCTGAATACAGCCCCCAGCCTGACCTGACCTGGAAACCTAACCAGAGCTCCCAGGAATCTGTGTAGCCCATCTTGCAACTCTGATATAGCAGCACTGAGTAGAGAACCTGACTAGTGGCCCACTCATCTGCAGAGCTAGGATGGTGGCCCATCAGGCCAGGGAACATGATGGATAGTTTTGCCTAATTTGATCCCCAAACAAGAGCCTTGCCAGCCTTGGGGTCTGCACCGGGCCCCTCCTGGGCAAGGAAAATAATTTATAGCCCCACTCATTGCTGAATATATCTTCAGCCTGTTCGACCAGGGGACCTAAACAGAGCACATGAGAAGCATAGCCCATCCTACAGCCCTGCTTACGGTGGCACATGAACAGAGAGCATAGCACAGAGCTTTCCCCATCTGCAGAGCAAAACCGGTAACCCCATCTGCCCATGATATTCAGTGCACAGTCTAGCCTGATTTGGGTCCCCAAACAATGATCAGTGCAGGCCTTGGGGCCTGTTCTGCTACCCCACCAAGGCAAGGAAGCCAATTCATAGTTCTGCCTACTAAAAAGTATAGTACTCAGTCCTGACCATCTAGAAAGCCTGACCAGAGAACCCAGGCAACTGCATAGCCAATCCTACGGCCTTGCTTGGGCAGGGAACCAAGCCAACAGTCCTATCCTTAGCTGGTGGCAGCCCCCCTGAGACCTCAGAGCCTGGGTAGTGGCCTCATCCAAAAATAGACCCTGATAGCAAGCCCCACCTGCACAAGTATGTTACCAGCTGAAATGTCCAGAACATCAAGCTAAGCAAAGTGGTGAAGAACCATCTCTGCCAAAATGAACCTGCAAAGTCTGGAAAAGCAAACCACTTACTCAAATGCACAGACACTAATGTAAGGAATCAAGGATCATAAGAAATCAGGCAAACACGACACCAACAAAGGAAACTAATACAGTCATGCGCTGCATAGTGACGCTTCGGTCAACAATGAACCGCATATATGATGGGGGTCCCATAAGATTAGCACCATATGGCCTAAGTATGTAGTAGGCTGTACCATATAGGCTTGTGTAAGTACACTCTATAATGTTCACACAATGAAACTGCCTGACGATGCATTTCTCAGACTGTATCCCCATTGTTAAGTAACACATGGCTGTAAAGCTCCAATAACTGACCTGAAAGAAATGGAGATCTATGAACTGTCAAAGAATTCAGAATAATCCTCTTTAAAAAGTTTAACGAACTACAAGAACACACAGACAGAGAACTAAAAAAATTAGGAAAACAATGCATAAACAAAACGGGAAGTTCAACAAAAAAATAGAAACCATCAAAATAAAACAAAACAATACAGAAAACCTAGAGCTGAAAAATACAATGACTGAACTGAAGAATTCAATAGAGAGTTCAAAAGCAGACTTGACCGTGCAGAAGAAAGAATCCAAGACCTAGCAGACAGGACATTCGAAATTATCCAATCAGAGAAGCAAAAAGAAAAAAGAATGAAAAATAGTGAAGAAAGCCTGGGGGACTTATGGGACACAATCAAAAGAAAGAATATTTGCATTATAGGAATTCCAGAAAGAGAAAAGGACAGAAAGTATATTTAAAACAATAATGGCTGAAAACTTCCCAAACCTGTGGAGAGAAATGGACATCCAGATCCATGAAGCCCAAAGAACTCCAGATAGGTTGAACTTGAATAGGACTACACCAAGACACATTATAATTAAAATGTCAAAAGTCAAAGACAAAGAATTCTGAAAACAGCAAGAGAGAAGAGACAAGTTACATACAAGGTAACCACCATAAGACCATCAGCAGGTTTCTCACCTGAAATTTTTCAGGCCAGGAGACAATGGGATGATATATACAAAATGCTGAAAGAAAGAAACTGTCAACAAAGAATTCTATACCCAGCAAAGCTGTCCTTCAGAAATGAAGGAGAGATAAAGACGTTCCCAAAGAAACAAAAACTGAGGGATTTCATCACCACTAGACCTGCCTTACAAGAAATGCTAAAGGGAGTTTTTGAGTGGAAGTAAAAAGGTGCTATTTAACATCATAAAAACATAATAAGAGAGTGTGAAATTCAGTGGTAATTGTAAATATATAGTTAATTAGATTTTGTAATATGGTAATGGTGTGTAATTCACTTAAAACTCCAGTTTAAAAATTAGAAAACAAAAAAAGTAAAAATATAACTACAGTAATCTGTTATGCAATACACAATACAAAAAACATGTAAAGTGTAGCATCAAAAATTTAAAATGTGAGGCTGGACCAGTGGCACAAGCGGTTAAGTGTGCGTGCTCTGGTGTGGCGGCCCGGGGTTCGCTGGTTCAGATCCCGGGCACGCACCGACGCACTGCTTGGCAAGCCATGCTGTGGGGGCGTCCCGTATAAAGTGGAGGAAGATGGGCATGGATGTTAGCCTAGGGCCAGTCTTCCTCAGCAAAAAAACAAATAGGAGGATTGGCAGATGTTAGCACAGGGCTGATCTCCTCACACACACACAAAAAAGAAAATAATAATTTAAAATGTGAGGAGGAGGAAAAGTAAAAGCGTAAAGTTTAGGAATGCTATTGAAGTTAAATTGTTATCAGTTTAAAATAGAGTGTTATAATTTTAAGATATTTTATGTAAGCCTTATGGTAACCACAAGGAAAAGACCTACAGTAATTACACACAAAAAACACGATAAAGAAGTCAAGGCATACTGATATCCAAAGACATTAAAACACACAAAAAAGATAGCAGGATAAGAAGCAAGGAACAATAGATCTATAAAACAGCCAGAAAACATTAACAAAAATGGCAATGGTAAATCCTTACTTATCAATAATTAATTTAAATGTAAATGGATTATATTCTTCCATCAAAAGACATGGGATGGTTGAAAGGATTAAAAAAAACAAGATCCAGGGCCAGCCCCGTGGCTTAGCAGTTAAGTGTGCGCGCTCTGATGCTGGTGGCCTGGGTTTGGATCCCGGGCGTACACCGACGGGCCGCTTCTCCGGCCATGCTGAGGCTGCGTCCTACATACAGCAACTAGAAGGACGTGCAGCTACGACATACAACTATGTACTGGGGCTTTGGGGGAAAAATAAATAAATAAATTATTAAAAAAAAAAAAAAAAAACAAGATCCAGTGATATGCTGTCTATAAGAAACTGACTTTAGCCTTAAAGACACACATAGACTAAGAGTAAAAGGATGGAAAAAGATATTTCAAACAAATGGTAACCAAAAAAAAAGCAGGGGTACCTATACTTATATCAGACAAAATAGACTTTAAATTAAAAATGGTAAGAAGATACAAATAAGGTCATTATACAAAGGGGTCAATCCTTCAAGAAGATATAACAATTTTAAATATTTATGCTCCCAACATCAGAGCATCTAAATATATAAAGCAAAAGCTAACAGAGCCAAAAGGAGAAATAACACTAATAAATAATAGTTGGGGTCTTCAGTAAAACACCTTCAGTAATGGATTGATCATCCAGACACAGAATCAATAAGGAAGCAGTGCATTTGAACAACACTATAGACCAAATGGACCTAACAGACATACAGAACATTCTATCCAACAACAGCAGAATACACATTCTTCTCAAGCACACATGGAACATTTTCTCAGATAGATCCTATGTTAGACCACAAAACAAGCTTAGCAAATTCAAGAAGACTGAAATCATACGAAGTATCTTCTCTGACCACAATGGTATGAAACTAGAAATTAATAACACGAGGGAAACTGGAAAACTCACAAATACATGAAAATTAAACAACATGCTGAACAACCAATGGATCAAAGAAGAAATTAAAGGAGAAATTAAAAAGTAACTTTGACAAAAGAAAACAGAAACACAACATACCAAAACTTATGGAACGCAGCAATAGCAGTTGTACCAGGGAAGTTCATAACAATATACGCCTACATAAGCAACAAGAAAGATATCAAAATAAACAACCTAAATTTTTGCCTGAAGGAACTAGAAAAGGAAAAACAAAACTAAGCCCAAATTTAGCTGAGGGGAAGTAATAATAAAGATTAGAGCAGAAATAAATGAAATACAGAAAAGGAAAATATTAGAAAAGATGAACAAAACTAAGAGGTGGTTCCTTAAAAATATAAATAAAATGAAAAATCTTTAGCTAGACAAACCAAGGAAAAAAGAGAGAGGACCCAAACAAACAAAATCATTAATGAAAGAGGAGACATTACAACTGATGTCACAGAAATACAAAGGATAAAAAGCTACCGTGAACAACTTTACACCAACAAACGGGAGAATCTAGAAGAAATGGAAAAATTCTTAGAAACATACAACCTATGAAGACTGAATCATGAAGTAACAGAAAATCTGAACAGACCCATTACTAGTAAGGACATTGAATCAGTAATCAAAAATCTCCCAATAAAGAAAACCCCAGGACCAGATGGCTTCATTGGTGAATTTTATCAAACTTTTAAAGAAGAATTAATGCCAATCCTTCTCAAACTCTTCCAAAAAATTGAAGAGAAGGGAACATTCCCAAACTCAATTTACAAGTCCAGGATTACAATGATACCAAAGCCAGAAAAGGACACTACAAGAACAAAAAAATTACAGGCCATATCCCCGATGAAAATAGATGCAAAAATTCTCAATAAAATAGTAGCAAATCAAATTCAGCAGCACATTAAAAAGGATCATTCACCATGATCAAGTGAGATTTATCCCTAGGATGCAAGGATGGTTCAACATATGCAAATTAATAAGTGTGATATGTCACATTAATAGAATGATAGAAAAAAATCATATGATCATCTCAATAGATTCTGAAAAAACATTTGACAAAATTCAACATCCATTTATGATAAAAATTCTTAGCAAATTAGGTATACAGGGAATGTATTTCAACATAATAAAGGCTACATATGACAAGCCCACAGCTAACATCATACTCAATCGTGAAAGGTTGAAAGCTTTTCCTCTAAGATCAGGAACAAGACCATGGTGCCCACTTTCACCACGCCTAATCAACACAGTACTGGAAGTCCTAGCCAGAGCAATCAGGCAAGAAAAAGATAAAGTAATCAGCATCAGAAAGGAAGAAGTAAAATGGTCTCTATTTGGAGATGACATGATTTTATATGGAGAAAATCCTAAAAATGCTACCAAGAAACTGTTAGATCTAATCGATAAATTCAGTGAAGTTGCAGGATACAAAATTAACATACAAAAATCAATAGTATTTACATATACTAACAACAAATTATCTGAGAAAGAAATAATGAAATTAATTCCATTTACAATAGCATCAAAAACAATAAAATACTTAGTAACAAATTTAACCTAGGAGGTGAAAGTTCTCTATGCTAAAAACTACAAGACACTGATGAAAGAAATTGAAGAAGACGCAAATAAATGGAAAGGTATCCCAAGTTCATGAACTGGAAGAATTAATATTGTTAAAACGTCCATACTACCCAAAGACATTTATAGATTCAATGCAATCCCTATTAAGATTTCAATGGCATTTTTTACAGAAGTAGAAAATACAGTTCTAAAATTTATATAGAACCACAAAATACCCCAAATATCCAAAGCAATCCTTAGAAAGAAGAACAAAGCATCACATTTCTTGATTTCAAGCTATGTTATAAAGCTATAGTAATCAAAACAGTATGGTACTGGCATAAAAACACACACATAGATCAATGGGATACACCTGAGAGCCCAGAAATAAACCCATGCATACACAGTCAACTAATATTTGACAAGGGAGCCAAGAATACTCAATAGAGAAAAGACAGTTTCTTCAATAAATGGTGCTTAAAAAATTGGATATTCACATGTAAAAGAATGAAACTAGACTTATATCACTCACAAAAGTAACTCGAAATGGATTAAAGACTTAAATGTAAGACCGGAAACCTTAAAACTCCTAGAAGAAAACATAAGAAAAAACGCTCCTTGACATGGGTCTTGCTAATGATTTTTTGAATATGACACCTAAAGCACAAGCAACAAAATAAAAAGCAAACAAGTGGAACTATATCAAACTAAAAAACTTCTGCACAGCTAAACAAGTGATCAAGAAATGAAAAGAAAACCTAAGGAATAGGAAAAAATATTTGCAAATCATATATCTGAAAAGGGGTTAATATCCAAAATATATAAATAACTCATATAACTCAATAGAAAAAAACAAATAATCCAATTTAAAAATGGGCAAAGGACCTGAATAGACATTTTTCCAAAGAAGATATATGAATGGGCAACAGGTACATGAAAATGTGCTCAGCGTCACTAATCATTGGGAAACGCAAATCAAAACCACAATGAGACATCACCTCATGCCTGTTAGAATGACTATCATCAAAAAGACAGGAGATAACAAATGCTGGTCCGGATGTGGAGAAAAGGTAACCCCTGTGCACTGTTGGTGGGAATGTAAATTGGTGCACCACTAGGGAAAACAGCATGGAGGTTCCTCAAAAAATTAAAAATAGAACTACCAGATGATCCAGCAACTCTACTTCTGGGTACTTATCTGAAGGAAACAAAACCACTATGTCAAAGAGGTATCTGCACCCCTATGAACACAGCCACGTTATTTACAATAGCCAAGACAGGGAAACAACCTAAGTGTCTATCTATGGATGAACGGATAAGAAATTGTGGTGTGTGTGTAGATATATACATATACTTACACACAATGGAATACTATTTAGCCATTAAAAAGAAAGAAATCTGCCATTCGCAACAACATAGATGGACCTAGAAAGTACAAACTTCCAGTTATAAGATAAATACATACTAAGTATGTAAAGTACAACATGATGACTATAGTTAATACTGCTGTATGGTATGCTAAGAGAGTCAGTCCAAAGAGTTCTCTTTACAAGGAAAAAAGCATTTTTCTTCTTTTTTTTAGTAATTATATGAGATGATAGATGTTAACTAAACTTATTATGGTAATCATTTCACAATTTATGTAAGTAATTATGCTGTACACCTTAAACTTATACAGTGTTGTATGTCAATTATATCTCAATAAAACTGGAAAAAAATGAAAAAAAAATCCTTTCCCTATATTTACTCATTTCATCCCATAACCATCTTGGCTTTACATTGTGTCACCTCAGCTACACTAGAACACAAGAACTATGTTTCCCAGAATTTCCTTCCCCATATGATTCTGTTTAAGGTTGGTCACAAGAGAAACGTGCTTGGGATGTGGGGTGGAAATGAAGGAGCAGCCATTTTTCGTGCTCTGAAGGTTGGAGCAGGGCACCAGGCACTGTGGAGGCTTGCACATGCTGTCCCACCTTGTGAGCACGATGCTGCCCCCGGGCCTGCAGCTCCTCCAGCTCCCACTAGAGGTCCATTTTCAGCTTCTCCTAGCTCTGGGCAGGGGTGTTTTAGGTCCATGACAAGGGTGCCAGCTTCTCTTCAGGTCACCACATCAGATGAAGTTGAGGTGATGACAGACCAGGGTTCCAGAATGCCCTTGATCTCCTTGATTTCCCATCAGCTTTTTCTCCTGACTGTTGGCCCAGCTGATCTGGGGAGATCTCAGGTCTAACACCAGGGGTACAGCCTTCTCTGCCAGCTCCCACAATCATGTGCAGTCCTTATGCTAGATCACTCATAAGCCTCTCTGAGTGAGCCCAGGCTGATACAGCAGTCCTAAGAGGTACTTACTTTTATTATCCTCATTTGACAGATAAAGAAACTGAGGCACAGAGAGGGAAAGTAACTTGCCCAGGGTCATAGAGCTAGTATCTGGAAGAGATGGCATACAAATGCAAATCTCGGCTCAGAGGCCAAACTTGTGGTCATTTTTCTAATATGAAAATGGTAAAAATGATTCTTAGATTTTGGGGATTAAAGATGATGCATATGAAATGTCTGGACTATGAAAGATGCAGATATATGTTTAATAAGTGGAAGCCATTGCAAGAGAACATGGCATATGCAATTTAAAAGCTCTATCCAGTTTCAGTTGAGAGACATCTCGAAGCATGGGCCATTGGACACACTGACACAGGGGGACTGACATGTGGGGGGCGGGGGGTTGGGGAAGTGAGGATTGAGTCCCTGAGGATGCAGGAGAGGGAGTTGGCTTGGGTTTTGAGGGACCCTATGAGAATGGGAAGATGCACAACTGGCAGGGAGAGAGGGTGCCTCATGGGTCCCCCAGTGGTTGCTCCCATCCTGTCGCTATAACGTTTTATCTATGCCATTTCTAATTTATTTCCTCTTCTGAACTCTTTGACAAATAGCAATCATGGGCATTAAAACCTTGTTCCAGAGCAAAGAGGACAGCAGCTCTGGCCTAAAGACACCAATGGCTATGTAACGGTTACATCAATGGGTAAAGTCATCAGTCACCCTTGACCTCTTCCATGGACACACGAAAAACATTTCTCCCTCTTCCAAAAGCCATAGTGGAAAACCATCCATCGTTACCTTGAATGATTCTTACAAAAGGAACCTACGGAGATTTAGCACCCAGAAAAGTTTGTATTTTCAGATCTGGATTTTTTTTTGTAATCAAACAATGAAAACTGTGTTTCTCTTTCTGTTTTGGCTTCCAGGAAACTCACACTTAATCCTCAATTCCCTTCTCTCTGCCCTTTTCTATCCACTTTCTGATCTCTTAATCAGGACAACTAGCCTGCAACATATATGTTTATTTAAAATATTTTTAGAAGTAAGATAGTTTATAATTTATAAATGCCAAACACAGACATTAAGAAGTGTTGAAGAGGGGCCGGCCAACTGTGCTGGGACTCCCTACACCTGATAAAGAGACTGAAGGGCCCACAACAACTACAAGCAGCTGAGCATTACAACAGCTGGCCAGGAGCATAACTCAGCCTCCCTGGGCGCCTATAGGGAGAGCTAATAGGCCACAATAGAAGGACACACGTAGCCCACATAGGGGCCACCCCTGGAACATTGAGGACTGAGGGAAGCACACTGGAAGCCTCCTAAGCCATCACTTACATAAGGTCACCTATCCAAGAGCAGGAGACGTAGCTGACCTACCTAATACGTAGACACAAGCACAGGGAAAGAGGCAAAATGAAGAGGCAAAAGAATACATTCCAAGTAAGGGAACAGGACAAAACCCCAGAAAAGGAACTAAGTGAAACAGAAATGAGCAACCTACCTGACAGAGAGTTCAAACTAAGAGTGTTAAGGATGCTCACTGATCTGGGGAGAAGAATAGATGAACTCAGTGATAATGTCAACAAAGAAATGGAAGATATAAAAAAGAACCAATCAGAAATGAAGAATACAATACTGGAAATGAAAAATTCATTAGAGGGACTCAAAAGCAGAGTAGAGGATACAGAAGAACGGATCTGTGAGCTGGAAGAAAGACTAGAAGAAATTACCCAAGGTGAACAGGTAAAAGAGAAAAGAATTAAAAAGAGTGAGGACAGTCTAAGGGACCTCTGGGACAACATCAAGCACACTAACATCCGTGTTATAGGTGTCCCGGAAGGAGAAGAGCGAGACAAGGGGGCAGAGAATCTATTTCAAGAAATAATAGATGAAAACTTCCCTAACCTAAGGAAGGAAACAGACATCCAGGTACAGGAGGCACAGAGAGCCCCCAACAAGATAAACCCAAAGAGGCTCACACCAAGACACATCATAATCAAAATGTCCAGAATTAAAGATAAAGAGAGAATCCTAAAAGCCGCAAGAGAAAGTCAAGTTACATACAAAGGAAACCCCATAAGGCTATCAGCTGACTTCTCAGCAGAAACCTTACAGGCTAGAAGAGAATGGCACGATATATTTAAAGTGCTAAAAGGAAAAAACTTACAGCCAAGAATACTCTACCCAGCAAGGTTATCGTTCAAAATGGAAGGAGAGATCAAAATTTTCCCAGATAAGCAAAAATTAAAGGAGTTTGTCACCAAGAAACCAGTGTTACAAGAAATGTTAAAGGGACTGATTTAAGGGGAAAAGAGAAGACCACAAATAGGAAAAATTATCTATTTCCACGATTAGAACGTAATGGATACAAATGCACAAAAAAGAGGTTAGATATGATATAAAAAACATAAAAGGAGGGAGGAGGGGAGTTAAAGAGCACAGCTTTCAGACAGAGGTCAAACTAAAGTGACCATCAATTCTGTATAGAAGAAGTAAGGAACAGAGAAGGACTACTAAAACACTGAGGGGGAAAAAAAAAAGTTAAAAAATGGCAGTAAGTACATACTTATCAATAGCTACTTTAAACGTCAATGGACTAAATGCTCCAATTAAAAGGCATAGGGTGGCTGACTGGATAAAAAATCAAGACCCATATATATGCTGCATACAAGAGACACACTTCAGACCTAAAGACACTCACAAACTGAAAGTGAAGGGATGGAAAAAGATACTCCACACAAATGGCAATGAAAAGAAAGCTGGGGTAGCAGTACTCATATCAGACAAAATAGACTTTAAAACCAAAACTGTAAAAAGAGACAAAGAAGGGCATTACATAATGATCAAGGGAACAATCCAACAAGAGGATATAACACTTGTAAATATCTACGCACCCAATGTAGGTGCACCTAAATATACAAAGCAATTATTAACAGACATAAAAACAGAAATAGACAGTAACACAATAATAGTAGGGGACTTTAACACTCCACTTACACCAACAGATAGATCATCCAAACAGAAGATCAATAAGGAAACATTGGCCTTAAATGACACACTAGAACAGATGGACCTAGTAGATATATACAGAGCATTCCATCCAAAAACCGAAGAATACACGTTCTTTTCAAATGCACATGGAACATTCTCCAGGAGTGATCACATATTAGGCCACAAAACAAGTCTCCATAAATTTAAGAAGATTGAAATAATACCAAGCATCTTTTCTGACCACAACGGTATGAAACTAGAAATCAACTATAGGAAGAAAATCAGAAAAGCCACAAATACATGGAGATTAAACAAAATGCTACTGAACAACGACTGGGTTAACGAAGAAATCAAAGAAGAAATCAAAAAATACCTGGAGACAAATGAAAATGAAAATACGACATGCCAGAATTTATGGGATACAGCAAAAGCGGTTCTAAGAGAGAAGTTTATAGCAATACAGGCCTATCTCAACAAACAAGAAAAATCTCAAATAAACAATCTAACAATGCACCTAAAGGAACTGGAAAAAGAAGAACAAACAAAGCCCAAAATCAGTAGAAGAAGGGAAATAATAAAAATCAGAGCAGAAATAAATGAAATGGAGACCAAAAAAACAATAGAAAAAATTAATAAAACCAAGAGCTGGTTCTTTGAAAAGATCAACAAAATAGATAAACCTTTAGCTAGACTCACCAAGAAAAAAAGAGAGAAGGCACAAATAAGTAAAATCAGAAATGAAAGAGGAGAGGTTATAACAGACACCTCAGAAATACAAAAGATTATAAGAGAATACTATGAAAAACTATATGCCAACCAATTCGACAATCTGGAAGAAATGGATAAATTCTTAGAATCATACAACCTTCCAAAACTGGATCAAGAAGAAGTAGAGAATTTGAATAGACCAATCACCAGTAAGGAGATCGAAACAGTAATCAAAAACCTCCCCAAAAATAAAAGTCCAGGACCAGACGGCTTCCCTGGTGAATTCTACCAAACATTCAAAGAAGACTTAATACCTATCCTTCTCAAACTCTTCCAAAAAATTGAGGAGGGGGAAGCTCCTAACTCATTCTACGAAGCTGACATTACCCTGATACCAAAACCAGACAAGGACAACACAAAAAAAGAAAATTACAGGCCAATATCACTGATGAACATCGATGTGAAAATCCTCAACAAAATACTAGCAAATCGCATACAACAATACGTTAAAAAGATTATGCACCATGATCAAGTGGGATTTATTCCAGGTATGCAGGGATGGTTCAACATTCGCAAATCAATCAACGTAATACACCACATTAATAAAATGAAGAACAAAAATCACATGATCATCTCAATAGATGCAGAGAAAGCATTTGACAAGATCCAGCATCCATTTATGATAAAAACTCTGAATAAAATGGGTATAGAAGGAAAGTACCTCAACATAATAAAGACCATATATGAGAAACCCACAGCTAATATCATCCTCAATGGTGAAAAACTGAAAGCTATCCCTCTAAGAACAGGAACCAGACAAGGATGCCCACTGTCACCACTCCTATTTAACATAGTATTGGAAGTCCTAGCCACAGCAATCAGGCAAGAGAAAGAAATAAAATGGATCCAAATTGGAAAGGAAGAAGTGAAACTGTCACTATTTGCAGATGACATGATTTTATATATAGAAAACCCTAAAGAATCCACCAGAAAACTTTTAGAAGTAATAAACGAATATGCTAAAGTTGCAGGATACAAAATCAACATACAAAAATCAGTTGCATTTCTGTACACTAACAACGAAGTAGCAGAAAGAGAAATTAAGAATACCATCCCATTTACAATTGCAACAAAAAGAATTAAATACCTAGGAATAAACTTAACCAAAGAGGTGAAAGATCTGTACAAGTCGAAAACTATAAAACATTTCTGAAAGAAATTGAAGAAGACACAAAGAAATGGAAAGATATTCCGTGCTCTTGGATTGGAAGAATTAACATAGTTAAGATGTCCATACTTCCTAAAGCCATCTATAGATTCAATGCAATCCCTATCAAAGTTCCAACAACATTTTTCACAGAAATAGAACAAAGAATTCTAAAATTTATATGGAACAACAAAAGACCCCGAATAGCTAAACGAATCCTGAGAAAAAAGAACAAAGCTGGAGGTATCACACTCCCTGATTTCAAAATATACTACAAAGCTATAGTAACCAAAACAGCATGGTACTGGCACAAAAACAGACACACAGATCAATGGAATAGAATCGAAAGCCCAGAAATAAACCCACACATCTATGGACAGCTAATCTTTGACAAAGGAGCCAAGAACATGCGATGGGGAAAAGAAAGTCCCTTCAACAAATGGTGTTGGGAAAACTGGATAGCCATATGCAAAAAAATGAAAGTAGATCCTTACCTTACACCATACACAAAAATTAACTCCAAATGGATTAAAGACTTGAATGTAAGACCTGAAACTGTGAAAGTTCTAGAAGAAAACATAGGCAGTACGCTCTTCGACATCGGTCTTAGCAACATCTTTTCAAACACCACATCTGACCGGGCAAGAGAAACAATAGAAAAAATAAACAAATGGGACTACATCAAACTAAAAAGCTTCTGCACAGCAAAGGAAACCATCAACAAAATGAAAAGACAACCTAACAATTGGGAGAAGATATTTGCAAACCATACATCTGATAAGGGCTTAATCTCCAAAATATATAAAGAACTCATGCATCTCAACAACAAAAAAACTACCAACCCAATTAAAAAATGGGCAAAAGACCTGAACAGACATTTCTCCAAAGAAGATATACAGATGGCCAACAGACACATGAAAAGATGTTCAAAAATCATTAACTATCAGGGAAATGCAAATAAAAACTACAATGAGATATCACCTCATGCCCATCAGAATGGCTATAATTAACAAGACAGGAAACAACATGTGTTGGAGAGGATGTGGAGAGAAGGGAACTCTCATACACTGCTGGTGGGAGTGCAAACTGGTGCAGCCACTATGGAAAACAGTATGGAGATTCCTCAAAAAATCAATGATAGAACTACCATATGATCCAGCTATTCCACTGTTGGGTATTTATCCAAAGAACTTGAAAACACCAATTTGCAAAGGTACATGCACCCCTGTGTTCATTGCAGCCTTATTCACAATAGCCAAGACTTGGAAGCAACCTAAGTGCCCATCAAGGGACGAATGGATAAAGAAGCTGTGGTATATATACACAATGGAATACTACTCAGCCATAAGAAACGATGAAATCCAGCCATTTGTGACAACATGGATGGACATTGAGGGTATAATGCAAAGTGAAATAAGTCAGAGGGAGAAGGTCAAATACCGTATGATTTCCTTCATTAAGTAGTAGATAATAACAACAATAAACAAATACATAGGGACAGAGATTGGATTGGTGGTTACCAGAGGGGAAGGGGGGAGGGAGGAGGGTGAAAGGGATAATTCGGTACATGTGTGTGGTGATGGGTTGTAATTAGTATTTTGGTGGTGAACATGATGTAGTCCATGCAGAAATAGAAGTACAGTGAAGTACACCTGAAATTTTTACAATGTTATAAACCAATGTTACTGCAATAAACAACAACAACAAAAAAAATCCTCAATTCCCTTCTCTCTGCCCTTTTCTATCCACTTTCTGATCTCTTAATCAGGACAACTAGCCTGCAACATATATGTTTATTTAAAATATTTTTAGAAGTAAGATAGTTTATAATTTATAAATGCCAAACACAGACATTAAGAAGTGTTGAAGAGGGGCCGGCCCCGTGGCTTAGAGGTTAAGTGCGCACGCTCCGCTATTGGCTGCCCGGGTTCAGATCCGGGTGCGCGCCGATGCACCACTTCTCCGGCCATGCTGAGGTCGCGTCCCACATACAGCAACTGGAAGGATGTGCAACTATGACATACAACTATCTACTGGGGCTTTGGGAGAAAAAAAAAAAAAGGAGGAGGATTGGCAATAGATGTTAGCTCAGAGCCGGTCTTCCTCAGCAAAAAGAGGAGGATTAGCATGGATGTTAGCTCAGGGCTGATCTTCCTCACAAAAAAAAAAAAAAGAAGTGTTGAAGAAATAAAAAATAAAACTAAACAGTATTATACCATTCTCAATAAGTAGAAGTGAAATGGGGGATACTGTTGACTTGCTTCCTTCCCAAGGTGGATTGGAGATATTTGCATGTCCAGGTGGAATGTTATGCTTGTTCTAACCAGGTTCCCCCCTACTTACAAGTCATCAAGCTTGAGGATCATTTAGAAGAGTCACCTGGCCAAGTGAGAGCCCTACCATGAGACACCATGGAGATGTTGCTTCATCACTTGTTAATCGTGGTCACTCGTCAGCCAGGGGATGTGTGATGCTCTTGTATTCGGCAGGCCAGGACTAGAGAAGAGGCATCCTCAGGGATGCAGTGAGGTCCAGGGGGCAGGGAGGTGGGCAAAGAGGCTGAGACCATTTAGGTCCTTTGGGGCAGAGCAGGACTGTCAAACTCGGCTGCTTCCTTCCTGTGCTGCAGAATGCACACAGAGAAAGTGTTCTCTGCCTAATCTAGAGTCACACTTGATATCCTGGGAGCAGGGCTGGCATTGTGGCACAAAGACCAACTTCAATTTTCAGCAGCAGATGCATAGAGCACCCTGTGGGCCAAGCCTGGAGGTTGTCCATGCTCTGCCTCCCACTGCTACTTGTCCTCTCCATGACTGAGGCCCTTCACTCCTTCCTGCCTCCCTTCAGAGCCCACTGTTTATCCTTCCCACCCTTGGTCCACATGAAAAGGGAGAAGTCACAGCCAGAGGTCACTCAGTGGGAAAGGTTAGGGCTCCTGACTGAGGGCCTGTAGACTTTCTGGCTACCAGTGACTATAGCAGGGGCTATAGTGGGTCCAGGGGCCTTTCCCTTCCCCCGTGTCCTGGGTGGGTGGCTCTAAATTTCTGAGGCTGGTTGATGCTCACAATGTGGGGCTATTTTTTAAAAGCAGGTGTTCACTGAGAGCCTGCTGTCAGCAGGCACTGTGACAGTTACATTGGTACATATTAACTGGACCCTCACACAGTCCCCTTCCAGAGCACCTTGGGAAGAAAGTAACTCCTTTGAGGTGACAAAAATCCAAACTGGTGGAACCTAGACTTTTTGGGTGGCTAAGCTGTATCTGAGTACATAGAGGGAGACAGAGATTCCATTAGCATAATGTTCCAGAGGGTTCAGGGGCTCGTTCTCCCAGCATGAAGCCAAGAATCAGGTGGAAAGTTCCTTTAAGTCAAAGTAATGTTTGACCTTCCATTTGGGTGGGTGGAAGGTTGGTAGAGGGAAAGAGAAAACTAACCAACAGGTCTGAAGCCCTTTAGCAAAAGGCTCTTTTCTTACATTTTTTGGGACAGGTGAGAAAGAAAAAGTGAAAAAAAAATTTTTTTTAAAGAAAACTGACATATACAGCTTACATGACAAAAACAAACAAAAAAACAAAACAACCCAGAAGAAAATGTACCAAAATGCTGTTATGGTAGTAGTAACACAGCGATTTTTAAAAAAATTCTCTAATTTCCAAAAAATGTTGGGTAATTTGGTTTTACTACTTTCTAATAAAAATATAATAAAAATATGAAAACATCAAAGGACGGCTAATTGGAAGCTAACAAAAAATATATTAACATAGAAAGAAAATTCACTGGAAATTAAAGTAGGTTTTTTGGCCTGGTGTTTTAAGGTTAGGCCAACCGGACAGAGCTGTCAGGTCACCAGGCCAACAGGATTTAGTCTAGATCTGTGGGATCTAGAGCCCAAACTCCTAACTGCTGGCTCCCAGAAGACATCTGCCATAGTCTTCCTGTTTCCCTGGCCCTGGAGGGAGGCACCCCTCTGGAGGACACCCACTGCACCCCACTTTGCTGTACCATGGGTGGCACACGTCATACTCCATGGTCTGGAGCAGCTGTGAACTTGGAGCACAGGGACTCGCTTGTTCATCTTCGTCCATCTCCAGTACCATGTCTGGCTGAGAGGAGATATTCAAAGTGTTTGCTGACTCGAACAGCTCCCCAAAGTGCTGGACTGTCCATTTCTGCTGCAGCTTACCCACAGGCATCAACACGGCTGGCCTGCAGGGGACAGGCCCTGCCTGCTGGGAGCCACGTGCCACACGCAGAAACAGCAGCACTTCCTTCCAGATCAATCACCAAACCCGACCCCTTCGGAAGCAGAGCCTCGGACATTCCAAGCTAAATAAGCTAAGGGAGACAGGCAGGCCAAGGGGGAAAGAAAACATCGCTTAAAATTCCTCCTTTCCCTTCCTCTGCCTCAAAGATCTGATTCCGAGTCCTGCCAAGGCCTGTAATCATAGTTCGCCGCTGCTCCTTTTTTTTCCCTGAAAGAAAATTACTCTTCCTTCCAGGCCTGAAAGAGCTATGATGTCACTTATACATTCTGCAGGAATATCAAACCCAGACGATGCTCTGGGAAATGATTTTCTGGGGGCGGCTTTCAACCACCCTGAATAATCTGCACAGATAAAATAACCCAGTGCAGGCAATGCGGTTGACTGGAAACGTGATTTTCTTCAGAGTCTGGACTGGGAGCCACAAACTCTGGGCAGGTGTGGCAAGCTCGTGTGCCAAATGGTCTCCTGTTCATCTGGTGTCTTCCTGCCTCCACGTGTGGATGTCCTGCCCCCTGGGCCACTGCACCCCTGCCCTGAGAACACCAGAGACCAGGGGAAGGAGGGACAAGCTATCTGCTGAGTAGCTGCTGTGCGTCGGACATCAAGCTTGGGACCGCAAACAGGATAAAAACAGTTTTAGGAAGCTCTGCTCACCCTCCAGACTCCTCTTGCAATGTGTACACTTTTTTAAATTGATATATAATTGACATACAACATTATATTAGTTTTAGGTGTTCCACATAATGATTCAATATATGTATATATTGCAAAATGATCACCACGATATAGCGACTTGTACTCTTGATGTTCTGTCCCGAGCCTGCTACTAGGTACAATTATAATATACTTTAAAAAGTGAACAAGCCCCAGGCAGTGGTAATCAAACATGGGTAGCAGCACCTGGGAGCTGGTTAGAGATTCAGGATCTCAGGCCCCACCCTGCACCTCCTGGATCAAAGTCTCTGGAGGCAGCCCCAGGAAATTGATTTTCATGCCTGCTGAAGTCTGAGAAGCACTAGTAGAAGGAACACCCAGGCCCCTACTGGGTTCCTTGGAAAAGGACAGGGAGCAGCACAGCCAGCGTGAGTTCGAGAGTCAAATGTGCCTAAGTCCGTTCCCCGGCCCCATCTTCTGTTGGTAAGAATGAGAGGCCGTTACTTGACCTCAGTCCAGGGTGTGCATCTGTTGGGGGTATACGAATGGTCCCCGGCTGCTGGAAGTGCGAGAGGGTTAAGTAAGGTATTAGAGTACACTTAGCCCAGAGCGTGGCACCTACTAAGCAAGCAATGAATATGTGGTATCACACCATTATTGTTTCTTGGGTCAATTCTTCCCTGCACAAGCTCTTACCCAGGAAAGAAGCTGATCAACTGGAGACGGTCTGTCCCTGTTTCTAGAAGCAGAGGCACCAAGCCTGGAGGGTGGACCACTGTCGTGTGTGTGTTCTGGCCTCAGAGACACTGGCTGAGCCTCCTCTGACCCTTGGAGCCTCCCCTAGGAGAAGAGGGCCTCTCCCATGGCTGGATGGAGAGGAAAGGGCTCCCATCAGCATGGCCACTGTTCTGTGCATGGAAGAGTAGAGAAGCTGGCCCGGAGGGCATCCAGCCGGGTGTGAGGGCAGGGAGAGGCCTTGAGAGGCCACCCACACTTCCTCTTTGCTCTCTGCCCTGCGTTCAGTGGCTAGAGTCCCGCTCGCAGTCAGCTAGCAGACACCATGGCCCAAGGATTCCTCCCTCCAGGCGCCTCCTGTCCCCTTCTCCTCCTCTGGGTCCTCATCCTCCTAGGTCCCCTGTCCCCAACGGCCTCCTAACCACCATGCCGAGGCTTTCCACTGCTCCATCTGCCTCTAGAGGGCATGCCTGCAACAGCCCAAAGTCTCCCACCTCTCTCCCCTTCTGTCTGTCTTTCCTTCTTTCCTTCTTTATTCATTCAAACACTGAGTGCCCAACATGTGCCGACACTGTCAGAGGCACCAGGGATCCAGCAGTGGGCAAGACAGATGAAGTCCCTGCCCTGGAGGTGCTTGTGTTCTAGTGGGGAGACAGACAAGCCTATAATGGAGTCCATACACAGCATGATAAAAGGTGACGGTGCTGTGGAGGAAAAGCAAGCAGGGCAGGGAGGACGGCTGCTGGTGTGTCCGCGCGTGAGAGAACGGGGGAGGGAGGGTGTTCTTCCCAGAGTGGCCAGGCGAGGCCTCGCCACTGAGGGGACACTAGCAGGGACCTCAAGGGGGTGAGGGAGCCATGTGGCCAGCTGTGGGGGTGCTCCAGGCAGAGGGGACAGAGCGGGAACAGGGTGTTCTGAAGGGTCAACAATGAGGCCAGGGTGGCCGGGGCCGAGTGAGGGGAGCAGAGGTGAGGAGAGTAGAACAGGGAGGTAACTCTGGGCCCCATCGGCCACTGTGAGGAACCTGGCTTTCACTCCACCTGGGGGGATGGGCGGCCCCCAGGGTTCTGGGCAGAGGAGTCACACGGTCTGACAGGTTTTAAAAGGACCCTCTAACTGTCCGGTGGAGAACTGACTGTAGGGAGGTGAGGGCGGAAATAAGGCGACTGGTCAGGAGGCTCCTGACTGAGCTGGCGGTGGCCGTGGCAGTGGCGAGAAGTAGTTCGATGCCGCATGTATTCTGGAGATGGAGCCAATGAGGTCTCCTGAAAAAGGAGGCCGCAGAACAACTCTGGTGTTTTTGCCCTAAGCAAGTGAAGAATGGTTTGCCCTTTTCTTGAGGTGGTTTCTCACCAGACACCTCCCTGCCTCAGGATGGCAGCTCGGAGCCCTGCCCACTGCCCCGGCCCGGCAGCCCTGCCCAGGCCTTTGTGCCTTTCGCTGCCCTGGAGCTCCCCTGGACCCACACCCACCCTCAGCTCAGCTCAGCTCAGTTCAGGCATTAGTTCTTCTAAGAAGCCTTTCGTGGCCATCTTCCCCACCCCTGGTCAGCATCAAGCAATCCACCCTGTGTAATAACAGCTACTCTTCATTGTTCATTGGGTGATGACCGAGGGGTACTTCAAAGACATTCTTTCTCAATGTCTGAGTAACTCTGCAAGGTAAGAAATATTATCCTAAATTTTCAGATTGGGAAACAGAGTTTCAGCAACGTAATGTCACATTCCCAGGGTCACTCAACTAGTAAGTAGAAGAGTCGGGATTCCACCCAAATACCTCTGACTCCAAGGTCTGTGCCGCACACTGCCCTATATGAGTTTTTTAAATCACAGCACCTGGAACACTTCGCTGGATTTCTTGGTTTGCATGTCTGCTGCCTCTACTGGGCTGTGAGCTACTGAGAAGAAGGTGAGGGGCTGGCACAGAGGCGTTGTTCAATAAATGTGTGCTAAAGGTTCTTCCCTCAATGTGGGGTCATAACCCGGACATGAGAGGCTATACAGGGATCATGAACCCCTTTGAGATTCCAATGATGGCTCTTGGCCCTCTTCCGCCAAATCAAATTCATTCATTCATTCAACAATCTAGTAATAGAGAAAGATAATATACAAGTAAACAGAAAAATATACAAAATAATTTTAGATAGTGATAAATGTGTAAAAAGAAAAATGAAATGAAGTAATAGAGAGTGCTGGGGTCAGGGAAAGGGAGCTTCTTCAGGTGGAGCAGGCAGGGAAGGTGTCTCCAAAACTTGAATGATGAGAAGGAAGCTGCCATGTGAAGATCTTGGAGGAGATCATTCCAGGCAGACAGAATAGTAGGTTCAAAGGTCCTGAGGCAGGAATGAGCTCGCTGCATCTGAGGAACAGACAGCAGGCCAATGTGGAAGGCATAGAAGGAGTAAGAGGGGACAGAGTGAGGAGATAAAGCCAGAGAGGTAAGCAGCGACCAGCTGATGTAAAGCCTTAGGCCTTGGTGAAGATCTGGAAGGGATTGCAAGCGTCATGGGAAAGCATCGGGAGAGACTTAATCTTGAAAGAGACATGATCTGATGCACCTTTTATGATAATGCACATAAACGCATGCACACAAACTGTGCTTGGGATCCAAGGATGGCAGGTTAAGAACTTCTGCCGTGAGTCTAGATCTGGAGTGCGTAGGGTGAAGCATAAAGGAAAAGCCTCACTTCAGTGTTTGTTCTATTCTTTCCAACCACTGTCACCTCCGTACCTCCAACTGCAGAAAACAATGCCCTGTACCTCACAAACAAAGAGCAGGCCTTTCTCTGCATTCTTTTTTTTTTTTTTATTGGCAAGGAAGATTGGCCCTGAGCCAACATCTGCTGCCAATCTTCCTCTTTTTGCTTGAGGAAGATTGTTGCTGAGCTAATATCTGTGCTAATCTTTCTCTATTTTGTAGGTGGGACACCACCACAGCATGGCTTGATGAGTGGTGTGTAGGTCCACACCTGGGATCCAAACCCATGAACCTTGGGCTGCTGAGGTGAAGTGCATGAACTTAACCACTACACCACCAGGCCGGCCCCTCTGCATTCTTAGAAAATAAGTCTCACCCTTGTACATTGCTGGTGGAAATGTAAAATGGTGCAGCTGCCATGGAAAACAGTACGGCGGTTCCTATCCTCAAAAAATGAAACACGGAATTACCATATGACCCACAATTTACTTCTGGGTAAATAGCCAAAAGAAGGAAAAGCAGAGACCCAAAGAGATATTTGTACACCCATGTCCACAGCAGCATTATTCACAATAGCCCAAAGGTAGAAGCAACTCAAGTGTCCATCAACGGATGCATGGATAAACAAAATGTGGCATGTTCATAACAGAATATTATTCAGCTTTAAAAAGGCAGGAAATTCTGACACATGCTACAACATGGATGAACCCTGAGGGCATTATGCTAAGGGAAATAAGCCAGTCATGAAAAGTCAAATATTGTATGATTCCACTCATATGAGGTACCCAGAGGAGTGAAAGTCATAGAGACAGGAAGTAGAATGGTGGTTGCCAGGGGTTGGGGGAGGGGAGAATGAGGAGTTAGTGTTTAATGGGGACAGAGCTTCATTTTTGCAAGATGAAAAGAGTTCCGGACATGGATGGTGATGATGGCTGCACAATAATGTGAATGTATTTAATGCCACTGAACTGCATACTTAAAATGGTTAAGATGGTAAATTTTATTATGTGTATTTTACCACAATTAAAATTTTTTTTTAAAGTCTCTGGAGCCCACTCAGTCCCGCAATTGCATCCTCATCAGCATCCGTCTCCCTGGCCTCAGAGCGCCAATGTCTCCGGTATTCCAGGATTGATTGTCTAGTCAATCTCCTCGCTGTAGAAAGACAAGTAAACCAGCTGATCTGAATGAAATCTTAAAAGCTCTCCAGTGAAGACAATCCCAGAGCCTTAGCCCGGCAACTCTTCCAATCGCTAACAATTCTTCATGTCAGGATTTCTTGCCTTGTAAATCTTACTTAAAACCTCTTGTTTAAGCTAATTTCCTCTTCTGCCCTATGAGGATGCAAAGAACAGCTGGTGACCATCCTCTACGGAAGAAGTCGTCCAAAGACTTGACCACTGTCAAATTACCTTGCTACTGTGAAGACACAGAGCAACCTGCTTTCAACATCTTCCAGCCTAAAATTGCAGCCACATTCTCTTTGTGGAATGTCTTCAATTGTGCTTTTGTCTGGGCAGACCCCAAATCACTTCTTAAGGAGAGCTTTGGCCCTGCCCATGGTGCTCCCGTAGCAGGCCTCCAAGGGAGGCAGGTGGCCTTCCCTTCAGGCCTGCGTCCTTGTCAGGCTCCTCAGAGCTCTGTACAAGATGTCAACACACAACCCAGCTTGGCTGAGTCACAGTACATATGACTCTGTCCTTTACCAGCTACAAGGAACAGGTTACTCCACACACTTGACTGGAATAAAAAAGACAAGCTCACCGTCACTATCTACCAAGAACTTGGCTGAGAGAAACAAATTTTGGGAGCTATCTGAAGGTGTATCCCTCCCTCTGGGATTAAACCGAGCCCCCAGGAGCTGCAGGCGGGGACCACCTTGTTTTGCCCAGCCTCCCTCTGTGCAGCGGCTCTTCTACACTATGCTTGGCTGGCACCCTGGCCCACACTGCAGGCTCTGTATAATGAAGAGCCTTGTGAGACCCTGGTGCGCTTATTCTAGAGGTACAGATGAGGGTGGGTTGTTGATACCATTACATGAGAATGTGGGGGGACAGTGTTCCCAGGACTCAGAACCAGAAATATTTGTGCATCTAAAGCATGGTTTATTTTTACCTCACGGACTCTACATCATATCATTGATGATTTTCCATTTTGTTTTTGCTGCTGGAGAACTCAAAGTCAATTTGGGGCCTATTTCTAGAAGAATGCTGGCCAACAGAACTTTCTGTGATGGTGAAAATTTTCTGTATCTGTGCTGTCCAATATGGCAGCCACTACCACATGTGGCGACTGAGCGCTTGAAGGTATCTAGTGTGACAGAGGAACTGAATTTTTAATTTTATTTAACTTAAATTTTAAATTTAAATGGCCACATGTGGCTACTGTTTACCAATTGAACAGCACAGCTAGACAGTATATAGAAAATGACATGCATTTTGGATGTCACACCTGGTTTATCTTACTTTCCTATCAATATTTTTCCTCTCCTTCAAGTCCCTTCAGTATGTAATTATTTTTATTAATCTTCTTGTGTAGTATATATCTTTACCAGCCATCTTAAATCTTTTTTTAAAAAATGTAAGATCTACTTATAAATACAAAAAAAAAAAAAGATAACATAGCCATATTCCTAACTTTTTTGACTAGGTACTTCTTCCCCCCTTTTGTGCAACAGAGAGTAATTAATATGTTCATTTAAGGGAAGGGAGTTCCAGGAGCAGGGGAGGAGAGGCCTTCTCTTCTGTTTCTGTCTCTGTTCTGTTTCTTCATCCGTGTGCAGCTTACACAGATGCTCAATCTGTGAAAATTCACTGAGCTGCATATTTATGACGTGTACTTTTCTGCATGTATGTTATTCTTCAATAAAAAGAAAAACACATAAAGAGTACCTTTCATGTTCAAAGTACAATGTTAGTTTAGCTCTAGGAGATGTGGCAAGATTCATAAAACATAGGCCTTGACCCCAGAAAGCTGCAGTTTAGTACTATCAAGCATTAACGCAAATTTCTAAGACACATTTTCCAGAGGGATCTCAGGCAACTTCTGATGCTAGAGACTCCCCACCCACCCACCTCCCTGCCTTTCCCCCTGAACCAAGCAATGCCAAGAAAGGAGAAGGGGTGAGTTACAGGAGGAAAGCTTTCTTTCCATCTTATCAGATCTTAGTGAAAAACATTTCCAAATTCTGATAAGAGGCTCAGTAGCTCCCAGAAAAAAACCTCTCAGCTTTTCTCCTCCAGAAGAATTAAATGGGAGGAGGAGGTTTCTGAAATATGGAATGTTAAGTCAATGGGGCAGGATGAGAAAATAAAATGCAATCTATATTTTAAGAAAGCAGTTGAAGGAGCCAGCCCAGTGGCATAGTGGTTAAGTTCAGTATGCTCCACTTCGGTGGCCCAGGTTTGCGGGTTTGGATCCCAGGCGTGGACCTACACCACTCATCAAGCCATGCTGTGGTGGTGACCCATATACAAATAGATGAAAATGGGCACAGATGTTGGCTTAGGGCTTCCTCAAGCAAAAAGAAGAAGATTGGCAACAGGTGTTAGCTCAGGGCCACTCTTCGTTAACAAAAAAAGAAAAAAAAATAAAGCAACCGAAAACTACCCAACCAAGATTTTCTTCAGTGTATAACTCCACCCACCTGAACAAAAGCATTTATATTAAAAATTACAGTTAAAAATGGAACTTGGAAAACATATACTGCTAAGGAGAATGTGGATAAAAAGGTGCTGTCTCAACTGCGCCCCTGCCCCCATGACCTAAATATATTAATTTTGCTAAAGACTGAAACATAAATTTTTACTTTTAAAAGTAACTTAAGGAGTTGGGCAGGTCTATCTCAGGATAGACCAGAAGGCTGCTTTCTGTAGTGAGGCAGTAACAGTAACCTGTTCAGACGACCATAATCAAGAATTACGAGGGGGCTATTAGTCATTTCTACCCACACTAATTTAACTCCTCAACATATTACTATTTTGAACAAAGGCCTGCATTCGTGAGAGCCAAGATACAAATCTTTTTTATTACTCTTTTCACACTTTGATGGTCTAACTTCAAAAGCCTGCACCTGTACAGATTTTATAACCATTTAAATGTGTGGATCTTCTTTGAAATATTCTTTCAATGGTTCCTTTGAGCAGAGTCCAGGCCAAGTTTTCATACTTTATTCTTTCATTTACATTATTATAGTGATCAAGAGAAAAAAATATTCTAATTACAGCAAAAAGGAAGCAGTCCCTTCAGAAACAATCACATTCATTTTGGTCTTTTAGTACAAACAACATCCTTTCATTAACTTTTACTTAGGCAACTGCATCATGTTTTGCATAAAGAATTGGCAGTCTTCAAAAACAGAAGAAAATTTTTCTCACATTTCAAAAGGGATTAAAAAGCAAATGCTAGGTAGCATTCAGTTCACTGAATAATAAAGCAATATTATTTAGTTTCTTATCTGCATAGTTCGAATGGAAATCTGAAATTATCTAGTTTCTATAAACAGTAAATATCTAAAGGTGACCTTTCTGTCTTCAGCAATGTGGCCTGGCTGTATTTTTAACCAGTTATCTGATCTGTGCCAAATTCTCACTTCATTTTGTGGTATGTGGATTACAGTTCTGACATTTAATGCCAAAAACAACAAAAACTATGAAACTTTATGGATACTTTACTGTGATTTATGGAAACTTTACTGTGATTCAAGTAACTATGATCAGCAGCTTTCAAGACAATGTCCCCTAATTCGCTATCCACTTGCTCCTTTCAGGCAGCCACACCTGAAAACTGAGACGACAGAGGCAGGGGCTTTTCAGAAAAATAAAGTCCTATAGGCCTGGAACTGAATCACTCATTAATTCCAGAAAGCCTGGGTTTAGAAAGCTATCAGGTAGGGCCAAGTGTAGGACATTCCTAAACCTATATGCTCAATTTTGAATTCTAGAGTCTAATTAATGACCTTTAAAGAGTGTTGGACAATCACTGGAAGGATGAGAGGAGAAGTCTGGTAACTGAGGGAAGGCGTTAACGAACGGAAGGAACAGGGCAGTCTGCTGCATCTATTTCCTTAAATGTATTCGCTCGCTCCTCCCCACACTTAATGAAACCAGAGCTCCAAAGGCATCACTTACTCCTTAAAACGTTTATGAGAAAATCATTTTTCAAGTGATAACTGAACTTTAACTTACTGGCCAGCAGTAGAAGGGTGGAAGGATAGAAGGTGGGGTGGAACCAGAGGGAAGAAGAGAACAGACATCTTCTCTACTGAATGTCAACATACTTGACAATGTTCATAGATGGGTTTTCCCTCAGTTCCTTTGGGGAAGTGAAGAATACATCGGTAAAAACTCCTTAAGTGTGAGGGAGTAGACTCAGGGATCTTTAATAACAAGTTCCTGGGGATATAAGCTCCTCTGAAATTGCCAGGAGCCCGGAGCCTTCAGTGGATGCTCAGACACAGCGGGGTGAAGAGGCACCTGGAGGAACTGGCAGTTGCTCACCTGAGGCACGTGGCCATGGCAGTAAAGTGAAAAGAACCAATGGAAAGAGCCCTCCATACCTCCTCTTATGTTTAGTAGAGTATAGACACCTTGACTTGGTCTAAGAGCTAGGCAGAGGGTCAGCGATCCCTCCTTTTTCTTAAGTCATTGCTCTGTCACAGGTACTAACCAGGGTTTCTGGCAGAGCCAACCAACTTGTTTCTCTATTGCCCCCAACAGACAGACACAGACAGACAGACTTCCCCCAAGGTACCTGCAGAAGGATCTTGTTCCCGTCGTGGTCCTCCGTCTGCCAGCGCCCCTCACTGATGGGGCTGCAGGGGTTTGGCAAGAGAGGCACGAGCTGGCCGATGTCCTTGACTCGGAACTCCAGCACCGAGGAGTCGGTGGGGACCGGGGTCTGGTCACAGGGCAGTCTTTTCAGGGAGAACTGGATGTCCACATCCAGATTGGAAAAAATGGGGAAGATGCAGAAGTCCGTTTTCCTCTGGCTGGGGCTCCGCCTGAGGATCAGCTCGTAGAACTTGAGGATGTCGGCGTAGTTGTCGTGGCGACAGTAGATGGTGAAGCGCACGATTTCCCTGCCGTAGTGCACGGGCCGGATGGCCCACAGCGGGGTCCCGGGGGCCAGCGTGAAGAAGTCCTGGCTGCAGGGCAGGTAGGGCAGGAACCTGCCGGGCACGCGCTCCGTGTGGTGGTGGCGCCAGGGCGGCCGCTGCAGCGTGCGGTGCAGCTGCAGGATCTGCTCCTCGCCGTACTCCTCCTGCAGGAAGAGAACCACCGCCAGCGCCGGCTGTGCCACCTTGGGCGGCTTCCTCCGCCGCCGGGACGCCCTCCTTTCAGAGACCCTGAACAGCTGGAGGTCGGGGTGGATCCAAGCCAAGACCTTGTCGATGGCCTCCTGCAGGGGCTGGGACTCCCCTGGGTCTGCGATGATGTGGATGCTAACCAGGAAAGGGTCCTGCGCCTCCTCCAAGGAAAGCTCACCTGGGAAAACACACACAAAATTGTGGCTATTTCATTAAGGTGTCCCCTAATGACATGCAAGGTCTGGGCAGGAAGAGAAGCTAAATTCTAACTGAACTGACTCCATGATTGTTATGATTTTCTGAGCCCAAGTTCACGTGCAGAACTCCTGTTGCAGCACTGTAGCAGCCAGAAACTAAAGAACTATTGCTAGGAATGGTTCCCAAGTTGGGCAGTGTCGGGAAAACCTTGGTGCTGTACTTCCTCAGGTTGAGTGTAATTTCCACTAGACAACAGAAAGCCAAGTCCCCATTGATCTGGAAGGGAAAATGGGCCCATCAGAGAAGATGCTGTAGCATTAAGTGTACACTATTTAGTATTTCCTGAAGTAATTGCAGTGCCTCACACCATGAATGTACCCTATACCACTGCACACCTCTTGTTTGCTTATTTCACTGGTTTATTTTGTTCATTCATTTAACAAACATTTATGGAATCCTTTCTTTGTGCCCTGTGCTACACACTTCCTCTAATTGACAGCTCAAGCTCTGGCTGGAGGCCAACAGTGTCCCGATGGTCAGAGTGGGGGCCTGGTTGTGATCATCTTGTTGCTGGAAACACAGGGAAGAACAACCCTGGGCACAGCGTTCTTGCTGTCGGGCTTACTGGGACTGTGATTAGGGGTGGGGGACGCATGGGGAGACCACTACTGCCTGCATAATGCTGCCTTTTGGGCCTCTCCCCAGACCACGTCCACCCAGAGGCCCACACATCCTGAATTGGTGAGTTACCCTCCCTATGTCCTCTGGCAGAACATCTGGAAGCACAGAATTCCAAGTGTGAAGTTGACTGTTTAACTTGGCAGCACTTTCCCATGGGGTGAACAGTTTCCTGGCCACGCTGGCATATTTCTAACTCAGAAATATTCAGCATATTTCATCAGATAACCTGATAAAAGGCTACTTCTTTTAAAAGATGGCTTTATTTACATTCACATAAGTTTTATGACTCATCCAAGGGAAATCAAGAAATCTTTAAGTATACTGTGACTTGGGGGGCTAAGTTCATCTAGAATCCAGACCTGCCTTCATACACAATGCCTCACCATGATCACTAGGGTGTTGGCATAGGGCAATCATGCGGTCAATACGTTTGAGAATTGTGATGTGCTTTTAGGAACCATAGCCTCGATCAGTTCACAGGATGAAAGGTAATTTTTTTGTTATAGGCAAATAAGACGTCCCAAGTGGGCTTACAGGTACATTTCATCATATGCTCCTATAATAACATGGTTTTAATTTTGTTGGATCAAAACCTGTCTGAATTTTGATCCCAACTCTGTTAGATATCTCACTTGGGAATAGTTAGTCAGTTTATTGTTGCCTTCTATCTCATTTACTCGTTCATACTTTTTTTGAGCAATCAGTATATACCAGGCATTGGGGAACAATGAAGCTGGTACCAGAGGACTATCTGAGTCTGTTTACATAGACTCTGGCATCAATAGTGCTCCCTTAGAGTTGTGCAGTGCAGGACCTGTACAACCATAGGCAGTAGCCCTCTAAAGAACTGGAAGCTACAAATGAGAACTTCATGATTTAGCTGGGAAACACAGACATGAAAAATTAAAATTCAATCTGATATCTGCCTCTAGGAAATACAATAGAGTAGCATCTTAGGCAAGGATTAGATTCTGAAGTCACCATGAGGTAAAAATTACCTATAGATAATATTACCACTGGGAGTCCCTTAAATTCCCAATATAGTGCTGAAGATACTGACTTGCAACAACACAGCCAGATAGATGTTCCTTTGGTTGAACACCAGATGAAATAACAGCCTTGCTGCATGGTTTGTGTTATAAAAGAATAGTCTTGTGTCATTAAACACTAGACCCCCCACTCAGCAGGCTGTGCCTTTTACTTGACAACAGGCTTCTGGGAGCTCAAGAGGCTTCCGGAACCTAAGAATGACTAAGGTAACAGCCAAGTCAAGTCTCAGTACTCCCATAATCACAGAGCAGAATGGTGGGTGGAATTATTTAAACTCCCTCTCTTCCTCTCTCCCTCTGGCTGGGCATATATTCCCAAACTTGTGTGAGTTAAATATGAGCAGTATGCTATTCCAATTTACTACCACATGACAAAGGAAGGGGCAACTTTTTTTCTAGAGGGCTTCTGAGAAGGCTTTCTGGAGGAGGCTCCATGTGAACTGGGTCTTGAAGGTAAATGACATCCTACTTATAAAAACCTCAAGTGTGGGCAAGATCACTGCAGGAAGAGGGAAGACTGTTTATGAAGGCTCAGAACTGTACAAAAAACAAGCACATTTGGAAGGGGGTGGTGAGTAATTCTGAAACATGGCAACAGATGCAGCAGGAAAAATGGATTAGAGCCAAGTTGTACAGGGCCTCAGCTCAATTTGGTAGTGATAAGGGGCAATGGAAAGTTGTTGTTTTTTTTGTTTCTTCTTCTTCTTACTGGATTACTGGTTTATTATAAAAGAATATAACTCAGGAACAGCCAGATGGAAGAGATGCATGGGGAAAGGGATGCAGAGTTTCCATGCCCTCTCAAAGAGTGACACTCTCCCCAAAGCTCTCTGAGCACCATCCTTTTGGGTTTTAATGGAGGCTTCATTACATAGGCATGATTTTTTAATTGAGGTATAATTGACATATAACATTGTATTAGTTTCAGATGTACAACATAATGATTCAATATTTGTATATAATATGAAATGACCACAATACAAGTCTAGTTAACATGTCACCACATATAGTTAAAAAATTCTTTTTCTTGTGATGAGGACTTTTAAGATATACTCTCTTAGCATCTTTCAAATATGTAATAAGGTATTATTAATTATAGTCATCATTACATCCCCATGACAATTACTTTATACAAGGAAGTTTGTACCTTGTGGAATGTTTCAATAAAGAGTGTTGGGATCAAGTCAGGGGGAAGTTGATTATAGGCAAAGCAAGAAGTTGGAAGATGAGTGCAGAGACTAGACAAGAGATAACAAGGACTTGGCAGTGTAGGAGATTGCATTATTGGCCCCAGTTCTTTATTCTGCCCTGTCTCCTTGCTCTCTGCCATGTGACTTTGTAGTTCCTCCCACTAAATGGGTGAAGTGCATTTCCCCACCCTTTGACTTTGGATTAGACCATCTGCCTAGCTTTGTCAACTGAAAGACTCAACAGTGACATGTGTGTTGGCTTGCCTTCTTGTGCTTCTGGCACTTCCACTGGAAGAACGCGCTTGGGCTAGCCCACTGGTGCCAGAAAGGAGGATGAGAGATACGTGGAGCAGAACCACCCTAGCTGAGCCCAGCCTACATCAGCCAACCTCACATATCCAAAGATACATGGTAAGAGCCACCCAGCTGAGCCCAGTCTAGAGCAGCTGACCCAAGACACATGGGAAATAATAAATGACTGTTGTTTTAAGCCATTGTTTGGGGATGGTTGCTACACTGCAATACTTACAGATGTAGGCAGAGTGAGTGGGTATACAGAAGAGGCATAGATTCACAGGCTATTTAGGAGGCACAAGTGACAGGCTTGGAGCCCACAGGCCTGGGGGCGGAGAGCAGGAGAAGCAGGAAAGGAGTGTACCTTGATGTTTCTGGCCTGAGAAGCTGGTCTGATGCTGACGCTTAACTGAGATAGGAAATAGAGGAAGAAGGGCAGGTTTGTGGGGAAAGATAAGGAGTTCCACTTCAGCCATGTTGTCCTGAGATGCCCGGATGACTTCCAAGAGGGGTGTCTTGTTGGCAATGGACCTGCGCGTTGCTGAGGTGATGGGCTGAATTTAAGGATGGGCCAGTTACCTTTAGACCACATTCTTGCTTGTATGCAGTTATCTCGTAAGTGTGTACCCTCATATTGATTTCAATCTGTGAAAATCCATGACGATGGCTTAAAAAACAAACAGAATTCATGGATTATTCTGGTCCTTTTCTTTGCTGGCTCTTTTTGCTCACCTGGCTACTTTCTGATTCATTGAACATCAGCACCACTATCAGCAGAAGTGCAGTAGGAACAAAAGCAGTGAAAATGCAAACCAGTGAAATCTTCTGCCCGTCAGTAATTCCAGTAAAGGGAGGAGAAGATACCACAACCACCTAAAATGAATATTTCACTTTTCCATGGTGCCTTGATCGCCCAACAGTAGAGACATGTGACTTTGCTAAATGTTAATGAATGCTCAATACAAATGGAAAGGGGCAGAAAGGCTTTGAACAATTTGGGGATAAAGAAATTGACTTGAGAAAATTACAGATGATTTCTATGAGGGGGAACAAGGACACGTGTTGCAGAAAGAGTGTTCGGGAAAAGGAGTTGTCGGAGCGGTCAGGCAGTCCGTGAAGATCCTGACCCCACTCTCAGGGAGTGCACGTGGTCGTGTACATGGGGTGACAATGTTAGCTAACACACGCGTGTATTACATTCAGTGTGGGCTGGCACTTTCTCGGTGTTCTACATGTATGAATTCTTTAATCCTCACAACAACCCTGGGGGGAGGCCACTATTATTGTCCCCATTTTAGAGAGCAGAAAATCAAGGCACAGAGAGGTGAAGTAACCTGCCAAGGCCACATAGCATCTGAGGTCTGTGTGCATAGTCACCCATGGTTCTGCAGAGAAGCGTGCTCACCCTCTCTGCTGTATTTGTTTCCCAGCAGCATGAGCAGCTGTCACTCTCCAGCCATTTCTGGCCATGCCCTCACCACTGCTCTCCTGCCTCCCTCTGACTGGCTGGCTTCTCAGCTACCAGCCAATAGCTTCATATCGTGGACACCCATTTATATCTCTTTCTTCTGGCCCTGGGTCTCTGAGGAAGAATAATCCAGAAACTGCCTCTCCAATGGCACATGCCCAGGTCTTTACATCTGAGCACTGCCCTCAAGGGCAACTCAAACAGGCCAGCACTGCAGGTGGGTGCAACAGTGAGAGAAAAGCAGGAGTGACACAGAGAAGGCCCACGGACTGGCGTGAGAGGCCTGGGCGGGGAGAGGCCTGCGCTAAGGGAGCTTCTGAGTCTCCCAGACAGAGCTGTCAGGGTGCTCAGCAGCAAGCTACCTCTATCGGCCACACAAAGGTTTCCCAGAGAGCAGTAACAAAGACCACGCTGAAGCCTGCACGGATGAATGAATGTTTACAGCTTTGCAAAAGGGCAAGATGCCCGGCCTCGGAGCAGGGGGTGGGGCCGAACGGCACTCCACCAAGCACCAGCTCGCCTGCCCCGGCAGCTCGGGATGCAGCCAAGAGCAAGAGAGGAAAATGGAGACCCCACCCCAGAGACCCCTTTGCACCGCCTGAACCAGGGAGATGTAAGTGGCTAACCTCCTGCCCCGAGATGAATAAGGAGAATGAGTGGGGGCATTAGTATGCTCTGGCCATTGCCAGCATGTGCCCACTGCACGTGACCCTGAAATAAACAGGCTCAAAGAGCCACAGGATGCAGCTGCAAACTGTCATCGGGTGCTAGGGTTACATACGCCCAGAGAAAGTCTCCCTCTGTGGAGCCAGATAGGAAACCAAGTGTTTGAGGGGAAGGAGAGAAAAGGTGAATAATTGATTGTGTGATAAATGAAAAGCCTCTCCATCTCCCTGGAGAGGCAGAGACGCCACGACTGCAGGGTATGCTCTGCCTTTATCGTATCTATTACATGCCTTCTCAAAGGGCTTCAGAGAGCACCTGTTCAGGTAGGGCAAGACACAGACCAAAAACAAACCGGGCAACAGATGGACTTCCCCAGAGCTGGTCAGAGGATGGGAGCTGTTCACACAATATTAACAAAGCCTTCAAATTAGTTTGTACTTCCCGAGGGGAGAAGGAAGATTCTTTTTCATCTGATTATATACAATTAGAGTTTCCTCTGATAACGTAAAGTGAAAACAACTTTAAGTAGAGAACTGCACTAACTCAGTCCTTCTATGAGGCAGAAAGTGTATTATTAATCTGAGTATTTCTTACATTTTTTCCCAGTATTTCACCTCTCCCGTATATCCCTTTTTTTGGTCTCTTAATAGAAAACAATGTAGGCAACAATAACCATGTATTAAGCTCTTATTATTTGCCAGCCACTGTCCTAAAAGCTTTACATATATTATCCTATTTAATCTTTAAAACAACACCATGATAAGAGTGTATTCTCTCCCATTTTGCAGGTGAAATGTTAACTGACTTGCCAAAGGCCATTCGGCTAGAGAAGAGCCACGTCTCTGTGTTCCCCACCAGACGCTTTCTCGCTTCTCAAGGCTGCCATCCTTATAATCGTCCTGTTCATGTCCTGCCCCGAACCTCAGCCGGCTCGGCTGGGCTCTCAAACTGTGGCTTAGCTCCTTCAGGCAACGTGGGGGGGATTCTGCTGTGAATGGACTGACCATTACGCCTGGGCAGTCTCTGGCAATCCATGACCTGCACGGACATCCTAACTTTGAGCCTGGTGGAGAAGGGGGAGGGGACTCAGGTCCTTCTGCCTGTTGACAGACACCTTGATGCTGGACCTCCCACTTGGCTGTCTCAACGCTGCCTGCACTGGGACCCCTCACTGCCATTCTCTGCCTCCTGGGGCTTCACACCAGCCTCGCCTGCACTGTCTGGTGCCTCCAGACCAGCCCTCCTCCCAGAGCTGGCGAACTGGGGTGTCCCCAAAGCACTTCCTTCCAGCAGCAGGCATGCCCAATTGAAGGTGCAGATCTCTCGTTCCAAAGGGAACGCCTGGCCAGGTCTCAGGATATGACAAGCTCAGATACCTCTTTCTACAATTTTGGGGCAATGATTGATGTCTCTGTCATTTTATCCATAATTTATCACCGACAATTGGCAATTCAGTTGCAATCATTTATTTAATGAAGTAATGGTTATTGAGCACCTACTCTGTGCCAGGCACTGTAGGATGCAGTGGGGAATAGAGGAATCTCTGCCTTCCTGGAACCTATACTAGTGGGGGAGATAGACAACAAACAAATACACAAGATGAAGTCAGGTAGCTAAGTGCAAGAGACACCTCACTGAACAAACCCACCTTCACTGTGGGGATAGTAACAGGTTTCCAAGGCAGCAGCCGTCACCATTTACCATCAACTGAATAAACTGCCATGCACCATCCCAGTGCCATAAGCACTGCCAGCACCTCGGTGTCCCCTAAGCCCCCAGGAGGCTAACAGAATCTGAACAAGGGCACCTTCAGCTGCTGCAGGCTGCCTGGTTTAGGGAATTTGGCCCTGGAGCTTGGCTTGAGACCCTCTAACCTCATATACATGAGGTCGAATAACCTCCTTATTTGCATTTCTAAAGCCTCACTCTGTGGCACTGAACAGTTCAGGGGCTGGGATACTTGGTCAGTCAACCAGACCCACATGATGAGGTGGCAGAAAACCCAGGTAAGACGGTGGATCAGGTGTGCAACAGAGACATACCCAGGGCATAGGCTGACTCCGTGAAGAAAGATTAGGTCAGAGAGAGAGAGGGAAAGAGACTCCAGAGTGACAATGAACACAAAACCCACGGCGTTGTGAAGTGCCACACGAGGGCCAGCCTCCCCGTTTAGCTGCATGGTCTTCCCAGAATGCCTGAAATAAATGCTCTCAGAAAGTGGCTTCCAAATTCCTTCCCAGGAGAGTCTATTCATCCAGAATGCAATGAATAACCTGGCTTCATCTCCTTTTTCAGTTTTTTTTTTTAAATTAAAGCCAGTTCCTCGTACTTCTGAACTAATGAAAAAAATTGAAGCAATCCCCTTTGCCCCTGCCAACACTTAAGATAAAATCTCAGACTTTCTCAATTCTTAGTAATTTTATGATTTTGACAAGGCTGGTTGGCCTAGAACTTTGGGCTGTGAAAGTGGCAAGGCTGGTCCCAATGCCAGCCCCGAACTGAAGTCAAAATTAGATGCAGGGTTGCGAATAATGGGAATCTGGTGGCAATGAAGTGACATGCAGAGTTTTAACATAGGGGATCCAAACTTCATTCATAATATAGATAATAAGGTTCTCTCTCAGCCTGAATTCACAGAATTTTCCTGTATAGAAGAATTGAATATAGACTGAAATGGTTAAGCCAAAACCTGTATTTTCATTTGACAGAGGAGACTAATAAGGAATCTTTCTGACCCTTAGCCTCTCAAGCTTTTGTACGAAGTATGGCTTTGTGATAACTGTAGTATTTGATTGCTCTCTCAATTTTCATCATCTGTTGCAGGTACAGTGTCAGGGATCTGGATGTGTGATTCGTATTCCTGAGCTTATTCTGAAAGCAGGACACGATTAAGAAAGAAATAATATAGAAAGTGAAGCAGATATTTCAGATATCCTGCATTTTTTTCCATGTGGAAATGGGACATCCATTTTACTTTAAATGTACTTTTAAACTTCATTCTGAAACAAACCTCCTGATGAGAAGAGGAGGAGGAAGCAAAGGCCAGACATTAACCAGAGAGAAATGCAAAGACACTTTAAATTCCAATGTAGCTTGACATAAATTCTGGAAGAGGACCAGGAGGTTGATAAGTAATTAGTCTTAGAAGGTATAAAGGCAGCTAGAAACACTTAAACTTACATACCATAGTTATCTAAGTCCTTAGGACTACAATGATTTTGAAAGTTTATGAGAGAACAGGTCTGATGCACACCAACGTCTAACACTTAATGTACTAAGACCCTTTGTGTATAAAAGTTAAAGAGTTCAAAATGACTGAAGAGATTTCAGCATTTTACACAGAACCCTTTTTTTTCTACACAGTAATTTCAATTCTTTCTAAACTACATTATGTCTTGTCATTTTCATCCATAGCAAAGTCATCCTGAGAGAGCCAGGACTTCAATAAAATCCTGTAGATTTGGAGACGAGGCAGCAGGGCTTGCAAACAACAAGATTAGGATATTCATCTTGTTTTAAGAAGTGAAATACATCTATCAAAACAAAACAGACAAAAGAGGAGGATGTTAACCAAAACCTATCCCAAGGATTTGCTCATCAAGGAACTCCAGACCTCTCCAGCTTACACTCGAGCTAGCAAGAGGAATCCTCACAATTACAGTAATTAAGGTTTATTTTACAAAGAGATTTATTCTGGCAGGATGTTGAGAAATCAAATGAACAATGAACAGCTATTACAACTGTTCTAGGAAAAAAACACTACAGACGTGCTTATAAAATATATCCCGAACGCTGTAGTAGAAAAAACACTGACTAAATCTGGCACGGGCTTTGCTCATGATCAAACTAACAATGAAGGAAATGGAGCCTGTGGACTCATTTTTTCTGCTTAAAATTTAATGAAATATTCAAATGCTTTGCCAATTTGAATATGACATGGACACATCCCTGGTCCTTGTTTCCATGTTTCCTTAGAAAATGTGTGCAAGCTTACAGAACATGACAAGAAAATTAAAGATGGGTAAGGTATTTAGTCCAGCCCCCTCATTTTACAGGTGACATCAGGGGACTTGCCCACGTAGACCAGTTAGTCAGCGGCAGGTCTAGAAAGAGAACAAACATCTCCCAACTCCCAATTTGGGGCTCTCCCTTTGTACCTCAGCTACCCCCAGCTCTGAGGTGTCCACTCCTGCTAATGGCACCAAGGACTGCAAAGCAGAGGAGACATGGTCCCTTAGGGCGCTCACAACCTAACTGAGGAGGCAAGATGTTCACACATGAGAAATATAAGATGAACATAAAATGGGAGATAAGTACTAAATGATGCAGCAGATGAATTTCAGAGATAATAATCAAAGTTTTCCTGACCTACAATTTTCTTATTGCCTCGTGGCCCTCCACCTGCAGAGTCTGGGCCTTTCATTGCTTCAGGGAGGGTGGGGGCAGATAGAGCCATAATTAAGTTTCTGAATTTACAGATATTTTCGGGTCATAGCAGAGGAAACAGTCTTGAAGGGCAAGTCTCTCTATTGCAAGGGCTGGGGTTTTGGAGACAGAAAAGGCTTTCTGAGCCACAAAAGGCTAAAAACCTAGAGCAGAGGGTTCACCCCACGAATCACAGTGCAGAAGTACAGAAGAACGTGCAATGCTGCAAGGGTGGCTTTTGCAGCTCAGAGGATGTCAAGTTTCAGCTTCTGGTGGGAAGAAGACTAGAAGGGATCTGATCAAAGGGTGAATGCCAGAAGGTTTCTGAGAAAGCATCATGTACTGAACTGGGCTGAGCCCTGCAGGCATACGGATCCCAGAGCAGACCTATGCCTTCACTTGCCATGGGGTGAGGGCAGCAGCTCAAGAGCAAAGTTCAGCTCGATTATAGAGAAATACAGCAGTTCTCCTTTCACACCCGGGCTTGTGACTGTAAAAATTCATACTTATTATAATAGAAGATTCTTACAGAGTTCTCAACAGATAGTAGAAAGCGTTACAATCCAACTGCTGGTGACCCTTAAGCATGCCATCTCACAGAAGACCTCCAACTTCTGAGTCTAGGTTGTCTGTGACCCCCGCAGGTTTTAGCCTCACTCTGCTCATTTTAGCCTGAGGCAATGAAATACTAAATAAGGAACCACAGAGGAAGCCCAATTCTCCCCATAATAGACAAAGGAAAGACTTCTCACAACTATTCTTATTACAACGAAGGAAAAATAGGTCTTGCAAGCACAGGTTGAATAGCTCAGCTTCACTACCTTTTCAAACCAATAATAATGTCAGAAGATGTCAGGGTGAGATAAAAACAAAAGGGGGAGGGAGACTAGATGGAATATTCCTTCCCTTACACAACCAGAGTGTTGTACAAAATAGAAGTTTAATAAATGTGGAGGAAGGAGAGAAGGGAAGGAATGGAAGGAAGGGAAGGAGACGAAGGGAGGAAGGGAGGAAGGGAGGAAGGGAGGGAGGAAGGGAGGGAGGAAGAAGGGAAGGAGGGAGGGAGGGAAGGAGGGAGGAAGGGAGGGAGGGAGGGAGGGGAGGAAGGGAGGGAGGAAGGGAGGGAGGAAGGGAGGAGGAGGGAGGAAGGGAAGGAGGGAGGGAGGGAGGGAGGAAGGAGAGGGAGGGAGGGAGGAAGACTGATGGGATCCTCTTCGCTTTCCTAGACAATTCTGAATATTGTAAGGGGAGGAAGGGAGGGAGGGAGGGAGGGAGGAAGGGAGGGAGGGAGGGAGGAAGGAGAGAGGAAGGGAGGGAGGGAGGAAGGAGAGGAAGGGAGGGAGGGAGGGAGGGAGGGAGGGAGGAAGGAGAGGAGGGAGGGAGGGAGAAAGGAAGGGAAGGAGGGAGGGAGGGAGGGAGGAAGGAGAGGAGGGAGGGAGGGAGGGAGGAAGGGATGGAGGGAGGGAGGGAGGGAGGAAGGGGAGGAAGGAGAGGAAGGGAGGGAGGAGGGAGGAAGGAGAGAGGAAGGGAGGGAGGAAGGGAGGGAGGGAGGGAGGGAGGGAGGGAGGAAGGGAAGGAGGGAGGAAGGAGAGGAAGGGAGGGAGGGAGGAAGGAGAGGAAGGGAGGGAGGAAGGGAGGGAGGGAGGAAGGGAAGGAGGGAGGAAGGGAGGAAGGAGAGGAGGGAGGGAGGGAGGGAGGGAGGAAGGAGAGGAAGGGAGGGAGGGAGGAAGGGAGGGAGGGAGGAAGGGAGGGAGGAAGGAGATGAAGGGAGGGAAGGAGGGAGGGAGGGAGGAAGGAGATGAAGGGAGGGAAGGAAGGGAGGGAGGGAGGGAGGAAGGGAAGGAGGGAGGGAGGGAGGGAGGGAGGAAGGAGATGAAGGGGAGAGGGAAGGAGGGGAGGGGAGAGGGAGGGAGGAAGGGAAGGAGGGAGGGAGGGAGGGAGGGAGGGAGGAGGGAGGGAGGGAGGAAGGGAAGGAGGGAGGGAGGGAGGGAGGGAGGGAGGAAGGAGAGGAAGGGAGGGAGGGAGGAAGGGAAGGAGGGAGGGAGGGAGGGAGGGAGGAAGGATGGACGGAAGACTGATGGGATCCTCTTCGCTTTCCTAGACAATTCTGAATATTGTAACCTTTAGTGGATATGACTTGGCTTTTTGCACAACATTCCCCAAATACTTCCAACTTGTTATCCCCTCAGAAGTTAATGGCAACAATACTGATGTGGAATAAAGATAGAAATTGTCTACTGGGTGGGAAATACTTTCCATATAGCCTGTGCAGAGCACTGATGGCTTTGCTGTGGCTGTTATTGCTGGCTAGGGTCGGAGCGGGAGTGTAATCAATACCATCCTTCAAATGAGAGCCACAGAAAAGACTTCCACCTGCAGGTCTCCAAAACCTGCGAGTCTCCCTGTTTATAATTTACTCTTCAGAGCACTTTTGCCCAATGTTATTGTGTGTATTGTGTGTATGTGTGCATGTGTATCCATCCATATCCTTTTTTCGTCCATAATTTCACAATTTTTATGAGACCCTGGCACTCTCATCCATGCCAGTGGGACAGTGAAACAGTACCCTTGGAGAAGGACCTGGCAATAGGGATCAGACGCTTTAAAAAGTAAATACGCTTTTTACCTTAGCAATTCCACGTGTAGGAATTTATCCCAAGGAAATAATGAAGGATATGAAGGATATGAACAGAGACTCCGTACAAAAATATTCCTGGCAATGTTGTTTATTATAATAGTGAAAAACTGAATGTAACATATAGGACCAACAAGAGGGCACTGGAGAATACAGTGCAGAAATACAATGGAATACCGTATAGATATTCAAACTATTGTAGAAGTAAATTTACTGATATATAAAGATGTTCATGATATACTTAGTGAGAAAATTAGACTATAAAACTATACAATACCATTTTTTGGTAATAATACATATCTATAGGAATATAGATGCTCAGAAAAAAAATCCATAAAGGCAGACACCAGATTATGACTACGGGTTGTTTCTGGATGGTAGGATTCTGAGTTTTCTTCTTTTTGTTAATCTGTATTTTCTGGTTTTTCTACAATGACTATGTATTATTTGGGTAATAATAATAATTTTAAAACTGAGAAAAGCACCAGGCATGTCAGGGGAATGTGCAATGGCAGCTACTCACTTTTGTTCCCTCCTTCAACCCTGGTAGACCAGATGTCCTTGAAGCGTCACTTCAGCTTCTCAAGGAATATGTGTTGTCATGAGAAATCTGCCTCCATTTTTCTTTCATATCCTGGGTAGAGATCAACACTCTCTATGTAGTTGAAGTCACATAGTTAAAACTTATCTTTGAAGACGGAAGGACTACATCAAATATTTTTGGAAATGTATGCCAGTGGAGCAAAGCATCAAAGGAGTTGTCTGTGTGGTATATTGTCTTCACCCTTTTATTTCCTGATGCGTATCTTTGGTTATTGCTTTTTTCTTATCAACTGTCAAATAGTAATATTGTCTAGCCTTTCAGGTTCCCATTCAGAGGATTTTGAATATACAGACCCTGCACTGTCAAACAACAGTATAAGTGCACCCGCGCTTTCAGCTTCAGTAGTTTCATTCATCTCTGAGGTTTCATTTGCTACTTCCATGATCCTACAGATAAGGCGGCCGCCTGCTCCTCAAAAAAAAAAAAAAACCCCAAACAAATATCTCTAGCTTGCCTGATAAAGGACACATCCCATGTTTTAAAATAAACCACTCAGTGGAGGAACACAATTTTCTTCTTTTACATTATCAATAAAATAATTTAAATATTTATCAAGTGAAAATTTTTCTCATCTAGACATAATGCAAATCCTAAAGCCTACAGATTGTACCATTAACAATGGGAATCTAAAGTAAGAAATCCGGAAAAACTACATCTATCAGGGATGATTTAATAGCAGTCTTGCTTATTGGAGAGATGGGCTAGATCAGTGCTCCTCAAAATTCCAGTACAAACACTCACCTGACTCAGGAGGTCTGGGGTGGGGCCTGGGGATCTGCATTTCTAACAAGCTTCAGGGTAATGCTGATGCAGTGGTCCATGGGCCACACTCTGAGAAGTAAGCTTTCAAGTTTGGTGATTTTATGTGCTCTGCCAGGCCAAGAATACCTTCCCTGGGCAGCTGACAAAGCGGGAGTGAGTGGGTACCCCGGCCTGCAGCAGCTGGCATTCTGTGGCTCTCAGGCTGCAGCCAAGCTTCTACTTGAGTGACTGCAAAACCCACACCTGCCAAAAATGACACACTCAGGACTGTGGTCTTTTTATTAGTGTCACCTACAAGCTACCTGCTAAATGGCTCCAGCCCTAAGAGGAAGGTCCAGGAACATAACGAGTATCTCAAACCTGAAGCCATACTTGCCACAGAAAGCCTCAATGCCTGGGGGCATGGGAAGAGCCACCAGTAGCAGGGGCCTCTCTCCATAGTTAGCGCAAGCTGGAGCGAGACTAGTGCATCATGAAGAGCAGGGAAGAAGCCTTAAGGATTCTTTCTTACACAGCTACAGGAGCAGCAGCTGTAGGGGAACCAGATGCCCCATACCAGGGAATGCAATAGATACTTCTGAGTAAAAGCTTTAATCTTAAGGTCACTTTGGAAGGCAGAGCCACAAAAGAGGACAGACTGAAAAAGGAAATCATATTGATCTGTCCATGCGCGCAATGTCTTAGTGGTTTCCGATTGATCTCTAGCAGCCATGGTCACAGATTGAGAAGGACTTTGTTATCAGTGATGCCATCACCCAACAGAAGGCCACTCACAGAGAGCCCTGCTAGAGCTGCAGAGTCCTTCCAGCCATGCAGCAGCTCACCCTGAGTCTCTTTTGAGAATAGTTCTGCACATGAACATGACTGTTGTGCCAGAACAGGGTCTTAAACACAATAAAAATGGAGACAGTTCTTATTTGGGGTTCATTTGTTGGCAGTTGCACAGTCAAGCGCTCCTGGCTCTATGGAGCAGTAGAGTAGAAATTCAAAACCCTGATTTTCCGCCACTTGGAAATATGTATACCATTTCCCTGATGCTTTGATCTGTTTTATGTCAACTGTTGGGTTTTCAACACTATGTCAAACAATGTCATTAGTATTACTAATGAGCCCTTTGGAAACTGAAAAAGTAGAAAATGAATGAAAGTACTGATGGACCTGAACTGAGATACTTAAGATACTTGTCAGGTTGGTTCCTAAAGACCGTATTACCATCCATAACTACCTTTGTCTAAAAGGCTATATTCTAATTTAGAGAAAATTGGTGACTTTTCTTGTGATGCTTTTACTGGAATAGGAGCGTGAAGCTGGGGATGGAACAGGTGGATGTTTTTAGTCTTTTTGCAGACCTGTGTACATTGCCAACTACATGCTGATCACAAAATTAAGCAGGTTCAATGACTAAAATTATTCTTCATGAGGATTAATGAATAGATTTGAGTTTTGCCTAGATCTTATGGAATAAGATGCTGAAATAATATTTGTTCTGAAAATTAAAATGGGGAAAGTATTCCACACAGAAGAGAAAAGTGAAAACTATGAAATTTACAAATGGATCAAAGTTAAATTGGCTACTACCATCTCTTCCAAAATGATGATCTTCCTTTTTTGGAGACATGATAAAAACTGGCTCTAAAATGAAAAAAGCATGTCAATAACTTGTCATCTCCTCTAATAAAAACAGAAAGAAAACAATGAATATTTTATTACCCCAAGTCTGAATTTAGCTCTTGGATATGGCGATACAGATCACATATATTTAAATATTCCCCATCAGTGATGAGTTCTACAGTATGCAATCATATCTTTTCAATGTGTTGACTTTAAAGCTCCTTACATCTGTTTATTAACTAAATGACAAAGAGTTTATCTTTCTCTCCATGTTGAGGAGTGGCACAGATATGGCCAAAGACCAAATCAAAATGTATTATGCTTCAGCATCCTGAAACTGCAAGAAAATGATGAAACTACTGAGAAATGAAAGAGAGAAGGCAGTATTTATGTGGAAAGATGTGCCTGCGAGAAAAGGCAGCCTCAGGAAGGATGAAATGTCCTCCCAGACAGAGCAGTGAGGCAGAACTGACAAACCCCCTTGGTGGCTCTAGATCAGCTAAAGTGCCCTGCCGTTAACTAAGACACCCTGACGTTCCTATTTGAAAAACACCTGCGATCCACCTGACGCTTTTTCCTGAAGATAAGAGTGTATCCAAGGGCCCGCAGCACCAGCAGGCCTAGTCCGGCTGCCCTCAAGGGCAGGTCACCGACATGGCAGCCCCAGGAAAGCCGAGGGGACAGAACTCCATCAAAGCTACAGCCTGTGGAAGCTTGGAGCCAGCAGGGAGAATGCAGGCAGGAAACGGGGAAGCTCCCTGAGTCACTGGAAGGAAAGAGCAGGAAGCTAGGAAAAGAAAGCTAGGAAAAAAAGAGGAGGGCAGGAACCTGAGGGCTGGGTGAAGAAGGGATTCAGGGACTCCCACCCACCCATGATGTGTGCCTTTCTTGCACAGCTCGGTATGTGCTCCTGGGCTCAGATCAGGAGAACTCACTCTTTATGGCCATTTCCCCAAAATTTCAGACACAGAGACTTCCTCAGCGCATTGCCAAGGGCCCTCTGTATCACTTCAACTGATCTTTTACCATTTGTGCTTTGAAAAGTATGAAACGGCAGAAAACTGCAAGGCATTCCTGCCGTCACTGGCGGTTTATACGGGCCAGGTGAAGAGTTAATGATTATACCTGAGTTTTGAAAAGGAACAGTTTTAGGGCCCAAATTAAGAGGGCAAATAGAGAAGGCTCTTGGAGAACAGTCGCAAAGATAGAGAACTAGTTAATTCTTTGACCACCTCCTACTGGCATTATCCTGGGGCTAGAGATCCTCCGGAAATGTTATACTGTCCTAAAAATATCTTTTTTTTTTTTTCCTGAGGAAGATTCGCCCTGAGCTAACATCTGTGCCAATCTTCCTCTATTTTTTGTATGTGGGTCGTCGCCACGCCATGGCCCCAATGAGTGGTGTAGGTCCACGCCTGGGAACTGAACCCGGGCCGCCGAAGCAGAATGCGCCAAATTCAACCACCAGGCCATGGGGCCGGCCCCCTAAAAATACCATTTTTAAGCTCCCAGCCTCTTCTAAGAGTAACTCTCCAAGTATGATCATAATCTTCACTTTGAACAGAAATATTCAATCACACATGATAGGAGTTTCATTAGCATTGAATTTATTTCCCCTGGAATAATTATTGTTTTTCTTTTTTCTTGTTTATAAAATTTCCCCTTTTTATTTAAATCAATTAAGAATGCAAATTATACATAGTGGCTTGATGATCTTCTAACTAGGTTTCTGGAAAAACAACCTAAAATTCTGAGAGTACAAATTAAATTCATCTTCCTTAGGAAGCATTATGATTTATTGAGATCTCCTGAGTGCTAACAGTGTGTTTAGCTTTGCAGAAAACAGAAAGGAAAAGCCTATCTGCCTTGTCAATCTAAAAAAGGCAAATGGACCAGTTGCAACTAGAAAAAAATTCACTCACTCAAAACCAAACCATCCGTTACAGACGCCCCCTCAGCCACTCCCCCCAGAGTTGAAAGTGGCATCGCACAGTCAGTGGAAATGCAATTCCATGACATATGAGGTGGAGGAAAAACAGGATGCCCAACGATCCAGAGACCCTCCTCAGCCCCATATCTTGTCCATCTCTTGGCGGGGAAGGGGATAAAAGCAGCAGCTGCCCCTCAGCACAATGTCTCTGCTGCCAGAGACTTACAGGCAGCTCACAGTACAGAAGCGCAGACTGATTCTGAACAGCCCTCACTTTGGGATCAACGCTTCAGGCCACCAGAGAGGATGCCCACTCTCCAGATGCTTATTCTGGGACAAAGAAAAAAGGTACAGACTCCTCGATTCTTCACTCCTTCTTTCCTCCCTCCCTTCTTCTCTCTTTTTAGAGGAGCTTCTAAGACATTCACATCTTAGCATCCCAGAGCTTCTGGATAAGTCCTCAGAGGCCATCCAGCCCAATCACCTCAGTCTACATAGGAGGACACTGAGGCCCAGAGAGGGTAAATGACTTGTCTGAGCGCACACTGTTAGTTCATGGTGGAACCAGGACTAGGACCGAGGACACCTAAATCCCACACCACTGCTCTCAAACCTTCTCTGGGTGATGACCTTTCTTCTTCCCCCATCAGGGGCAGATAGCATGAGGAAGCAGCCCCTGCATTCTGAGAGAAGAGACGATGACTAAATAGTGACTGGTGTTCTTGGAGGGAGCTTTCCTAACAATTCTAGTAATGATGGAAACCAAGTGTGCCAAATAGACTCTACCCCTAGCTCACCCCAAGGAAGCATTTATGCCCCTGTGAACCCAGGAACAAACAGGCAAAGAAGCATCATGTGAATGCTAAGAACCACTCGCAGACATAGAAAAATCCATTTCCTAACAGTCAATGGCTAGAACCAGTCCTCAAATCCCAATCAGGAACCAGGAACCATTCAGAACAAGCCATTCAGTGGAGAGAGTCTGACAAACAGCAGTGGAATGACAATGAGATACAGGAGCTGCTCCCAGGACCGCCAAGCTGGTCACACAGAGGGTGCCGGCACCAAGTCGGCTGTGACCGAGAGAGTGACCCTGAAACTGAGGCGTTCAGGATGGATAGTAAACTTATTAACCTTCTCTAAACTCAGACCTCTGAGTGTGATTATCTAGTTTGTGGGGAAAGGCTATTTTTAAAAACTACTTGGAAAGTACTTTTATTATTGCAGCACTGTCGAACCTATGTTTTAAAGGATAGATTAAAGACTCTAGACTTAAAAATTTTGTTTCTTTTCAGAAAGGGTCCACTCTGTTACCTTTCACTGTCTGCTTAAGGGGCCTTCTCCTGAGTACGGGTGTGGCCAGGATTTATGCTCCTGGCTGGGAGGAAATGCAGGCCAGGCAATATACTGGGCAAAGACAGCCAGGGGCACATTAGTATCTGCTCACCCCTTCTTCCTGCCCAGAACAAGAATGTGATGGCTATGGTGGAGGCAGCCATTTTGTAACCCTGAGGCAATCCTGAGGATAGAAGCCAAAAGCTGAGGATGGTGTAGCAGAATGACAGAAGGAGCTTCCACACCAGACCTGCACTGCCTCCTCTGGTCCTTTTTTTTTTTTTTTAATATTAGAGGAAAACAAACCTCTTCTTGTTTAAGTCATTATTTTTTCTCTATTATCTGTAGCCAAATACATCTCCTAACTGAAGCATGAAGACACACATATAGCCCCACTCACTAAGAGGCCCCAACAATTAAGAGTGAGGCAGGAATCACCAAATATTTGAAGAGAAAAGGAAGAGCAATAAAAGGCTGTTGATCCCAGCTGCACTGAGAGAAATTCCAACTCAGAGATGGCAATTAAAGCAATGGAGAGGAAAACATCCCAAACCAAATGATCAGTTTCACTGACAAGAGAGACGCTTTGTCGTGCCCCAGAGGACTGATCTGAGAGCTACAAATTGAGCAAAGGCCTCGGGCAAGTATTTTACAAAAATCATTCTTAAAGAAATGTAGCCTCTGGACAAAACTGAGTGGAATGAAAATGGCGGCCGAGAGAGCGAGTTCAAGAGAGCGTCCTCTGATTTTAGGAATGCAAAAGCTTCAGGGAGTGAAGGCAGACCACTGGAGCATTCTTCTCATTATTACTAATGGTTCTTAATAACTAAGGGGCAACATTGGGTCTCCAGTTGGCTGCAATGATCAGAAATTGCTCGGTGCAGTTATACTAATAACTAAATATAATTTGAAACTAAATTACAAGTCCAGATATACAGCTTTCTGCACAGTCTCTTATTGCAAAGGAAAACTAAGCCTGAACATCAATAAATAGAATAATCCAATTAACTGTCTTTCCATTTGGGAACTATTTAGAATTAAGAGTTTAACAGGATAGGGAGATAGGACAAAAAAATTCAGTATTTACTGATTCAAAAAATCAGGGCTTTTATTATAAGACAATTTTTTGTTATTTTAAAATAAGTGTTTAATCAATCTGGATGGCTTTGGTCATTTACGTAGTGATCTTAATCACTGTGTATTGTTCCTAGATATAAGGCCTAATTTTCCATGAATATACTTACTTGTAATTTAATATTTAATATAGGTACCTTTTTTACGCTCAGAAACATATGTTTATAAACATATTCCCCATCATTTTTTCACCATATATAATAATCACCTATGATACCTGCCTGCAGATACAGAAATACAAGGGAGGAAATTTGCCCAACAGTTGAGTTGGGGCCACCATGGATCCAATGAATGTGCTCTGAGCTGCGAGCCTGCAGGCAGTAGGTATTTAATAAATGTTTGTTGAATGAATGAGTCACCTCAGATTCTTCAGAGAAGGTGTTTTAGGAGCATCCATGGCTAATAAAATGTGTGCTGGTTCCTTCTGGCTGAATTTCCATAGGGAAGGTAATGGCATATCTAGTCCTGAAATTAACGTACAATCAAATTCTCCAGGAAAAGCTTCCACTTCCAGAGTTAGAGGATCCTGTGTCACCTTCTTTGGCAAGGATACCTTCGTTGATTCTTACTCTTAGAGCATGGGTTAGGCAGATGACTTCTCTATGGACATAGATGGGACTGACCCCCTATGAAGACAATGCTGAAGGGCATTTGAACCATACTTACTGCTGGTGGAGGACATGTGGCTGTAGTCAGACCTGAAACACAAAACCTTAGTATTAGTAGGATTAGACATTATTTTTCTTTATCCAAATGATTTTTTCAAGCTAGAATTTTAAACAGCCCGTGGTAAGTAGAATTCAACCAGTAAAGAAACGCCACAAATTAAAAACTGTAGTGCTCAGGGTTGTTTGTGCAAGATAAAGTTATGCCTGAATTTGAAACCAAAACTTCGAAGTTTAGAAATCAAGGGTCCTTCATATGGGTTCTGCGAATCTCCCAGATGGGAGACCAGATGGATCCCGAACCATCTAAATTTGCCGGCAAATTTTTGAATGGAAGCTTATTTTTCTGGGCAGAAGGCTCCAAGTTTTCAACAGAGTCTCAAAAGAGTTCACGATGCCACCAAAGGTTAAACCGCTGCAAAGGCGAACCCTTCAAATGTTAGCACCACGCCATGGGGAAACGTTTCTTTGCTGCCATAAGCAGAGGAGTGGTGAACCCTGGGGAGACGGAGCGGGAAACCGGGCTGTGAGGGTTTCCATGGTCAAGGTCTGGCTGACCATCAGGAAACACAAAGCCACAATGATGTCTGACAGATTTCAGTTTCCTCGGAGAAGAAATCCTGCTGGATATGAGAGTAACAGGATATGGACTGTGATTGGGAAAGTGAAAAGGCAGGGTTAGGGCCAGAGTGAAATTACCCATTAGTTTCTATGCTGACAAATCAGCTGCCGGCATTCGGCCTCTGTGAGGATGGGAATCTGGCCAAGGATCTGCCTGCTTAATCTCTGCTAAATTTCTGCTCTACTTGTGTGGCTGTTAAGCCTTCCCTCTCGGGCAATGTATTTGGTATAGAAACTATAGGTTTTCTCCTCCTCCGTGTCCCAAAGTCGTTCTCTCTAGGAAACTAATCTCTCAGGCACATAGGGATTTATCCTGCCAAGGTAGTACTTAGGGGACATAGTTATGCAAATAAAGTGGTTAATTATGTTTAATTTTATAGATGCACACTCCTTTTATTTTCTTAGTCTCATGTTGCCTTTCTTGAATCATCCAATTCTCACTCCATTGAGTTTCTTACCACATTAAAAAAGTATATACGAAAAATTAAAAAAAAAAATCATAAAAAGCACGCCTCTTACTAGTTAAAATGACCTACATCTCTCACACAAAATGATACATTGATTTATCGGTAGAGGAACAAAATGGAAGAAAAACAGCATGTGGTTTTCTCTCTTCAAATGAAATACTTTAGTAGTCATAGAATCACTGAATTTTAAAACTGGAAAAAATAACAACTACTAACATTTGCATATCCCTTTATACTCGACAAACTGCATCCATTTAGATCTAATCTAATTTTTTAATATTATTGATTAGGAAACTAAAATGACACGATTTGTAAGGAGACCAGGAGGTGAGGAATGATAAGGGCTTGAACTTGGTGTGCAGAGCGGTGGCAAGGAAGGAACTAGAAGATAGAATGGACTGGCTAGGGCATGGCAACACTGGCTAAGGAACATGGGAGAGTCAAGGATCAGTAACACTCTGAAACTCAGGATGTGTCGCCCCAGCATTGGTGCATTAAATTTTTTCTGGAATCAGGCAGGACATAAATAAACTCTAGAACAACACTTAGGTAACTATATATAAATGCAACGAATGCTCAACATCCACCCACTGTAGTAGATGCAGCGACAAAACAATTCCATTACAATATGACCATCTTAAGATGGCCAGACGCTCAAGAAATTTCAAGACAATTCAAATAAAACATTCAATAAGAATGTGTGATAGTACTATTTATTTTATTATTAAAAATTTGTCAGTATTTTCAGCAAAGATTTTCCAAATCCTCCGGAGGCAGACGGGTTTCACATATGCATACATTTTAAAGATCTGCATACAGATGGAAATGTATGTAGAATGAAATTTACATTTGAAACATATTGCAAGAATCTTAAAGTGCCACGCAGTATTTAAGGACAGGTGCTAGCATAACTAACGCCCCTGCCATGAATCCCTCCATATTTCTCATGGCTCGGGTCAGGCCTGCCAACTGGTCAGTCTCCTGACTGTCACTCTTGCCCTGCTCCAATTCCTTCCCCACACAGCAGCCATCTTTGCAAAGCACAAATCTGATCATATCGCTCTCTAGATGAAGCATCAGCTTGACAGCGTGCAACATAAACCGCTCTCTCCATGACTGATGGCCTCCGCCCAGCTCTGCAGTCTCATCCATCACCCCAACTTCCATCCCTCTGTACCATCAAAACAGAAATCGAACAGAAAGAAGTCACCTAAAATCTTACATTGCTATCCAGCCTCTGATCCTGCTTATGTAATTTGTACACAGTTGCCATAATGACAGAGATACAATTTTAAACTGCTCTTTTCACTAAACACCATCATAACATGTTGCTACACAGTTCCTGTAATTGTAATTTTAGATGAAGTGATGTACTATAATTTATTCAACCACTTCCCTTTTGTTGGCTATATGATTGTTTCTAATTGTTCACTTTTGCAAAGCACCTAGCAGTGAGATATTTACAAATACAGCCTAATATTTACTTTCTTTACCTTAGAAAAATTATCATGAGAGGGAATAGGGACTGAGTCGAGGTATGAACACTTTTATAGCTCTTAAAATACATTCCAAATAACCTCAAAAGATTATTTACTGGAAATACTGCCAGTGAAAGCCAAACTGTAAAGCTTAAGACAATTTTGCACATAAATATTTTCAAACAATTTCAGATATTGACTACGGTTCTCTGGAGAGATACGTACCAGCTTTTTTAGGGTAGGAGGGAATCAGAGTGGGGTATCTGTCTTGGGAATCCTGTTTATTGGTCTCACACCCTAAGAATTTACCCAGCTGGCTCAGCATAAGACATTCAACTCTGCCAGAACGAACCATGAAAGGTGAATCCATGAATTTTAGGATGAATTTATGGACACATGATACAGATGAGAATAAAGAAGGATTACGTATTTTCACACACCTGACACATATAGCAGACACACTTCCAAATATTACATTTATTTAGTATCTTGCCAATAAGGAATAGAAAGTTAGATGCCGTCCCTTGAGTGTATTTTAATTACAATTATACCTACAGGGATTATATATAAAGGGGTCTGCACTTAAGATAGTTTACCACTGTAAGCAGCCTACTTGTCAATTTATATATATGTAACGGATACCTTCCTAAATTCTCTTTTCCAGGAAAATCTTGGCATAAGAATTGATCTTGGCATTTCAGTAATACTGATCTTGACGTTTCTGTACAACAACAATGCATCACGGACCTCATCTGTTAACTCTCAGTCCATTGAACTAGACGCCATGGTAATTTAGAGCTAACTAGCTCCACCTGAACACAAAGATAATAGCGTACCTGATAGACCTTGTCTTCTATGCAAGATTTCCTGTTACCGTTCTTTAAACCTGTCCCATTTTAAAATTTATTCTACCTATCCTTTCCCATCCACATGTTTATAAACTCTAGACCCGTGAAGTGTTTATCTCTTAAATCACAGTAAAGTATCAGTTGGAAATCACCCGAAGATAAAGGGCATGGTCTGACCTTATGTTTTCAGAAGCTCGGTGACAGCTGAGACAGAAGTGGAGGTCCATTAATGCCAGACAAAACTTTCGAATGAAAATAATCCATCAGGTATGGTCATATTTGAAAGAGTGGCTTAGAGGCCAATCTGGGGGACATCTCTAATGAAAACCCATTAGAAAGCATTTGTCTTACTTATTCTTTTATTTGGGTTTACAACAACACTGCCTGTCCCTCTGTTAAGGGATTCTGTTTCTTAAGATAGTTTACCACGGTCAGTAGCTGACTTGCCAGTATTTTCTAACAAAAAATATACAGAAGCACAAGGCTTGCCTTCAAGTGGATGTGGAAAATGGGAGTTTCAAAATGACATCAATCATCACAGAAGATACTAGTTTGCTTTTAGTCTTGGCCTCTATTACGTGGGTCAGACAGCAAAGGTAGCATTTCAAGCAAAAGAAAATGTCTGAGCAGAAAGCAAGAATTAATTACAGATCAAATGGCTCCTTGAGAGGCAACTTCACTAGGGGAGAAGCGTGCTGGGGACCCAGGCTTCAATTTAGCCAAACTAGTCATGCACCCTCTGAACCTCCATTTCCTCATCTGTAAAATAATAATATTGAGGCGTGTCCTATAGTCTCTCAGATGTTCTGAATGATGATCAAACTGCTTAAGGCATTTAAAAGCATCAGAGCATCTACTGTGATGTGGTTAAAAAACAGAAGGTCTTGTGTGCGCCTGGAAATATACATTTTTATTACATAAAACTCTAAGTTTATCATTTGGAGTGTTCTTCATAACAATATTAACAGTATGATGAGAAATAATAATGTACTGAGGGTTTACTTATGCCAGGCACTGTTCCAGGGGCTTTATATGTATAGACTAATTTCATTCTCACAACCACTCTATGAGGTGGGTACTATAATCGTCTTCCCCATTTTACAGAGGAGAAAACTGAGGGCAGAGAGTTGAGCATCGGCAGGTTGCTCTTTTGACTGTAACTTTCAAAGTGATCAGCACAGTCTGCCCACTGGCAGTGGGACCCATGAATTCTTGGAACCATCTCTTTGATCATGCTGCTGAAAGGATCGATAATCAGCTCAAGCAATACCTCCAAATCTCTTGCTCCTATGTTTTGTTCACACCAGCCCAGCAATAGTCCCTCTCCCTCAAATCTTGATAATTCCACCCCCCACCGTCCCTCTTTGCCTGCCCCTGGGTGAGCACTGCTGCAGGAAAATAAATAGCAAGGTAGACTGGTACCTTCATATACGTGTCATAACTAAACTCAACTGGGTTCTCACTCAACATCCCAAACAACTGTTTCAAATCTCCATTCTCCTGGGGGACGGGGCTTGCATTTGCACGGAATGGAAACCCATCTTTCCTTCTCTGCTGTTAGTTGTAAGAGGAGAGATGTCCCTCCTCCTCTCCAAAGCAAATCTATCCACCTGTGATCTGAAGTCCATCTGCCTCCACCTTTTCAGGAAGCTGACATCAGTTTTTCTCCTATATCTTTATCCTTTCCCTTTTTATAGAATCTTTCCTATGAGCATTTATTGTCCAATTATTGTCTATGTTTAGGAAGTCCTTCCTGCACCCCACTCTCCCCTCCCTTTTCCAGACAAAGGGCTCTAGCTCTCTCTTCTCCCTCACCTTCCAAGCCCTCCTGGAGCCACGCTGATCTGGCTTCTGCCTCCACCACTCTACCATCAAATGCTACTCTGCCTTCCTTCACCATCTCCATTTAACAAGAAGACACCTCACATTCTTCATCTTAGTTCTCAGTAGCACAGTTGACCTTTCTTCCCTTTCTTCCCCTGGCTTCTAGGATACCACATTCTTCCTTTTTTTATTCCATGCCTACTTTTTCTCAGGCTCCTTTATCAGCTTATCCTCCTTTACCTGACATTTAAATGTTGCAGTTTCTCAAGGCTGGTCTTAAATAGTGCCTGCTTCACACAGTTGTTGAAGGATTAAATGAGTTATTGAAATATGTGCAGGCTTAGAACAGTACCTGGTACAGAGTAAACGCTGGCTGAGTGTCTGCTATCACCTTTAGTTGATGTAATCTGCTTCTAGGGCTTCAATTGCAGTTTTTAGGCTGACGGTTCCCCAATGCAATGTCATCATGCAGACCTCCTCTCTGACCTCCTCTCTAGACAAACACACTCAACTGCTGGCTCAGCATCTTTACTTGGATGTCTCCCAACACCTCACACACAACATGTGGAAAAGGAAACTTCTCATACCCTGCCCAAACTTGGTTTGGAGGGGCTCACAGGCTACTTTGGGAATCTGATGAAAAATAAGTCTCTTCTCATAAAAATTCACAAAGCACATCATTTTGCATACAACTTGAAGCACTTCGTGGACCCCAAATTAAGGATCCCTGCCTTAGCAGATGTGTCACTTGAGCTGAGTCTTAAAAGAAGAGTAGAGGTTCACCTGGCAGCCAGGCATGCCAGGTGGAGAAGGACATAGCTGGCGAAGAGGGCGGCTTGACAAAGGTGAGGAATCAGAAACACCCCGCGGATGTGGCTTGATGCAGGGTGCAAGGGTGAACCTGCTGAGAAACAAGGCCAGAGAGACAGGGAGGGACCCCACAACATCGGGGCTTGTAGGCCACGCTAAACTCTTTGCACTTTATAGATGACAGAGCCACTAAAAGTTTGGAAGGGAGAGAGACATGATCAGATTTGCATTTAAAAGATAAATAGCAAACACGTACTGAGTGCTTTGTATGCAGTCTTGACAGGCAGCTCTATGAAAGCTGGAGAGCGCAAGCCGGGGGCAAGGCCTGGAGAAGCAGGGAAATGAGGAACAGCTTTTTGCTACCTAAACTTCAAGGGATACGTGAATACGTGGCAAATACAGGCCTAATAAGCATACATTGAAACTATTTTATTTAATGCATGCTATTTTACCTTTATCTTTAGCTTAAGGATGCTACGGAGGCAATAAGAATTCTTTAGACAATTCGGTCCTCTTACAACTGCACACTTTAGTGACAGAGGCAGAGAACAGAAGCTCAGGTGTCAGTATGTTCAGCAAGCCCCTCCCAGGAGCCCTGGCAGCTGTCATCTGTTCATTGGGATCCTGGGTGATGCCACTCCTGGGACAGGGCTTCCTCTCTACTTCTCCAAGAGAGAGCCCTTAGAAAAAATATCTGTTTTAGGTGAGCTCTGCAAATTGGAAACGAATGGATCAGCTGAGGCTTTCTTTAACCCAGCTGAAAATGAGCTGGTTAATTTTGCTTTGTTTCTTCTATTCATGGTTCAGCTAACTACAGGCAGGAAAAAAAAATGTCAAGCATCTTCAATGAAAGTTGATAAATGCCCCATATACTAACTGTGGGAAAAGGCAAGGGAGTTCAGTACTTGGAATCAGGTTACTCCAGGGGAATGTAATTGAGTTCTGCAGTGAGCCATGCAACCATCACAAGTTTGGGTGATCCCAAACAGGGAAAGCCCATTGCAGGGTAAATGCTTTAGGGAGTCAAGTCCCAGATTTGGGCTAGGAGCGGAGGTGGAGGCTGCAAGGAAGGGAGGGGTTGGGCAGGCAGGAGGGGCTGCATACGGAGCCATTCTGGGGTCAAGGTCAGACCCCGAGGTCCATTCTGGCCCTGGACTCTCTTCCTGCCCCTCACGGGGTTGCCAAACTCTGAGACTAATTTAAACCTCCCCATCTTCCAGGAATGAGGCTTTCTGTAGTCCGGGCAGCTCCAGCCCTCCCCCAGGGTTACTCCTGATAGGAAAAGACACCCTTTCCTCCGGGGTCGGTACGCATCCTGGATGTGGCGCTGACTCTGCACAGGGAAATCCTCGAGATAGGGGCTAAGTGGAAGCCTTGACAATGACATTCATCTCCTAACAGACATTCAGGAAAACGGTGTTGTTGGAAGAGGGCTAATTAGTCTCCAAAGGTTTGGATTAATTGTTTGAGTCTTTTGAAGCGAAGAGCACACTTCTTTATATAAGCAGAGCTAGATCATAGCACCATCTTCATTCGCGCCTGTACCCACGGCAAGTGGTTCCGGCTGGGACAGGTGCGCACAGGGGTGAGGAAGTTCGGTGGGGAAGTGGGGGAGCGGAGGAGGAGATCTCGGCAAGCACAATAAAGCCATAAAATGAAAAATGTTATCCTCCTGGACGACTTCTGAAAGACTTTTAGGTGCCGGTGCCCTACCCTCTTTTCCTCTTCTCATCCCCAAACCCCTATCCCGGACTCCAGGGGGCTCCGGAGCTACAAGAAAGTCCTCGCGGAAGGTCGAAGCAAGTGCAAGAGCATCTCTCGTCTCTAACAACGATCTCAGGGGCACAGTGCATTTGCCTGGTACTACACATCATCTCAGTGATAACGGGGAGCAAGAGAGGGTGGGGTGGGGTGTGGGGGGGTTACTCTGAACCTTGAGTCCTTCCACTTTCCTTCCCCCCGGGGTGGGGCCCGCCCTGCCCGGGGCAGCCACGGACCACAGCGCTCTGCCCTCAGGGCCGGCCCAGGAGGGAGCGGGCCCGCCACAGCCCCTCCAGCGTCCCCGGGGGACCCGGCGAGAGGGGCGGCTCCGGCTCCGCCGGGGGGGTGTCCAAGAAGGTCCCGCGCTGGGGAGGAGCCGCCGCGCTACTTGGGGAGCGCTCCCCACCCACCGCCCGGCCCGGCGCGACTCACCCTCCGGTCTCGGCGCCCGAGTCCACGCAGTCATCCTCCTCGCCGCCGCCCGCCTTGGGGTCCATGGCGCCCTCCCCGCCGCGCTCCGCTCTCGGGCGCCGGCGTAACCCGGAGCGCGCTCCCTCCGCGCCGCGCAGCCCAGCCCGAGCTGGCTGGGCTCCCTCGGAGCGTCTCGCCGCCTGGGCTCGGGCAAACAACTCCGGCGCCAGCGCGGGCCCCGCGCCGCGCCCTCTCCTGGACGCGCCTGGCCGGGCACCGGCGGCCGCTCCCGCCCCGCCCCTCGCCGCTCGGCCGTGTGAGCGTGTGCGCGCGGGTGTGTGCAAGTGCACGAGGGTATGTGCGTGCGTAAAAGGGTGTGTGCCCGTGATGTGAGCGTGTGCGCGCTTTTGTGTGCATGTGCACGAGAGTATGTGCGTGCGTAAAAGGGTGTGTGCACGGGGTGTAAGCATGTGCGCGAGCGCGAGCATGTGTGAGCTCTCCTTTGCTTCTGTGTGTGGTGTGCGTGCATAAGTAGGCGAGGTGTGTGAGGTCGCGTGCGCCTGCGTTTGTGGTGCGAGGTGGGTGGGTGGGTGAGGTATATATTTGTAGGTGCACGCTTTTGTGTCTGTGCTGAGCGGGTGTGCCCGTCTGTGCTTTGTGACTGCATGTGGTATGTGAGTGAGTGTATGTGTGAGTGTGTGTCGTGTGCGCATGGGAGCCACCCCTCTCCCCTGGGCCCACAGTCCAGAAATTCGGAGTCCCGGGAATTGCCCAGAGATTCCTGGGCCCCGGCTCTGCGAACACCCAGTAATACTCCATCGCACTGTGAAAGCAAGGAAGGATCTGTGTCACTTCTGGGACCAGTTGGAACACCTAGGTGTTTTCTTATAGTTTCCTCAGAATTGCCAACACTGAATTCATTATCGCCTTTCTCAGCACAGATCTGAGTGGCTTCTCACCATCCAACTTGACAGTTTACGATCCGTGTCATGCATTCTTTTGCTATTTTTATAAAAATGCCTTTAAAAGTAACTTAAAGATGGTTGTATGTACCTACATTCAGGGGTTGTTGCAGGAAGGGATGTTATAGTAAGGGATAAAGGATGTTTGTAAAGTAGTCCTCTCAGTGCCTCAGGGTGAGTTAATGATCACTATTGGAGGGGCTCACCTCCCCTTAGTAGGGTGAGGCAGGATTAGATTTGGATTTTATTCTGATAGCCCTGTACAAGTCATTGGAAGGCACTCGTTTCTACTTTTTTCTCTTTTAAGGCGTTATTTAACCTCTTTGAGCCTTAATTTACCCATCTGTAATATGGGGCTCCTGATATCTATCCTGTAGCTCTGCTGTGAATTAAATGAGATCATGTATGTTAAGTACTTAGCATGGGATCGGAGCCATGCCCAGTGCTAGTCACAGGCAGCTGTCATTACACTGAAAGCATGAGCTAGCCACACGCCCAGTCTCAGCTTGCAAAGCAGTGTCAATCTGGGTGACAAGAGATCTCATGAAGAGGAATATATTTCCTTTCCTTTCTCCCTCTCCTGTCCCTTTTGTTCTTCCTCCCTGCTTACCTACCTAAATATCACTCCTTTTTGATTCTTATTTTAATTAAATTACATGAAAGAGAAATCCAATTAACAAAAGAAGAACAGAAGTGCAATCTCATCAAGAAAAAAACACAGGTAAATATGCACCCCAAATTTTAACTGAATTGTCCTTCACAGCATAAAATTCCTTGCATGCAAAACAGCAATGGATGTCTTATACTCAATTTGTGCTCATTAGCTGAAAAAAAGGAGCACGCCAGCTCCTCAAGGAAGACTCTCCCCATGTACTGATTTCTAAAAGAAAATTCTCACACGAGACAAAAGGAACGCTGTGAGTGATTTACTGCACAATGCCATTAATGACCATTTTAAATTTATCAATTCATTCATTAACTATTTAAATATCAGACAGGAGAGTGAATTCTAGATATACAAATGAGGGAAAACAGCAACAGATGATGCTTGCCTTCGGGGAGTTTATAATCCAGAGGGGGAGACTAATTAAACAAGTAAATTATATATATTAAAATATATCTAAAACATAAATGGAGATAAATGCTGTGAAGAATAGTGTACCCTGAGAAAGAGAGAATATAATTTAAATTGAACTGTCGTGGAAAGCTCTCTCAGGAAGGGATATTTCAGTCCTCCTCTGCCTCAGGGCCTTTGCACTTGCTATTCCTTCTCTCTGGAATACTTTCTCCCAGATTTTCTGCAAGATTCCTGCTGCATGTCCTTCAGGACTCTGTTCAAATGGCCCCTCATCAGAGAGCCCTTCCCAACTAAACCTACATCACAGAATCCCCTTACCCGGCTCTGCTCTTTCCAGCACCTGGCATATGATAGATGTATTTACTAATTACCTGCTCTTTCTTCCCCAACCCTGCCCAGAGAGTGTAGCTCCCTGAGACCCGATTTCGATCACTGCTGTATCCCCAACACCTGGAAGAGTCCCTGGAGCAATAAATATGTGTCGAGTGAATGAGAGGGGAGCAGCCCCAGCGTGGAGGTGGGAGTGAGGGGAGCATTCCAGGTGGAGAGACCAGCAAGTGTGAGGCATGGTGGGGCAGCGAGCATTGGATCAGAGCGGGTGAGGGAAAGCTGGATGACCGGGAGAACACAACACGGCAAGAATGGTAGTGAAGCGTTTCTAGATAAATGTGACATCTCCAGGAAATCGACAGACCATTAGAGCTATTTGGAAAGTAGGAGGACAAATGCAGTGTCAATGAAACCAGGTTAAAGGGAGTGATAAAACTGGCCAAAGAGGTAAGTATAATGATCTTGTTATCCTCACGCCACAAGGCGACCTGCCCTTGCCTATTCTGTGTAGGGCCAATTCATATTTGTCACCTCATTTAATCCTCAACAAAGGTCTTGGAAGTAGGTTTATTTTTCCATTTTACAGTTGGGGAAACTAAACCCCAGCAAATTCAAGTGCCTTGTGCCAGGCCACCCAGTGAGTGAGTGGAGGAGCCAGGCAGCCCATTTAATGTGGATGGAGTCCTGTCCTCTGCCTGGAGGGCTAATGGGTCGGCCAGTCACATCCTCAGGAAGACGACACTAGGAAAAGGGCCAGGGAAGACAGGGTGAAGACAGGGCGTGGCCGTTAGAAGGAAGGCTGTGGAAAATGAGATGCTACTGAAATTATTTCAGTCTTTCTCAAATATCTAGAGAAAGGTCAGACCAGACAAAAAACCTGGGCCACATCTCAAAATGATGCATTGATTCAGGTTCTCTGGACCACAGGGGACACAAGTATTGTCATTTATCATCAGCATAGCATCTGATGGCAACACAGCGATGCCTTATTGGGAAAAGAAGATTGAACAGTAATCGCTGTCCCTCTGAGCAGATGTATTCCAGTTATATGTGGGCTCCCACTTCAGTCCTCAGGTCTTAGGAGCCTGGCTTTGTTATTTTTTTGGTAAAAGAGCTGTCAGCAGGTAATTGGCATGAGGACTTTGTAGTGATCACCACGGGGTATCTTGCCCATCACCTTTATGTGGTTCCCAGGCTCGACTTCCAGCCAGTGAGCATTGATCACTTTAATTGTGGCGGTGCAATGCCCTCCTCCCTCCCCTCTGTAAGGTGGGGGCAGAGGAGCGTCACTGGTCTGCTTAGGGTGCCCTGCCTGCTGCCCTAAAGATGTTCCCATCGGAGTCTGAGGACAGAGGGGGAGGAACAGTGAGGTATGGCAGGCAGTGTAACAGGCCGGGGAACCTGACTTCTGGACCTGAATCCATCATGTCACTAGAGAAAAAGTGTAGATTATCAGTTGTTTTAAAAGCTCTTACTACATGTCAGGCATTGTGGGAGGGGCTTTACATACATGATCTCTTTAATCCTCATGAAAACCTTGTGAGGCTTCTGTTGTTCTTAAAGTGGGGTTGTTGATATGAATCTCACAGGAGCCTTGAAGCCCTCTAGAAATGATGAAGCATATGAATACAAGAAGTCACTGATTTTTTTTTTTTTTTTGGTGAGGAAGATTGGCCATGAGCTAACATCTGTTGCCAATCTTCCTCTTTTTGCTGAGGAAGATTGTCCCTGGGCTAATATCTGTGACCATCTTCCTTTATTTTGTATATGGGACGCCGCCACAGCATGGCTTGATGAGCGGTGAGTAGGTCTGTGCCCGGGATCCTAGCCTGCGAACTCCAGGCCGCCAAAGTGGAGCATGCAAACTTAACCATTAAGCCACTGGGCCAGCCCCAGTCAGTGATGTTTTAATCACTTTTTCTGAGACAGGTCTGAACAGCATTCTTATGCTGTATTTCATCTATAATACTCGTTTGAGTCTTTGTTGGTATTATTGCATGCGTTGGTGTATTAGAAAACGAGGCCATTCATCCATTTATGTATTGAGCACTCACTGTGTGCCGGGCAGTGGATGGGTACCGGGGACACATTGTGGAACAAGCCAGAGGCCGTGGCTGACCTAATGGAGCTTTCGAGGTCAGGAGAGAGCAGTTGATCGTGTTCCAGGCCCCGTGGACAGGACTGGCCTTCCCACCAAGCCTAGCCTTCCTTGGAGGACTCCTTGACACCCCACCAGACACCTGACGGGTGCTTTGTGCCATCGGCCATGAGGGTGAGACTGGAATGTCAAAGCCCTTTGCTGGAGAAAAAATCTCAAGACAATCTGATGATAAATAAAGAGCATCAGTTTTGCTGATGAAAGAAATAGATTAGTAATCAAGTAGTTGGGAGGGGGCCAAGGGTTTTAAACCACAGAATATAAGTAGCTTTAAGATAAGAACTTTAAGGGCTAGAGATTGAAAACAGATAAAAATAAAAATCTCCCGGGCATGGGCTTTGAGTTTGCCTGGGTTTGAGTTTCAAGTTAAGAGGGAAGCTGGGCCGTTTCCTCTGTGTGAGTCGCAACTTTCGAGACCTCTTGCTGTAAGGCCAGACTGATCTCATATAGTTCTTTAAGTGGAATACTGATTTAGGGTATCCACTAGCAAACAGACCTGGAAGATATGATGGTCTGGGAAGTTTTGTTCATTCATTTTTATTTAATTCTTTATTTAAAATAACACATTTCCCAGAAACAAAAATTTCAGGTTAAAAGAGAGACATGACACACAAGAAAATCTTTCTTCCAAGTCTCCAGAAGAGTTTGTCTGATGTGAAAAATAAATGTTATGATCATGACAAGAAAAATTATAAACTATTGACAAATCTACTTAGACAAAGAAAGCCACTAGCCTTACATGCAAGCATGAGGGGACCAGATGGCTACAGGATAAATGAAACTAAAGCTAAACTGTTGAGTTGGAAAATAATCTCATTAAAATATAAATGACTCTGCTTAGATAACAGAGAGCAGAGTTAGTGGTCCTGCCTTGGAGCCTTCCCAAGAGCTCTCAGCCTGCAGTTTAGGGATGAGATCCGAAGTCCAAAGCCAGACACTGCACAGCGTGCCCACGGTTACCCTCCAACTGCCGGGTGGTGCGCGAAAAATGAGACAGAATGAGAAAAACCTCTGAAAAAGTGCTATAGAAATTTAAGAATAGGATGAAACCCTAGACTCAGGACACTGCCCTTGAGGCCCCTGTGAGGATAGACGTGCCTTCTGGGAATTGCAGCCGAGTCACCACAAATAGGGTCACCGTCATATTAATGATCTAGATTTGGAAAGGTTGGCCCTCTGTCTTCTTCTCATTCTCAGACGTTCCTTCAGTGACCAAGTCTTCCCCAGCTCTAACTGCCTGTATTGGTTTCCCAGGGCTATCATAACAAAATACCACAGACTATGTAGCTTAAACAACAGGAATTTATTTTCTCACAGTTCTGGATGCTGGAAGTCCAAGATCAAGGTGTTGTCAGCTTTGGTTTCTCCTGAGGTCTCTCTCTTTGGCTTGTAGTTGGCTGCCTTCTCACTGTGTCCTCATATGGTCTTTCCTGCGTGTGCACACATCCCTGGCTCACATCATTCTTGGATGTCTCAAAGGTACTTCCAATTAAAGTTATACAAACTGAACCTGTGACCACCACCTCCACCCTCTCCACCCTCCCACCTTCACCCCTGCCATGATTCTCTTCCCTGTTCCTCATAGCAATGAATGGTACCACCATCTGTCCTAGTGTGCAAGCCAGAGATTAGACGTCATCCTTGAAAACTCCCTCTCCCTTAACCATTTATCAGTTCATCACCAGGTGCTGTCATTCCTGCTTGTTAGATGTGCCCTGAAAGCTTTCTCTTGTCTCCAACTCCACTGCCATCATCTTAGTCTCTTCCCCCTCCTCTCTAGGCTAGCTTATTTCACTAGTCTTTCAAATGGCTTCCCATATCCATTCCTGCCCCTCTCACCCAATCACCACACTGCAGCCAGAGTGCTCTACCTGAAAGGCAAATCTGGCTGTGTCATCCCCTCCACAGCCTAAATGATGGCAATAGCTTCCCGCTGCTCTTAGAATAGAGACCAGAATTGTACCAGCCATGTGTCGTCACAGTCCCCGCATTCTTTCTGCTTTCTCTGTGCCCCAGCTACACTGACCTCCTTTAGTTCCTCAGATGAACAGCTGTGCTTCCTTTCCAGGCACAGAACCTTTGCATATGCCAATTTATCTCTCTGGAATACTCTTCCCGGCCCATCTTCACCTGGGTGACTGCTACTTGGTCGTCAGATCACCTCCCAATCATCATTACCTCCCTGACTAGATGGATTCCCCTAATTATGCATTCAGAGGACCTTAAAGTGGTCATTTTATATTTGTTTGTGTGGTTCTTTGACCATTCTGTCTTCCCGCCTCTAAATGATAAACTCCGTGAAGACCAGATGATTCCACTCACCATTGCGCCTTCACTGTCTAACACAGTGCTTGACATATGGTGAGTGTTATTACAAGAGACCCTTCTATGCCTAGCACTTAATACTGAGCCTAGCGCACAGTAGGTATTCTGCAAATGTTGCTGAAAGGGTGACTGGGCACGTGGGCTATGAACGTTCTGATGCCTTTTCTAATCCCTTGGAGGAAATTAGAAAAATTCTCAAAGATGTTCACTCTCTTTTTAAAAAAGACTTACAGTTTTACTAAAGCATTCATCATGGGCAAGGCAGAATATTTAACAGAGCAGACACAGTTCAAATGATTAAGTTTTATCCCACTGGGAGATTTACTTACTAGAAGAAGCATGAAAAAAGGGTACACTGAGTGACAGTGGTTAATTCCCACAGCCCCTCAAGAACTGACCCAAGCGACCTCTGGACTCTTCCCGGAGTGAGTCATCTAATGTAGAAAACATTGTATTGTGAACTGGCTGTGCTTTGATGCTTTCACTTTTCCATAATATTTTCCAGAATTCAAAGTATTTTATCTGAACCGTCTCTAGGTGAAGTGGGTCATTTTCTTCCCAGTCTATCCTTGACTAGCAATCTCCTACTGTGATGGTTGTTGACGCCTTATCACCCCAGGATTCTCACAGGACAGAGGCTGCTAAGCACTGAGAATTGTTTGTTGCAGGTCATAGAATCTTCTCTTCTGGAGGAGAAAGGAGCTGTCTTTTAAATATAAGGATTCCTTGGTTCCTCTGGCTTAGGTTAACTGTTCTCCTGCTGAAGAAGAGTGGATGGATTCCATGAGTTCCCCAGGTTTCCCTCTGCATTGTGATTCCATGATCCTATTAATGTTTGACAGAAGCACAAGTCTAAACGTGCAATTCCATCTAACCCCTGAGTTTTCTCCTGGGGATGAAATTGAATAGAAAATGGAATGTATCAGAGTCTTGGGAATCTGGCTGTGTGCTTTGGAATAGTAACTAGCTGCAGAGCTTCGTCACCTAGGAAACAAGGAAAGCCCGATATGAGGATCTCGGAGGGTTTATGCTACTGACTCAAAATTTATCTGGATTTGGCTTCATGGTGGGAGGGAAAGCATGTGATATTTCATCTGTGAGTCTGGGAACACTGACAAATGGTGTTCTAAGTGACTTAGGAAACCAATAGTGCATAAACCAAAAAGATCAAGGTGCAACCACTGGCTTTATGTTAAAAAGATGGGAATGTGGGTCAGTGAGGTGCGGAAAGTTTTAGGTTGTTTTGCACATGATGCTAAATATCGGGATGATTCATGGAAAAAAAAAAAGACTGCCAAACATCTGCCCTTTTGGTTTACATGATGCCAAACATTGAGATATTTGGAAACATTTAAATGTCTGGCATCGCAATGACAAACTTTCTAGATGAACAATTATGTGGGTTGGTTTTTTTCAATTCCTTATTTTGGTGCTACATAAATCATTTTTGAAAAGTTTCTTTATTTTATGTAACTAGGATATACATTGTGTTTCAAAACATAATCTACGGCTATCCAGAGAGTTGGTTTTTTAAATAAACAGTTTCCAATTCTATCATGGAATTTTTCCCAAGAGAAAGGTTGCAGACACTTCAACTTGACCTCTCAGCATTAGCCCACACAGGCGGCCACACCCTTCTTCCTAGAGCACTCCTTGCCCTTGACATCACCCCTGCTGGTTTTCCTCCCGTGCTCTGGACACTGCTTCTCAGAGTCTTTTGCCAGATCCTACAGGTCAATTTGACTTTTTGTATTGGAGTCTCTCTGTTCTAGCTCCTCTCTCTCTCTTCTCATTCTCTACTCATTTCCTTGGTGATCCTATGCATGCTCATGTATATAAGTACTATCAATATGCTGATGACTTCTAAATTTGTGTCTTTGACCCATTTCTCCCAGTTGAGCTCCAACCCTAAGTTCAATTCCCCACAAGGCGTTTTCACTTGGATGTCTCAGAGATGTGTCAAATTTAACATGTCCAGAAATTATGGTCTTCCGCCCCAAACCTGCTGCTTTTCCTCCATATTTCATATTAAATGATCCCACCATCCATCAGACACCAGGGAGTCCTCTTTGATACCTCCCTCTGTCCCACCTTTCACATCCAATTATCACAAACACATCTCAGAAATATTTCTTGAATTGTCCCTTCTCTCCATCTCCAATGTCACCTCCTCCGTCCTGGCCAACATCATTGCTGACCTAGATGACTTCATTAGCCTCCTCACTGGTACCCCTATATCCTCTCCTGCCCTCTGACAATCTATTCTCTACACCAGGTAGAGAACTTATATAGAAATGCAAACCACACCATGTTACTATTCTGCTTAAAGCCTTTCTGTGATCTCCCAACACTTGTAGGAGCAGCAGGAAGAACGGACTTGCAGTGTAAGACTATGAATTATGTCTTAGAAAGGTTGAGCTTGAAATACCTGTGAGACATTGAGTTAGAGTCCGCTGGGCAGATGCAGATAGAGATCATAGCAGGAGATGTCACTATGATGGTTGCTGCTGTAACTGAGAACCAAATGGAGATGTTACAAAGGTCAATTAGGAGGTCCCCCAGTCAGGACTCACAAAATGGCAATCATATCTGGGTGTGGCCACAACATTGGAGGAGCTTTAGAGGATGGGGAACTCTAATTTGCTGGGGTCCCCAGAACTAACCAGTGTTTTTGGGGCTATTTTGTATACACCTAACTCACAAGAGATTGATGTATAATCAACACATCAATTCGTTAATTTAGAGTGAGAAATATAACAACTAAATTCTCCCAAAGATTTAAGTTCACTGCTCAATACATTATCTGCTTGAAGACAGATTATTGTAAGACAAATGATAATCAGAAGGCTGCTTGGTGAGCACAAAATCCAAGCTAGGGAAGTGAAATGAATGATTCTTATTGAACTGTTGGTCCAGAATATTCATGTACATGTTTCCATACTGTTGAGGCTGTGTCTTAAAGTTCTGTTTGTGCACAGCTAAACTTGAGGTTGGGATAAGAATAATGAAGCAGTTTTTATTTATATATGAGAATTATTTTCCCAAAACGGTTTTTGCTCCCTTATAAAAACAAAACAGCAGACAAATAACCTAAGGAAAACACAAGGCTATGGAAATGTTCAGCATTTCGATAGGAATATTTAGCTCAAAATAGATCATAATTCGGAAGGTAACTTTGTGCCCTCCACAGGAGCCAGCTGGAAGAATGTTCTAATTTATTAAACTTTTTGCCCTGAGGAAGATAAATCAGTTTAGTGTATAGTCATTTGATTCCTCTCTTCTGCGTGGGTCTTAGAAAAGAATAACCAGAGAGAGATAAGCACCATGCTTCTGATGTAACTGCCTTGGGGGAAAAGAATCAGTGAGAAGCAAGCTCTGCTCTAATGAGCAGAAATTGGGAGAGGCACAATGAATGTTCTAAGCTCAGAACTGCTGGGAGTGTGTTGTTCCTCCTGCTCCACCCTGCCCATTAGGATGAAACTGAGAATTTGACTCTGAGCCAGGCACTGTTCTACGCTCTTCAAATATATTAACTCATTGAATGCTTAAAACCCTGGGAGTTAGGTGCTCGATTTATCCCCAACTTGCAGACAAGAAAGTTGAGGTAGAGTGAGGTAGGTTGCTTGCTGAAGACACATAACCAGTAAGTGGCTGAGTTGGGATTTGAACCCAGGTGCTTGGATTCCTGAATGCACAGTCTCGAGATCCCAACCTCTTCCTTTTGCTCTCCCTGGAAGTGAGAGAGTCCCAAGTTGATGATCCATGGTCCCGGAAGAGCCGATAGCATCACGTCTGCGGTGAGCCACAATCAGCCTCAGGAGACATATGCCTGCACCCACGGAGGGGTTCCACCTGAGGACCAGGGTAGGGGAAGGGGCTGACGTGGGAGCTGGAAGGTTGGTGCCTTTTCAATTTTTTCTTTCTTCCCCACATACCAAAAGATGGGATTCTTTTCTTAAGTACCTTGGCTATGGACTGCTTACTTCAGGCAAACCGTGGGGCTGGGGGTCGGGGTGGGGTGGATGTGAGAACAGAGTGTGAACCATGGAGGGGAGCTCTCAGGTCAGGCCACACGGGCCCCTCTCCTCTGCTCTGTGTGTTGGACACGTAAACAGAGCGGCACTGTCTTGTTGCTCTTTCTCGAGGCCGCCTGCTGACCACCTCCTTCTAGTCAAGTCTTTCCCCGGGAGGAGCAAAATATGATTGTTCGGATTTCAGCTTTCTCAATTAAAAATTCCACTCCAGTGGCGCCTCTTGGAGATAAAGGTACTCCCAAGCCAGCTTGACTGGATTGGACAGACACAAATAGCTTCAGTTTTGTATTTCTCCACAATCTCCTTGTTTCCTGCTAGATATGGTTAGCATTACCTACTGTGTTATTGGTTTTTCTGTTGAACACTCAGCAGATGATGTTGCTCATAAGTTACGATGGCAGTGGAGGTGGGGATGGGTGGAAATTGCCTCACTTCTCCCTGTGGATTAATATAGGGAGAATGTTATGAGCGTGTAAGTGAGAGCCAGTACCAGGGAGAGAGAGAACAGAGTCAAAGGAGACCCTGGGGACATCACTGCTTAGGGAGGAGCATAGGAAATCACAGGAAAGATCCTAGATTAGTGGGAAACCATGTTATGGAAGCCAGAGTAGGGGAGAGTTTTGGGAAAGGGCTTAGTCATCAAGAGCATCAAATATGCAGAGGTCAAGCAGGATGAGATCCACGAGGACGTCGCTGAGAATCAGAAAGCCCTGACAGAACAGTGAAACCAGGTGCCGTGACAATGATGGGAAGCTGTGGCTCATAGTCAGACGTGTTGAGAATCAGGTGATGGAGAGGTTTATTGATTCCAGTCCAGTGGGTTACAGACCCAAATCAGACCCTAAAAATCAGGCAATGTGAACCTGAAGCCAGGAAAATGAGCTAAGAGATTTCTCCATTAGACAGGTGTGGACTGGGTGACCTTATTGGGATAATGTATATAAAAAGGGGGCTCAAATCCTATGGCTCAGGGGTGTTTGCAAAATTGCCCTGCGTATCTGCAACTTGTTAATAAGCAACTTTGGTTCTCAGAAGAATCACCCAGGCTTTCCTGGGAGAAAATCACCCCAATTCTCTTGGGCTAGTGACCTCAGCTCCAGTTCCCTTAGAACAGTAATCTCCATTTGCTTGAGATAATAAAATTGTTCACTTGGTTAGTGTCTTTAACACTGGGAATTAAAGAAATGATGACGTAGATCAAATCTATTGTATTCATATTCATGTGTCAAGTTCAGAAATGATCTGTGTATATCTGAAGTGTAAAGTTTAAAAGAAATTCAGCATATTGGTTGATCCACACACTTGACCTCAGGGCCTTTGCACTTGTGACTCTTCTGCCTGGAAATCTTACTCCCAATAGCCTCATGCCTTGCTTTACTAAATCCTATAAGTCTTTACTCAAATATCAACTTATCAATAAAAATTTTCCTAATCATCTTTTTAAAAATTATACTTCACCCCTCCCCCCTCGGCTTAATTTTCTTCACAGCACTAGCCACCATCTGACATACTGTATATTTTAATTGTGTATTTGCCCCTACTGTGCACCAGGTACTGTTCTGAGTGCTGGGGATATAATGATAAATAAAACAGACACTTTTTTTTGAAAAATGCCTCTGTGAGCTGCCTGGGGTCAGAGTGAATCTACAAGGGCATGGTTGAGTAGAAAACATGAGAACTGAAAGATCTTCTCAGGCACAATAAAAATGAAGAGGACAAAATTGTCGAAAAGGATTTCAAGCAAATTAAGTTATTTTATTGTTATATTAAATTGTTATTGAGTTAGTGAATTCTTAAGCTTAAAAATATATGCATATGGTAAAAAATTTCAAATAGAACAAAACCATATACACTGAAAAATGAGACTCTTTTCCACTCCAAACTTCTTGCTCTTTTAGCCTAATTCCCTCCAACAGTTTTTCCTGCTTCCTTTCAGACATTTTCCGTGCATATACTCACATATATGGATACATTATTTTTAACCAATTTGAAATCTTACATACAGACTGCACTGCCTTGATTTTTTCATTTAATGTATTTCAGAGATGTTCCTATACAAATACACACAGGCCAGCTTCCTTTTAAAAAAGCCTTTCTTTGGGGACAGGCATAGCGGTTAAGTTTGTGTGGTCTGCTTCAGCGGCCTGGGGTTCACTCGTTCAGATCCCGGGCGCGGATCTACACACCACTCATCAAACCATGCTGAGGCAGTGTCCCACATAGAGCAACTAGTAGGATGTACAACTATGACATACAACTATCTACTAGGGCTTTGGGGAGAAAAAAGGAAAAAAGGAGGAAGATTGGCAACAGATGTTACCTCAGGACCAATCATCCACAAAAAATAAATAAATAAATAAATAAGTAAAAAACCCAAACAGTCTTTCTTTTACTATTTCATTGCATGGGTTGCCACATTTTAAACTAGTAACCTATTGATGAACCAAATAATACCTTGACGAACATCCTTAAAATACCTCTTTGTTAATTTGTCCATGTGTAAATGTATCTGCAGGATAAATTGTTAGAAGCAGAGTTGCTGATATGAGGATATGAGAGTGTTTGACACAAGGGTTTAAAGTATTTCTTCCTCAAACTCTAGTTTGAATGAATGCAAACCTTGGTTTTACTTCTAGCCTTCTCAATGTGTTAGTCAAACATGGGCTTAATGCTTCATCCCTTGCTGCTCAATTTCCTATCCTAATAACAAAGATATTTAATAGCTATGCAAATAATACACTGGAGATGTAATTTATTCAAGTGGCACCAGAAAGTACCACTTACACACTGGGAGAATTGACTTAATAATGCAATTCCACAGGCGTTTATTAAAGGCTCAATTCATGAGCCTGATTCATCCTTTTGTGCGTGTCTCAGTCACATGTGTGGTCCTCAGCCACTATAGAGAGGAATGTGGAGGATGCCTGCCGTGCCTTACCATCTGAAATTGCAGCAGTGCTGAGCCTGGTGGCCATGCTTTTGGTGGTCCAGCTGTGGCCAGCAGGAGAGTTTTCTATGGATGCACATTAAGTGGAGGGAGGAAAACTCCTCTCTCCTAGGCAATCATGGGGGCATTCAACCTCTCCCAGAACATCTTGGCTTGCTCCACTTCTGCTTATAACTGTGTGTCAGGGTCACTGCAGGCATGGGACAGCCCAAGTGGAAGTCCTTGCAGAGAATCTTCGAGCAGGAGGAGCCAACCTGCAAGTATTAGGCTCATAAGCAGCTCTTGAAACATCACAGACACGCCTTAAAGCAGACTTGAGGAAAAACTGCCAATAAAGTCAAACTTTTTTTCTTTTTTTGCAATACAGCAGAAATATTATGATCAAGAAGAGAAGCGACACATTCCCAGTGGTATGCTGGTAAGCCAGTTCTCTGGAGGGGGGAAAAAAGCCCTAATCTGTAGTGTTTGCCAATTTCCATGGTGTAAATACTTCCACCGTGTCTGGTTGGGAAGAGATGTACACTTTGGCTATGAGTACATCATAAGCCAGGATGAGCTGGCCCTAGCTCACCATGGCATATTACCTTTATACAGAAGTGAAATAGCTGTTCATTGATCCAAACAGGACTGTTGTTTGTAAATTTTCACAATTGTGTCAATAATGCCACCTATCCAACTGATATTGAGAGGTTAGGAATCATATTATAACTAACAACAAAGAATATCAGTGTTCTGGTTACTACTGCTGCTAACAAAACCCCAGAACATAATGGCCTCAAAAAACTATTTTATTATGCTCACAGATTGTGTAGGTCAGGAACTTGGGTAGAGGAGATCTGGGGATGGCTTATCTCTGTTATATGATAGGGACCTCAACTAGGAAGACTCAAAGCCTGGGTTTACTTGATAACTGGAGGATTGGAATCATCTAGAAGTCTTCCTCACTCACATGTCTGTTGGCTGATACTGGATTTCATCTATTACTGCAGCTGAGACTATTAGTCAGAATACCTACACATGGCCTCTCCATGTGGGTACTTGGGCATTCTCACAGAACGATACCTGGGTTCCATGAGCAAGCATCTCAAGAGAACCAGTGAGAGCTGTACTGCCTTTTATGACGTAGCCTCGTTTCTTATTTGTTTCTTTCTTTGTTCAAGGGAGCTTGTAAGACACAATGTCATTTATGCTAATGTTATAAACTCTCCCAGATTCAAGAGGGAGGGAATATAGATCCTACCTCTCAATAGGAGTGTCAAAACCACATTTTAAGAAGAGTATGTGAGATGGGAGGTACTTTTGTGGCCATCTTTGGAAATTATAACATAGGATTGTCGTTGAGGGAACTCTTCAGAGAAGCAGGCTGAGAATGACTCTCATCCAGCTCTTCCCCAAATCTCCCTTGAAGCTTTGATCCCTCAGAGAGACATCTAAGAGCTATGTTAACAATCCATTGTCTCCAGATGTTCTAGACCCTATCACCACAAAACAGTGCGAGGGGACTCTATTAGCCTAAGAAACCAGAAGAATCATAATCATCTATCCACTAGTTCATTTAACAACAATTTATCAGGCACCTGCTTTGTGCCGGGCACAGTGTAAGGTACTTGGGAGAACAGACAGATATGGTAGGGTTGCAGTGGAGGAGGTTGGGTTACAATGGAGGAGACAAACAAAAAACAAAGTGACAAATGAATAAGCAAAATATTGATAGCTTGTGACCAGTGCTAAAAAGACAGTAAATGGGGTATGTGACTAAGAATGATTGGCAGGGTGCTTATGTTAGATAGTGTGGTCAAGGACAGCCTTTCTGAAGAAGTGACTGTAAGATGACAAATGAAGGAAATGGAAAGGCCATGGGAAGAGTGTCTTAGAAACAAGAGACAGCAAATCTAAAGTCCCCGAGGTAGGAAAGAACGAAGTGTATTCTAGGGGCATAGTAAGAGAGGGGGAGCAAGATATGACCAAGAGGGCTGAGTGGAGACAAAATTGTGGGGCCATCAGCACGAAGATGGCAGTTAACACTGTGGGGAAGGAAAAGATGAGCTAGGCAGAGTGTAGATGGGGCAGAGATGAGACGGTGAGTGCATAGAGGAATGCCCCATTTAGAAGTCTGTAGGGGCAAAAGGACCAGAAGAGGAGGTTGGGAAGGAGAGCAGTGATGGAAGAGGAAAACTAGAAAGCACAACAAGGCAAATGCCGTAGAAGAGATTGCTTCCAGAACGCAGGAGCAGCTATCTCCTGAATTCAGCTGATAGGCTGTGGAAGATGGGGCCAGACATGAGTCCACGAGGTTGAGAGCATGAGGGTTATTCTTCATGTTGAGAAGAGTCATTTCATTGGAGTGGAGAAACTGAAAGCCCCATTGCAGTGGGAGATGAAGAAGTGGAAGCAACATTTGTGGTTAAATCTCTTGAGCTTTTTTGCTGGAAGGGAGAAAAGAGAAATGGAGCGTTAGCATTTTCTACAGTAAGTTCTTCAGAACAGTAGTTATATTATGTCTTAGTTCATTTGGGCTGCTATCACAAAACGCCATAGACTGCATGGCTTGTAAACGACAGGAATTGATTTCTCACAGTCCTGGAGGTTGGAAGTCTGAGATCAGGATGGCAGCATTGTTCTGGGGAGAGCCCTCTTCCAGGTTGCAGACTATCGCCTTCTCATGGTATTCTCATATGGCGGAAAGAGAGAGAGAGATCTCTCTGGGGTCTCTTTTATAAGGGCACTAATCCCATTTATGAGAGCTCCACTCTCATGACCTCATCACCTTCCAAAGGCCCCACCTCCTAATACCATCACACTGGGGGTTAGGATTTCGATACACAGGAATTTTGGAGGAACACAAACATTCAGTCCATTGCATGGTAAGCATTAATTGGTTTAATGCAAAAGAAAAGTTTTGAGAAACTTAGGTTTAAAAAAGTCTTTACTATCTATCTTTACAGAGCCTTGGTAAGCTAATGTGCATTATGAATTTTTCTTCTTATTTGATGCCAGAAAGCTTTTCTTTTCTTTTTTTTTTTTTTTTAATTTTCAAGTTGTATTTTGCAGGACTAATGAAACAAACTTTAGGGAATACTGAGTTTACCTTAATTTTTTATCCTTAAGTTTACAAAGGGAAGAAAATCTTACTAAATGTGCATTTCTATATCCTTTGCAAAGTGATAATAATCACATTATCTGTTGAATTACTTAGTGTGCCTTATATAAAGAACTTTGTGACAAATTCCCCCTACAGATCAATACAAGGAAAAACAAATTGCTTCTCCGAATGAACTGGGGCATTAAAAAATATTGATCAGTGAATCAAGGATGAATCACAACATTCTAGAACTAAAAATGATCGTAATGTAATCTAGTCAATCTCACCACTTTTACAGAGGAGAAAACAGGCCCAGAGATGTTAGAGAACCTGCAGATGCCCTGGGCTCCTTGGCAGCCAGCGCCCTCCTCCCAGCCCAGTCTTCTGGTTGCTGCCTGTGGGGAAACGCTAGCGGTGCCTTTCACCACACTGAGCTGCAGGAGTCCTGGAGGCAGATCTTGTCCTCAACCACAGTAGCCAATTTATGCAAGTTGCTGATAACATCTACTATCCTTTCTTAAAATTAGTATTATTTTTCTGATTGTTTTTAATGAGTATGCTTTTCCTGGCTTTTGGTTAACAACTCCAGATATTTTTAGGAGGCACAATCATAAATTATATTAATTTTTTAAAAAATGAGTATAATAGAGAAATTTATAAGATAGTCAGGATGTTTCGAACCTGGAAAGTATCTTCCTATGTAAACTATGTTAAACATGGTAGTTTCTACCACCCAAGTCCTTAATCCCTCATGTAGCTGAAATTCATTCATATGTCCCACCTGGCTTGGCCCGTTTACTATTATTGCCCTATGGGGACTTGGTACTGTAAACCTTTATTCCAGCCTATTAGAGATGAGGCTTCTGGTGGCAGCAGAGGTGAGCACAAAGGACCCCTGTATGGGTCACAGCCCAGGAGAGCAAGTTAAGATTCCTGCTCTCCTGCTGACCGTCCTTCACTTGTTTCTTCTTCCATAACGTGAGGGGTAATGAACTGCTGCAATGAACCTTCCACTCCATCTCACACTATTGTCTTTTCTACCAGAAGTATTCCTTTGTTTGTTTCAAGAATTTGGGACTTGAGCATATGTTCCCCTCGTGTACTCCTCCTATGCTTTCTCAATCTGCCACTACGTTCTCTCCACACCCAAGGGCATAGGGAAGCAAGAGTAGAGGTGGACATATGTCCTCACTTCAAAGAAGCTAGTCTTTGCAAACTCTAGTAGAAAGAACATAGAGGAGAGACAGAGACAGAGAGAGAAATCGTTTACCCTGGCTGTGTCAAGGCTCTTCACCCTCTCCCCTTAACTCCTAGCCAAGTGAATGACCACCAGGACCAAGGCAAATGGGAAAAGGACGGTGTGGAGAATCTTTCTTGCTCCTGTGAACCGCTCCACCCTCAGCTGTTTGGATGTTGGGGGGAAAGTGAAAGAAACTTTATATTGAGGTATCATGATATTCAGAATCCTTAGCTCTTATAGTACCACAGATATTATTATATTTTTTAAACATGATGGGAAAACTGAAGTTGAGAGAAGTTAAGTAACTTACATAAGTTAAGACTTTATAAAAAGACTGTTAACGGTTCATTTGTATAGTGAAATATAGTGTACATTCAGAAAAGTGTATAAATGGGGATGTAGCAGCTCATTGTGTAAGTGTAAGCACTCCTCAGGTTGAAGCATAAGCATCAACTCCTCTGCAAATCCACTGTGTCCCCTAAAAGTCACCACCCCCCCTGACTTTTATGGGAATCACTTCCTTGCTTTTCTTTATAGTTTTTCCATCTAAGCATGATGTTTGGTTTGGCCTGGTTTTTGCATTGTAAACAGATGAACTCATATAGTATGTATTTTGTGTCCACCTTCTTCTGCTCAGCATTATATTTGTACAACTTCAAACTGCATGAATAGATCACAGCATTAAAACAATAGATCACTGCATTAAAACTATTGCATACTGAGGGTTTGGGGTTGTCACCATTCTCCAGCTACTTCTAATAATGCTGCTGTGAACATTCTTTTACATATTTAGTAGTACACATTACTGTTGGATATATAACATTTGCACACACACACACAAATATATGTGTATATATATATATATACACACAGTCATGTATTGCTTAACAACAGGGATACATTCTGAGAAATGTGTTGTTAGGTGGTTTTGTTGTTGTGCGAACATCATAGAGTATACTTACACAAACCTAGATGATATAGCCTACTACACACCTAGGCTATATGGTACTAATCTTATGGGAACACCATCGTATGTGTGGTCCATCATTGACTGAAATGGTCATCATGCAGTGCATGAGTGTATATATCAGGTTATACACCTTTCTGGATCATGTCGTTTGGGTATTTTCAACTTTAGCAGATAACCCTAAACTGTTTTTGAAAGTGGCTGTTCAATTTACATTCTCACGAGCAAAGTATGAAAGATTCAGTTGCATCTTTGCCAGCACTTGTTATTATCGTTCTTTTATGACCTCGCTATTCTCGTGCTTATGTAGTGATATCTCAGTGTGGTTTTAATTTGCATTTACTTGATTACTAATGAGATTGAGCACCTTTACATATATTTATTTAATATTTGCATTTCCTGTGTTGTGAAGTACTTGTTCAAGTCATTTTCCCTTTTTCCATCAGGTTGTCTTTTTCTTATTGATTTGAAGGGGTTTTTCAAGTAGCCTGCATACAAGCCCTATGTCAGTTATTTTTATTGAAAATTTCTTCTCCCACTCTGTGACTTGCCTTTTCACTCTCTTCATGGTGTCTTTTGATGAACTGAAGCCCTTAATTTCAATGTAGTTCAATTTATCAATTTCTTTCCTTCATGGCCCAAGATCATGACGAAATTCTCCAGTATCATCTACAACAGTTATATAGTTTGCCTTTCACATTTAGATCTGCAACTGATTTTTTAATATGGGTGAAATGGGGGAAAATTTTTTTTTTCATATAGATATCCAGCTATCCCTGAACAATTTATGAAAGAGACTATTCTTTCCCATCTATTACAGACATTTATTGTACCAATATCTGTGCTTGAGCAAGAATATATTTCTTTTAACTTGAAAAAAAAACCCCAACAGTCACTGAAACACATTTATCTAAAGTTATGACTTATCTAAAATTTGGAGAATGTCAAATAAACCTAATTATTTCTATGATCCATTCTTTTATAAGGTGAAGGAACAAATCTTTGTGTTACCTGTTGACTATGCCGAAAAACCCAAAGATCGTTTATGTATATAAGCATGTTAATATTTTTATTATTCTGAATTCAAGCCTAAACTTGGGTAAGGCAAAAATGAAGAGTTGTCAGATGTAAGTGTAAGTCAAAATTATCTAAAGGCAAGCAATAGTTACAGAGGCTGTTTTGAAAGGGTAAAGCAAAGAGAAACTGGTTATTAAAAACTTTTAATTTTTCATAAATAAGGAACTTTTGTTAAAATTAGTTAAAGTGGCAAAGGCCCAAAGAATATAAGCTTAGATAGGATAAAGAAGATGTGGTATATACATGTACAATGGAATATTATTCTGCCATGAGAAAGAAGGAAATCCTGCCATTTGCAGCAATATGGATGGACCTTGAGGGCATTATGCCAAGTGAAACAAGTCAGAGAAAGACAAATACTGCATGGTATCACTTATGTGTGGAATCTAAAAAAGCCAAACCTGTAGAAACAGAGGCTAGAATGGTGGTTACCAGGGGCTGGGGATGGTGGGGGAAGTGGGGAGATGTTGGTCAAAAAATACAAACTTCCAGTTATAAGATGAATAAATTCTAGGGATCTAATGTACAGCATGGTGCCTATAGTTAATAGTACTGTATTATATACTTGGAATTTGCTAAGAGAGGAGATCTTAAATGTTCTCACTACACACACAAAAAATGGTAATTATGTGACATCATTTTGCAACATATAAGTGTATCAAATCAACACGTTGTACACCTTAAACTTAAACAGTCTTATATGTCAATTATATCTCAGTAAAGCTGGAAACAAAAGAATGTATACTTAAGATCCATCTTTTTCTAACTTATTGAAAAAGTTTATTTTTTATTAAATGTTGAAAACTAATCTTAATACACCTTTATATGTCCATGTCTTTCAAAATACATATGCATGTAAATATATATTAAATTTAAAGCTTTCAACTTCAGTGTTAAATGTAGTTAACTTTATTGCCTGAAAGTGTGTTTTATATATACGTGTGTGTGTGTGTGTCCATATATATGGATGGATGTGTGTATATATTTATTGCCTCTCAGCTCCAAATTCACCTTCTCTTGCTCTGCTTTATGGTTCTGTATAGTCAGATCCAATAAACATTTCTCCTTTGCCAGTGGCATGATGTCCTGCTTTGTCAGTGGAGGGTGCTAGAGGGACAACGCAGAACCCAGGGACTTCTCTTCCTCTTTCCAGTGTGCTTTGTTCTCTTCTTGCTTCTGGCATGCAGGACACTCATTGGTGTTCTCATCCCCGCAACTTTCAGCCACACCCCTGAGGACAATTTCCCAGTGAGTTTAGCTGCACCGCCGAGTTCCACAGTGCCCCAGCTGAGTCTCCTTTCAGTGAGTCTCTTCTCTCTCTCTCTCTCTCTCACATGCACACACACACTGTACTCATGGAGTTTTATTTATTAAATACTTTATAGTCATGATTCTTTTCAGTGTTAAAATTGTCTCAAATTTTGGTCAGTGGAAGCCTCTTCAAGCCAGCTCCTGTGTCCCTTTGCGTTGCTCCTATTAGTCTGACAGTGCTTCCTTGCTTTTCAACATAGCAAGATGTTCTTTTTATTTTCCTGCTTGGGATTCGTAGAGCTCCTTGAATGTGTGTTTGGTGTCCCTCTGTAGTTCTAGAAAATAGTTACCATCTCATCAAGTATTGCTTCTTCCTCACTCTCTCTACTCTCTTTTGGACTCTGATTTAATGTACGTGAGACTTTCTTACTATGGTCTTTTTCTGTTACTTTCTATACTAAATTTCTTTTTTTTTTTTCTCTCAGGTAATGACTATTTTCAGTTAACATAACCAGCCCACAGTACAGCATACTAAATCATAAAGACTTTTGGAAGTACAAATTGAAGGAAAGTAATAACTTTACTAAGTTACAAAATTTTGGCAAATTAATACAGTCTCATTAATACAATAAAACCATATTTAGTGATAATTTCCACTCCAAAAATACCATGTAAGCACCAAATCAAAACACTGTGGTTTTTAATGGTGGTTTATAAAAGAGCAGGTTATTTTATACAAATTAATACATATAATACTCAAAACTTAAAACTATACAATTTCTCCCTTAAAGTGAGTTGCTTTTAGCAAGCTGTTGAAGTTTACCACAGCAGGGCAATCGTGTGTACATAAGAGGTGGCTCTGCTTTGTTCTGAGGTTGGTCCAAAGCCAGATAGAGTGACAATGTGTGAAAAGCTTTAAAATTCTGCCTTACAGAGATTAAATATGCCAATACTAGTTTGAAAGTACCTTTTCAAAAATTGTTAAATTTTCACATAGTTACTTGAACCCTTAAAATTAGATGAACATTTCGAACAACATTAATTTTGGAAAATCCCTTTTACGTAAAAGCCCTGCACCTCTTTGTTTTGGTCAGAAGTCATATAGCCTTTCTTCAGGTTATTAAAAAAAATTCTACCTAGAATGTAGTTGTATTTTTAAAATAACAAATAAATATATTGCCAGCTTAGAGACCCTGGGGGACCCGATGTTGTATACCAATTTTCATTATCATTTCTCTACAAATGCTGCCGCTGCCATAGCTGTCCTTATCTTCCTCTTGCCGAAGCCATCAACTCTTCAGTCCCGGCATTTAATATATGTATCGCCCATTCCGTTGCATCTCAGCCTTTATTAGCATTTGAAGATATTGTACTTGCCATTAGTGCTTCTGGGTAACTGCTGAGACTGACTCCTTTCACGGTCATTATGACTTCTTGAGTCAAAATAGTCTTTTCTGGGTCTTGAGGATGTGGTTTGTGTATGTCTCCCATCTACTGAAACCATACTTATAAATGATGTGTTAGTAGATTTAAGTTTCACTACTTTCTCTACAGGATCAACTACAGAATGTTCTTGCACATGTGTTTTGGTTCTTGCTGCACCAATAAGTGAATTCACAATGGGAGGCAGTTCTCACTCTGTGCTGAGAAGTCTATGGCTGTGCAACTTTCCAGAGGGATCTATGTGTCTTTCCAATACATCAACCCCAACCGTACTCAGGTTCACAGGGTTTGGGTATATCTGCATCGCAGCTGTTGTGACTATTTCCCATGGGTGGTAAAAGATGTACTCTGAAGTCCAGATCTTCATAGTGGTGACCTGTGTGATGTCTTGGTGGTGCTAGGGGACAATGAGGCAGAGAGGTGACACCTGCCCCTACTTCCCCACATCCCCCAGCCATCCCAGCTGGCTACCTCTATGCTATGCTCCTTAACCATTTTGTTTCTTTATGCTACATTCTGTATAATTTCTCAGACTTATCCTGCAGTTCACTAATTCTCTTCAGTTGTGTCTAATCTGCTGTCGAATCCATCCATATAGTTTTACATTTTATTGTGTTTGTATTTTTATAAAATTCTATTATTGTCTGCTTTGTCATTTTTTATATTTTTTCCTGTTCCTGCAGAGATCCTCAAAGTGGTCTTTTATTTGTTCAAACATAGTAAGCATGATTACTTTATAGACTCTTTGGTGATTCCTATATCTCAGCCTTGTGAATCTGTGTTGCTTCTGCTGATTCTTTCTAGCTTCCTTGTGTGCCTACTTATTTTTGGCTGGATACTGGATGTTTTATATGAAAAAAAATGTAGGAATAATTTGAGACCTATAGTTAATTAAGAAAACTTCATCCAGATTAGACTTGTCATTGCTTCTGCCAGGCACGAGGATGCTACCAGTTTGAGATCAACTTAAATCAAGTTCAAGGCTTGAGATTCACTAAATGACCCAGAAACCAAGCTCAGGTGTAATTCCCTAGGAGGATTGATCCATTCCTGGACCAGCCTCACCCTGTAGACCTTTTAAGGTCCGAACATTGTGGGGAGAGTTTCTTGTTATATCCGCAGAATGTTTATAGTAGTCACAGGGAAAATGTTCTGGGATAGGCATACATACTCAGGGCAAAGATATCCTTTATTTTTTTGCTGTTTTTTGTTCCTGAATTATAATTTTCTCTTCAGTTTTTGTAATTTCCTATTATTTTGTCGGCTCTTGGAGTTTTAAAAATTATTTTGTCCAAATTTTTTTGTTTTTAGGGTTAGTTTAAATAATATAGCCCATGGCACTGGAAAGAAGGAGTCCTCTTGGATATATTTTGAAGGTAAGCCTAACAGAACTTTGTGACTGACTGGAACTCGAGGATAAAGAAGACCAATGGTATGTAACGGGAAGAGGAGTCAGAGATGATCGGAAGATTTTTGACCTTAGTGTTTACAAATGAAGAAGCAAATAACTGAGATGAGAAAGACTGAGGAGGTAGCGGGCTGGAGGAGGGATCAGGAGTTTATTTAGGGGCGTATTAAGTTTAAGATGCCTAGTAGGCAGCTGGGTACATAAGCCTGGAGTTCAGGGAAGAGGTTAAAGCTAGACGTAGAAAATTTAGAGCCCTCAGTGTATAGATATTTAAAATTGTGAGATTGGGTTGAAGTCACCAAAAGAGTGATACAGAGAAGAGGTCCAAAGACCTGACAGACATTCAGGAGATATTAATTCTCTCCTCCTCGTCTCCTGAAGGACTGTATAAGTATAATGTACTGCCACATATAAAGATGGGAAGTTTTTTTTCACTGAAGACTAATATACATGAAAAAATTTAGACAGAAAGAGTTTGTCACCATGTCCTGTCACCCTACTTCCTTACTGTGGTTCCAGCCTTCCCCCTTCCCCATCCCCACCACACTGCTTAGTCTGGGCTCTCAAGGTTTCTCAGCTGTGTTACCACACAGCCTCAGAGCTGGTCTTCCTGCTACCAGCCCACGCCTTCTTCTGTTTCCTCCACGCAAGGGCCACAGTGAAGCCTCTACAACCAAGGGTGATTGTTGAAGGTCTGTTCTTGAAGTGGCGTTCATAGTTTAATATTTATTAACATCATTTTTACAAATTTAGATGGACAAGACTATACTAGCGACAAGGGTTTTGCAAACTGAGGATACAATGTAAGCTCTTTTAAAGAATATGTGAGTGAAGGGACAGAATTTTTGGCAATTATTTCCTATTCATTGCAAATCATGTGTGATAATTAGGAAACAGAATTGTAAATAAAAGACCCAGACATTTGTCAATTCTGTGCCCACTTACCACTTAGTTTTCATTCTAAACATCCATCCATTTCTAGAATATAAGGGTCTGCATTTTCCAGTCTCATAGTCAGAAGCTGATTATTCAGGGAGAATGCCAAATTTCTGCTAAAATTCCTTTGAAAATAAAATTTAGCCTTGTCTGCAAGGCAGGAGAGTAAAGTGGGTGACCTTTCATTTTCCTTGACAATAGTGATTTGATTTTGGAGTCTATTTCTGCAATAATTTCCTATCTCTACCTCACTCTATATCTTTATTTCTTTTATCTTTTGGTCCATGCAGAAGCTATGTCAAAATAAAAGATAAAGTTATCAAAATAAAATGCTGCTTTTAATGTGAACCCTCAGAAGAGGGTTTAGGACCAATGCTTATCTTGACTATAACTGAAACACATCTAGTGCTTACTTTGAGCCAGGCTCTGTGCTAAGCACTATGCATAGATGATTTCATATAATCCTGACCGCAATCCTTGGGGGCAGATACTTTTATCATCCCCATTTTAGAGATGAGGCACAGAGGAGTTAAGTAACTTGTTCAGAGTTAGTAAGGAGGCAATTGAACTCCAGAGCCCTTGCATCTAACCTATATGCTGTAAAGCCTAATGGATGGGCACCTGCCCACTGTAATACCTCAACTGTAGTGAGTTCATACAATTTTCGTACACCGAGGACCAGTGATGCAAAAACCTAGGTCAACCTGAGGTATAAAGAGTGCGTATGCACCTTGATTTCAAGTGGACTTATTCTTAAACCCTTTTCCTTTGAGCTCCTCCACTGTTCCATATTCTTTGCCTTCTGGTCTCACCTCTTACCAGTGTGTTTTCCTATCTTGCATTTCTGAAAGTTTGCAGTATATTAGACACTAATAACGGTTTCAATGGGTACTCTGGCTTTTTGGGGAAAGGAGCTGGGAGCGGAATGGACTTGCCTTGCACAAGGGACGGGAGAGCCTGAGTGAAATCTTGACTAGGAAAGGAGGTGGCGTCAGAGACAGGAGTCTGTGGCTTAAGCACTGGGAATGACGAGTGTAGAAACCTCTTTGGGGAGGTCTGGACTTCGGAGAACAGTAATATGGTCCCACATGTGATGCAACCTTTCTGTGTGATTCACAAAATCTTCAGTAATGACCTCAGAAATGATGACATTCTTAAGTAGTTTGAAACTACTGAAAGGCTGAGTTCACGTTCTGGTTAATTTAGCCTGAATCAAGGCCAACAGACATGGACAAGGGAATACAAGTCTGACAGATAAAAGATTTTTGATCAGACAGTGGGAAATTGGCAATCAGGGTGTTAGAGGTGGAGAATTCCTCGTGATGGCTTAGTCCAGGTTCTGATCATGGGAGAGGTGACTGAAATGGAGTGGCAGTGAAGGTCTTTGGAAATGAGGAAGTGAAGACACTGAGGCAGAATTCATTCATAGCAACCCTCACATTCTGATTATTATTGCTTACTTTTTACTGCTATCATTATAAAAAGCCAATCACTGTTTTTGTGTGTTTCCAATCTACTGCATCAATGTAACATCAAAATATCCAGATGGAAATTGAAAAATTGAGGATCCTCAAGAAGGTGGTTTGAGTAGCACCAAACATCCAGCAGCAGAAAGATAAAATGTCAAGGTGATGAACAAATCACCTTTATCCAGACATTTTGAAGTCAAGTAGAAATAGCCAGAAAGTGAATATTGGCCAACAATTTCCTAGAAATGAAATTTAGAAGTCAGAATAGGTCATTGCATCTGGCCTGAGAGCCTACAGAAAATAAGGTCTCCATATTAACCAAAATTAAAACTGGCCAGAATGATGAAAGGCAGACAAGAGCCTGGGGAGTCTGTCAAAGGAACGATTTCGAAAATTTAGGTAACAAGAGATGAATGACAATGTCACAGCTAAGATGAAACAGCCTGGGAAGTAAAACCCAAATAAGAAGCAAAAGTCAAGAAATACAGGAGGATAAAACTCAGATGCTTTAGTGGTTCAGGCCTTCAGGCCTTCTTCTGCACATAAAATGGAATGAGACATCAAAGGGGGCCTTCATAAAGTTTAAAACCTTATTCTTACCTGTGGTCTAAGACAGGATTTAAATTTTATTGGAACGAGGTACAGATGAAGAATAAATCAAATTTAAGTGCACTACATAGTGTTCTTAATTAAATAGAAAAAGTCAGGATTTTGTATACGAGGAATAGAGAAAAGAGGGACTGGTTCCGTTGACCATGTTCTGTAGACGTTTCTTAGACACTAATGTGCATAGAATCAGCTGGGGATCTTTGTTGCAGATTTTGATTCAATATGTCTCAATGGATCCAGAGATTCTGTGTTTCTAACAAGCTCCCAGGTGATGCCAATGCCTCCTGTCCTCAGACCACACTGAGAGTGACAAGGCTGTAGAGCAGAGCTTTTCACACCTCGAGTTCCAAGAAAGCTCCCCAGGGGATACTGATATGCAGCAGGGTTTTGAAACCAAAGCTGTTGAAAAACTTGTTGGAGATTAATTAATGCAAGAACCAGAGGAATCAGGACCATCATGAAGCTTCTTCAAACAAAACTGTTTTCCCAACAGCATGTGGGAAAAAATATTGTAGATGTTTGTATAAAATGTCTAAAGCAGCCATCAGAAATTTGGGGCGGGAGTGGTATGTTTTAATAAACCATGCAGTCTCTGTTTTAAAGATGTTGAAGGCCTGGAGTGGATAAAAGAGGATAGATGAAATGAGTAAATCTGTAGACACATTAACATTTTTGTACCTTCTTTAATCAAACTTTTAATTGTTTGGATAATAAATCTGGCTGGTAACTTCTAGGTATTTAAGGAGCTGAGGACAGAGAGAGTATGTCTATCTGAGCGCATGTGTATATGAGTGTATATGTGTGTGAATGCTGTGTTTAAAAGCAAAAGCATGCAAGTGTGTGTGTGCGTGTGTGTGTGTGTGTGTGAATTTAGTCAGAGAAGCCCTATCTTCACTGAGAACCCAGGGCCGAGAAATGCTGACATCCTGCATGAGTGCCATACTGTGTATTACATTCAGGTGGTGAAAATATGAGCTCTTCAAGCACCTCCCCTTCTCCAATTCCCTGGAGTCTTCGTCTAATTTCTGTAGACTTCCTACATCTTCAGGACTCAACAGGATTCAGTCTCTGCTGCATCCAAATTTGTCCCTTTTAGTAGAACATAATTGGATGCAAATACAAATCACAACTATTGTCAGAATTCAAATGGGTTCTGATGAGAATTAATATTTTCCATTCATAGAAGTACTGATTCAGAGCATACAATAAGGCAAAAATTCAAAATTAAGCAGAAACCACTTATTTCTCAAGCAGAAATAGCTATAATATATTCATCTTATAGAGATTAGAATTTTGCAATCCAGATATCAGAGCTTTATGCTATAAATTATTTCTTATCGTCCCTCCCAAATCTTACCCTCCATAATGACAATTGAATAAAGGAATATGTGACAGAATTAGTTGAATGCAATTATCTTCACTTTACAGTTTAATTTCAGATCTTGTCTCATTAACACAATTATCCAGGAAAACATTATGTTGAACAAACACACAACTGGGATGTACTGTATGTATTAATCAGAATTCTTGTGTTTGCAAGTGACAAACTCAACTCACACTGATTTAAACCAAAGGAAAATGAACTTGTTGAGTGATGTAACTACAAAATTAAGGTACATTTTGGGTACAATTGGACCCAAAATGATGATTTTTTAAATCTTTTTTTATCTCTATCTTTTATCTCTATCTTTTTCTGTTTCCTTTGAGTCTTGGCCTTATTCAATCCTATAGCACACAGCTTTTTCTGATTAAGGAAGGTGTCTCAAAGCAGCTTAAACTTATAGACTTTAGGACTCAAGATCCCAGAGGAAGAAAAATAACATTTCCTCATACCGATGGCAGAAAAATACTTGAGAAGGCTGATTGGGCCTGGCTTACCTGCCCATCTCTGAAACCTTCATTATGGCCATAGGGTTGGAGCCCTCTATTGGCCTCATTTGGGTCACATGGCCATCTCTGGGACTAAAGTGTGGTCAGCACTGTCCCCACCTTGACAACTTGAGTGTAAGAGGGATGTTTCCCCTGAAGGAGGGGTGATAGGCGGATCGATAATGCATTTCCACTCCGTTACAATTCTAGCTTGAATGGTAGGTAAGATGGGACTCATGGAGGTGTTGCTAAGGACAGGAAGAGAAGTATATGGAAGGCGCCCAGGGAAGTTGCATGGACAAGACTTATAAACAACAGAGGAGTCTCAAATTAACATGTATGTGTATGTGTGTATAGTAAGATTTATATGTATTGGTAATGGACTTCAGACAAGCTATCAAAGCTATGGTGACCTGTAATAGAAAATAAGTTGTCTGGCTGCAGTGGCTCTTCTTGGGAGATTTAATAAGTATAAAAGCATTTATTATTAAGTGCAGGAATGGTTCGTAATGATGTATGATCTTTGATCTAAAATTAACCCCACGTATCTTTAAAGCCTAATTATGATGATTGTGTGTTTTGTCAGGAGTTCAGCTGAGCTCGGAGAGCTCAGCTGTCAGGGGTCAGGGCAGTCGACTAAAGTAACAAGCCAAAATGAAAGTAACAGTGAAGACTTTAATCACTCACTGGGATAGTATAAGCAAGAGGCTAAAACTAGATAAAGCACGGAATCCCCCTGTTCCATTTTCCCCATGGAATGGCGTGCCTGGCCAGGTTCAAGTGGATCAGTGCAGACGTGGGGGTCGTCTCACTGTTGAGGGGGCTCTGAACAAAAGGCTCCTTCAGTTTAATGGCTCCTATAGTTTTATGGATCATATATAAACATGATCAGACTCACGTTTAATCTGGGGGCTGGAGGGAGGAGAAAAGGGGGTGCTAGAAGTGGAAAAGTACTGGATACTGAGTCAGTGTGAGGAGAAATGTCTTCAAGGTTTCCCAACAAGGAGACCTCCCAATGGGGGTGCCTGGGCTAGGAGTGCAGACACGAATAAGAGCATGGCCAGTCAGCGGGGCTTGAGTCCTTGACTGCAACTTCCCTCAGAGCCTGCAATGCACTGGCTGTGCCCCAAGTGTTGTGTGGGCAGGGCAGTTCCCCTGAGGAGCCTTGGGTAAAGCCTTTGTAATTGCTTATGGTCAGGTCTGAAAAGTCATACAAAGGTTTCCAGCCAGGAGCCAAACTCCTCAAATTTGTTTCTATTAAATAGCATAAAGGGTAGAGTTTTGGTAGCATTTTAAAATACAAAAAAAAAAAAAAGATGTATTTCTCCTTATGGCTCACTCTTATCATGGTGAGGAAGTTAAATAAGAGTTGACAATAAGTGGCATTGTTATTTCTATAACTCCTGGTCCCAGGGGATCCTCGAGCTATGCAGAATAATACGCATTTGAACCCTTAGAGTTAAAAGGACCTATAGATTTAATTTTATACAAACTTTTGATACTTATATATTCTCCATCTCCAAGTGGTCATCCCACCTGCGGCTGAATTCCAATGACAAGAACCTTGTACTTTCTAAAGTAATTCACCACGTTTTCTCAGGCTTTGATGGTTGAAAATTCTTTATGAGGCAAAATTTGTCTCACTGTCTCTTCACCCCCTGATGGTGGGACCATTTAGAACAACTATATTCTCTCTTTCAACAGGCTGTTCTTCAAATGTCTGGTTAGCAGTCACACGTCTTTCAGTCTAGTCTTTCCAGAGCAAACACCCTTAGTTGCTTCATTATCCCTTGTAGAATGTGGTTTTGAGAACCTTTACTCTCTAGTCCATCTCTTCTGAGCAACCTTGCCTGTCAGTGTCCCTGTGGAAGTGTAGATCCCATAGCCATTCAAACAGCATGGAGAACAAACATCATCTCTCTGGTTTCAGATTTTGTATTTTTATTTTATTTATTTATTTTTTTTAAAGCTAATTTTTTTTTAATAACTTTATTTATTTATTTTTTCCCCCAAAGCCCCAGTAGATAGTTGTATGTCGTAGTTGCACATCCTTCTAGTTGCTGTACATGGGATGCGGCCTCAGCATGGCCGGAGAAGCACTACAGCAGTGCACGCCCGGGATCTGAACCTGGGCCGCCAGCAGCAGAGCACGCACACTCAACCGCTAAGCCACGGGGCTGGCCCTCAGATTTTGTATTTTTATTAATGTGGCCAAAGATCAAGTTAGCTCGTAGGAATTGTTCTATCACACTGTTAACACACATTGAGCTTACTGTAAAAGAAAACCCCCAAGTTTTTCTCATGAAAACTTTACATCTTCTTTATTTCTACTTGTTCAGTTGGTTTTGGACTCAAATTTTTAGTATAAAAAATGCAGCCTTATATATTTCTCAATTTGATATTTATCATAAGCTCTCCAACTCTGTCTTAATAGCGTAGTAGGGAAAAAATAAAGAATAGTGGTGAAGCACATAGACTTTAAAAAATCCTTTACATTTTAAAATAAACCTGATGCAAAACAAAGTTTTATTTAATGAGTTATAAGGTGAACAATCAAGAAATAGCCAAGAAATAGAACTTTGCCAGTCACTCCAGAAGCCCTTCCATGTGGCCTATCCAAGTTTCAACGCCCGCCTCCCTTAATAGGATGCTACTATATTAATATGGTGATATAAACTAATCTAGTAATCAGTTATTTGTGTTATTTAAATATTTTTATCACCCAGATATATCACTAGACACTATAGTTTAGTCCTGCACATTAAAAATATTATGACCAAGTCTCTTTTAATCTCCAGTTTTCCCTCCATCTCTTTTAAATTTCTCTTAAAATTTATCTGTTACTTTTGACCTGAAGATTTATCTATAGTGTGGAATTTTTTTGTGTGTGTGTGTGAGGAAGATCAGCCCTGAGCTAACATCTGTTGCCAATCCTCCTCTTTTTGCTGAGGAAGACTGGCCCTGGGCTAACATCCGTACCCATCTTCCTCTACTTTGTATGTGGGACGCCGCCACTGCATGGCTTGATAAGTGGTGCCTAGGTCCATGCCCAGAATCCGAACCCTTGAACCCTGGGCCACTGAAGTGGAGCGTGCGAACTTAACTGCTACACCACCAAGCTGGCCCCTATAGTGTGGAATTTTTTATGCGTAATCATGGTGCAATTCAACATGTTCCTCTGTTCTTTGTATTTTCTGCAAATTGGTAGTTGAATCACAAAGTGTTGATCAAATTCATGCTCAATCCTTTTGGCAAGATGATAGGTGGTGCTGTGTTCTTTTTTTCTCCCCAGCTTTATTGAGATATAATCCACATGTAACATTGTGTAAATTTAAGATGTACAATGTGTTGATTTGATACACTTACATACTGCAAAACGATTACGATCATAGCTTTAGCTAACACCTGCATCATGTCACATAATTACCATTTCTTTTTTGTGGTGAGAACATTTAAGATCTACTCTCTTAGCAACTTTCAGATGTAAATACGGCATTATTAACTATAATCACTATGCTGTACATTAGATCCCCAGAACTTATTTATCTTATAACTGAAAGCTTGTACTCTTTGGGTGATGCTGTGTTCTATCATGAAGCACATTATGTCTGGTCGTTTCTTTTTGTGATGTTGGCAGCTGATGATGCTCAATGCCTAGATCCATTAATTCACTAGCGTTTTGAAATAGTGTTATTTTAGTTCTAACACTTCTTGCAATTTATTTATTGCAGAACTCTTTATAAAGAGACATTTCATTCATCTACAATTTGGTTATTGTGTGGTATAGTTTATACAGAAAGGCAGGATGAATATTTTTTCTTTCCCTTTACTAGTTTTCAAGATGATAAATTGGTTTCCTATCATTCTTGGAAGGTGAACAATTAGGTTTTTAAAATATCATTATGAACCTATTGATTTAATGGACTTAATCAATTGCAACTGTCTCTTTGAAGCTCAAATTGTTCCTCTTTTGCTGGTGGGAGCATCTTCAAGTTGGTTTGTGAGTATTTTTGACATGACCCTGATAGTTTTTGATAGCTTCCTTGCTGTCTGGTATTCTAGGCTCATCTTGTTCATTTCCTACTCTAGACCTGGAATCAGTCATTTTCCCTAATAAATTCTAGGCTCTTTTGGTGGAAAGGGTATTTTAAGGTCATGCTCTGGCTGTTAATTGTTTCTAGGCTCTTATTAGGCAGAGTTAATACATAGCTCTGTATATATACTATATGCTATATAATCTCCTGAGTTCATATTGACTTTTTTGTTACTTGTTTTATTTTATTTATTTATTTTTGAGGTATAATTGACATATAGTATTATATAGTGTCATATGTACAACATAAATAATTTGATATTTGTATATATTGCAAAATGATCACCGCAAGTCTAGTTAACCTCTGTCACCATACATAGTCACAAAAATGTTTTTCTTGTGATGAGTTGTGAGTTCATATTGACTTTTGATTCAAATTCAAATCTAGAGGGGTTTTTCATAATATGTTATAGTACTTCGGTATCTCATTTTTCCACACTGAGAATCTGAGAATCCTCGTTTTCAAGGACCTGAGGAATGATAGAATTTAAAAATTTCATAGGTACTTATTTTCTTTTTCCTGCATTACATACATAATAGTCTAACAAGATTTATAGTAATACTACCACCACCAGTTAAATTTTTTTGCATATGTGCTCACCATTCTCTGCTTCATTTTGCAACTGTCTGAATATATTGAAAATGGGAATTAGTTCTACAAGCAAATGTGTATTTGATATTCACCATTCCTCATTTTGATGTCTCGCTAAGCATTTGAAACTCATTCTTCGGTATATATTTGATTTCTCTCTAGTCAATTGGAAGCTCATTTTTTAGTGCATTTTCAGTAAAGGCTCATGGAAGCAATATTTCCTCAGTTCTTACCATGTGAGTTTGCCCATTGCCTTTATATTTGAAAGTCAGTTTAGTTTAGTCAGTTATCAGGTTAATTAATAGTTGCTTCACAGTTTTCCTTGGGTATCTAAAATATGTTACTCCACTTTCTTCTGCCGTAAACATTGATGTTCAAAATTCTAATGACAATTTGCTTTTATTTCCCTTATATATTCTTTACTGGTTTCACCTAGATGATCACAAGATTCTTCCTTTTCCGTTAAAGTCTAGTAATTTACTAGACTATGACTTGATGGTGATTATTCAGGGTCATTATTATCAGGTACGTGGTGTGCTCCTTCAGTATGTACTTTCAAATTTCCTTTTTTTTAAGTTCAGGGAAGTTTTCTTAAATTATATTTTTTAGTATTTATTCTGTTCCCTTGTTTTGGGTTTGTTCTTTGGGGATTCCTTTTATCTATATAAAGGATCCTCTTTGCCCATTTTTAATATTTGTCACATTTTCTTGAGCCCTTTTTATCTCTACATTTCTTTTTTTTTTTTTTTTGTGAGGAAGATCAGCCCTGAGCTAACATCCATGCGAATCCTCCTCTTTTTGCAGAGGAAGACCGGCCCTGAGCTAACATCTATTGCCAATCCTGCTCCTTTTTTTCCCTTTTTCTCCCCAAAGCCCCAGTAGATAGCTGTGTGTCATAGTTGCACATCCTTCTAGTTGCTGTATGTGGGACGCGGCCTCAGCATGGCTGGACAAGCGGCGGGTCAGTGCACGCCCAGGATCCGAACCCAGGCTGCCAGTAGCAGGGTGTGCGCACTCAACTGCCAAGCCACGGGACCGGCCCCACTACATCTCTTTTTAATTAAAAGAAGTTCCTCTTTTCACCTTCTATTTCTCTTAAACCATCATTATTGTGTTTATTTGCTTTGTGTTCCTTCTAGTTTAGTCTTCATTTCAGAAATGATTTTTTCTTTCATTTTCATTTCTTTCCTGAGTCCTATTACCTCATTTCTGAGGTGAAGGTGTGCTGTTGACCCTACCAGTTAAATGCAAACTGCATCAGATGTCATTTGGAGAAGACAGGTGGGAAGAAACTGATTTACCTCAAAGGAAAAAAAATATTGAGAGAGACATTTAAAACAGATGAGACATATTACTTTAACTGATAAATTTAAGTCCCTGTGTCACTCACCCATCTCATCTTCCTCCATACTTCCGCATTGAGTAGGGGCTCAGGAGAAAGATAAACCAATTATATGAGAAAGAGAAGCTACGCTTTCTTACACATCTGAGTACTTCTCTGTAAAATTTTGACCCACTAATCTAGCACAGTCCCTATTCTAGGAAAAAAGTGAAGGAGGGATCTATATATATCTCTATATCTTTTCATTTCCATGCCAGTCCAAACTCTGCACTGAAAGTAAAGAGAGAAAGAGGAATTCTGAAATAGTTTGAGTTCATTTTTATTATACCAGCCAATCTAAATTTTTTATCTGTTATTCTGGAATTATGCTTCTCTTGATGTGGGTAAGAAATATAGCAATAGGAGTTATTGTGGGTTGGTGGTAGTTTTGGGGAGATCTTTACCGTTCAAAATTATTAAAGAACGGATCTCTCTAAATTACTCTCTAAGAAGTACAAAGAGAGTATTATTGCTGGAAGAAATTAAATGAGTTAAGGATAAGGAGCAGAGTAAGATACATAATAAAGCAAACACATTTTATACTTAAAGATTCATTCAAAAACATTGATTATGTAGATATTCTTAAGCAGTTCATTTTCTATACAATTTCTGTGCAATTCTTACAGTTTCTAATTGATGATTTCAGTTACTGGGCATACCAAAACCAAATACTCTCTTCTTCCTACTAAAATCACTTGTGATATTTTTAATTTCTACAAAGAATACAGTCAAAGTGTAATAGTCCAAAGCGAAAAGGTAAAAATTTAGAGATATCATTATGTGGAATCAATCCATACAAAATTACATCGGATTATATCAAATAGAAATACCTCAGATTTCATTTTTGGCCTCTTCTAGGGAAAGTAAGGTATAAATGAAAACACATGCACAAGAAATAAATCTTTGCTGAACATTTTCTATCCGTAAATTACTGTACCAGGTACTGTGGGATAGTCAATGATGTGTGAGATGACTAATTCACAAGTCAAAATGAAGACATCATTCAAGAGAACCTCTTTGTACTAAAGTTTATACTAAATTTCCAAACTCTGTGTGGAATTTACTGATTATACAAAGAATTAATTGGAAAGACTACTGTATTGTATTCTAGAAAGTTGCTATGAGAGTAAAGCTTTAATGTTCTCACCATTGCAACAACAACAATAACAACAACAAAATGGCAATTATGTGAGGTAAAGGATGTGTCAACTAACCTTATTGTGGTAAACATTTCTCAATATATACATGTATCAAATCATCACATGGTACACCTTAAATTTACACAAAGTTATATGTCAATTGTATCTCAATAAAAAAGAATGAATTGGAGATACTGATTATGAGATAATGATGATTTCCATATCACCAAGAAGTTACCCATCAAAAATGCAATCAAAGTGAAAGTAATTATACATTTTGGCAATGTTTATTATTTATTCATTCATTAATTTAATGGGCATTTATTAGTCAACTACTGTGTGCCAGGAACTCGAAAGAGAGTACTAGAACTGAAGATATCTCTATGGAAGTCTTTGGCATGTTTATAGTAATTGGAGATGTGGTAGTGTTCAGAGAGTCTGTGGAGCAAGAAGAGAAGGGGAGTGAGCTTCAAGGAACCATCAACACTTAAAGAATGAGTAGTGTAGGAGAGGCTGGCAAAGGAGATTGAAAGACGTGGCCAGAGAAGAACGAAGAAACAGGAGAGCACGGTACCATAGAAGCCCAGTGGAGAGAATTTTCCTGGCAAGTGTCAAATTCTGCTGAGATTTCAGTCAAGATGAGTATTAAAAAGTGTTCATTAGATTTAGTGATAAGGAGGTCACCGGTAACATTTGGTGGGAGCATTTTTGAATGAACAGCTCTTGTGGGGAAACTCAGGCCTCTGTATTTTAACACATTTCACAGATGGTGTGAGAGCCACTGGTCTAGCCCTTTCACACAATTCCTCCTTTGGACAATCTGCCCAGCCATTTGATTCACTATTTCTTGGACCACCCCCTTGCTAACCCCACCAAAAGTGAGGCACCCTATTTGAGGCCAATTCAGGCTTCCTGGATATTACATCTAAGCCAGCATTCCAAGGTGCCACTTGTCAGGGAGTGAAAACCCAACACAGGAAGAAATTAAAGATATCCTAGGATCCAGCTAGCTTGACTGAGTAGATAGTGATGCCGTTAACGAAGATTTGAAAATAGATTTAAATAAAAAAGACTGACCTAAAAAGAACAAAGGGATGGGCTGTAGTGCTCAAAGGGTTTAGAAACAGGTAAATTGGAAAGTGTTTTCCAGTGTTGCCAGGGTAGAGGATGTCATGATGAGTAGACAAATCTATTCTGTGGAGGCAGGTTCTTCCTTGTAATGGAGAAGGATGGTGCATTGAAGTTACCAACAATTTGAAAGTATGACATATTTTCATAAACTACTCACTTTTGCTCTTATTCTATATCTTACTAAGTAACATTCTGATTGTTTAGTTTACTTTTTTATGATTAAAGCAACATTTGCTCATATTAGAGAACTTGAAAAACAGGAAAAAGTGTAAGGAAGAAAACAATACCACACATAAGCACACAACCCAAATAAAATGAAGGTATATTACTTTTGAGTCTTTTAATAATATACTTATGATATTTGGATATACATATATAATTATTCTTCAAATAATATATTTTAGTGACTACAAAATGTTCTATTTTGGATATTTAAATAGTTTCAGTATTCTACTATTGTAAATGACATTGATATGAACATTCATGTCACAAATATCTGTCTGCTTTTCTGATTGTTTACTTAAGATATATTCTTAAAAGCTGAGCTACTTGGTCAAAGGGCATTAAAAATTTTAACCCTTTAATATGTATTGCCAAATTGCCTTCCAGAAATGTTGTACCAATTTAATGGTACAGTAGTCCTTGAAAATGTCAGTTCTCCAGCATCCTTGCTAGGAAAAGACATTACCTGGTTTTTAAAAATTGGCAATTTTGGGAAAAAAGATATTATATTGTTGCAATTTTTTGCTTAATAGAGAGTTTGAAAATTACTCATTATTTATTAGTCATTTGTATTTTTTACTACAATTTACATGTTCATGCCTTATGCTCATTTTTCTGTATAAATCTTAGTATCATCCATACTGATTTATTTCATAGCATTTATATATTAAAAATATTAATCCTTTGCCTGCCATATTAACTACCAGTATTTTTTTTTGCTTATTGTTTGTCATTTAATTTGTCATTCTTTTATACGAAGTTTTGAAATTTTTATACGGATGAGTCTATCATGTTTTTTCTTTGTGTTCTAGAGTTTTAAGCTTAAAAAACAATTTCCTCTTCACCAATAAGATACATGTTTATCTACTATTTCTTCTCATTCTGTTTACATTTTAACGTTTATCTCAATTTATCTACAACTTATTTTAGTATGACTTGTAAAGTGATGACCACTATTTTTTTCAATCACCTGCTTTGCAGATCATTTACTAAATACATCCTTTCCACACCGTGTGGCTGTGGAATGGAATGGAATGAAATGGAATGCCACTAGGAGAGCAAAACCAAATGAACAGACGACATCTACAATAAAAGCCAGATGAGAACGTATGCACATGAACCCCAAATACAAGTGGGCTGGGGTGACTTATGTACAGTAACCATACCTGCTTGATATCAGCAACTACATAGGTGGAAAATGGAGGGAAATCAAGGGGGTTTCTGACAAATCTGAGAGCTAAAAAACTCAAAATTGCTAACACATTTTCACAGGAAAATACAATTGGCTAGTCTGAGAACAGAAAAACTTGGAGAGCATTTCACAACCTTCAATTTATAGGTGAGTGCTGGACCCTGGGAACTCTCAAAACTAACAAACTACAGCTCCCTTGCAAGACAACTCTATGCCCTGAGGAGAAACTACTGGGAGTAGAATCCAAATTGAGCAGGAGACAATAAGTGCAAAACAAAGAGCATATTCTAGATTTGGTTCCCTCTGAAAACAAAGCCTGAAACAGGGCTTGTGGATGGGACCCAGGGAGTAGGAGGGTGGCACTGATGACGAAAACGAGGAAAATCCAGTGAAAGGGTGCTTTATTCAGTTGACCACCCCACGGGAAACCGGGTCTCAATTCCACCAGAACTTACCGAGGACGTTATTGTGATTTGCTATGTGGCCTATGATATGATCAGTTTTCAAACATGTTTCATGTGCACTCTTTAGAGATATTTGGAGTGATAATTTGTTTCTTAAAATTCTTCTGTTAATTTGTTGTAAGCATCTTCAGCAACTGCCATTACAGGATTATCTCATCAGATTTATTTTTTGCCATGAAGTTTAATTGAGAGTACTGGACACTGGTTCCAGGGTAGATTTGTTTTGGCTGGTGGGAGTAGGGTGGGGAAGGCTAAGGATGGGATACTGGAGTTGGAGATTGCTGATGCCACATTCAATCTCTGGCAATTAAATCAAGCAAAGGATAATGATTCAAACAAGATAATTTAAAAAGATGGATATATAGTCAGTGTATTATGTGTTAAATTAAAAATTAATAACAAAGGTCCCCAGTATTAGCCTTTTAAATGTATTTTAGTGGATATTCAAGTTTGGAGAGTGAAACAGACACTGCCTATGAAATCACAACTGCCTGATAAAGTACTGATTATTAATTAGGTTGCCAGGGATGTCAGTGCTAGGAAGAATTTGCACTGGCCCCACTATTGCACATGAAAGCCATGTATATATACATATGGCTTTCATGTGCAATAGTGATATATATATGTCTATGTGATTATTATGTGTATATTATGTAATATGTATTATTATGCATATATGATTATCATATATATATGTGATTATTATTCTGGTTACAGGTGCACCATGCATGAGTATGGATATTGTGAACTACTTATCATATTCACAATTTCACAATCACCCCTGGGGTGTTAATCCTTGAATTCTGGATACATTTTGGGACATTCCCCTTGTTTATCATTCCACATAGGTGGCCATGCCAGGGAGCCATCTGCTTGTTTGTTTTTGTTTTCATCTCTTTCCTACATGAGTGCTGGGTTGTGGAAACAACCAGTTAAAGTTCAACCAGTTAAAGAAACAACCAAGATTTAAAGTTCTTGAGACATGATCACAAACATCATTTAAAATAGTATTGATGAATGGACAAATATAGCACAGTCATAAAATTCTGTTTCAATACAAAGTGCATGCTTTCCACGCAGTAATTTAATTTTCACTCCTTTCAGTCCAGTTTCTCTTTATTTATACTCATTTCAGCTGGATGTAAGGTTGGCTTTTGTCATGAGTGGTCATGGAAACGTAACTGAGTGTAGTCATTTTCCAATCTCTTATTCATGTAAGATGCCTTTCAGAATCTCCCATATTTCAAGTGAATCAAAGCCAGTTGACAGTATGTGTTTTTATGGGTAACTCTTCCCCTCTCCATCTTTCTTAGGTCTTGAGTATTCAAACTCAGTCAACTGTTCTTTTAGTAAGCATGCCAGAGGAATTATGGAAGAACTGCCTTTGGGCACGAAGATGAGCAGTCCAGTAGCAAGAACTTAGATAGATGGGTTTGCCACAACCTTCTTTTGGAAGATGTTTTAGGGTTTTACACAACAATGTTAACGTTACTTGGGGCTTAAAATGAAGATTATAAATGGAAATTTAGATAGGCTTTGAAGGAAGCCAGTGCTGTGTGGCAGAGACCTCATTGCCTGAGTAACAATAATAGTCTTTACTGGTTCCCTTAAAAGCAGATAGCATTGACTTATTCTGGTCTTTAGCACTATAAGCCTCTGTAACCTCAGGGTCATAGTTTTCCCGGGCCACTCTCCCACCTGTGAAAAGGAAATCTTCCTCATGGCTGACAGCTTTCTTGGTCACTCTGAAGACTGGGTGTGGTAACCAAGACATTTTTCAGAGAGGCCACTAAGGTCCTTGATGAATTAAAAATCAGGAAGCGAAAACCCTTTCTTGTCCTCATACCCAGGATTCAGCTGCAGGGGGGCAAAATGGAAACATAGGCTCCAAGGCATGGAGTATTCTCTCAAACTGACTTGGTAGGTAATTCTGCTGAGAAGGAGCATCCTGAGCCAGTGTTTGGGAAGGCTCTCAATAACCATAATAACAGCATCAAGGGTAATAACAGTTACCATTTATTAAGCACATACCAGATGCTAAGTGCTTTACAAAAATCACCTCTAATCCTTGCAACAAGAAGTACATTAGTTTTCACTATTACTTTCTAGACACAGAAACAAACTCAGGAGGTTTAAACAAATTTTCCAAAATCATAGTACTGATGTGGCTGCTAAGCCAGGTCTGCTGGCACAAAATCTCAAGTCGTTAACCACTGCTATATGCTGTCAGGATAAATAATACGAGCCTTTATTTACTGAATTAATATCAAGTACCAGATATTATATGTGCATTTTTGCTATTTTGGCAAAGTAGGGGTGTTACCACCATCCCCATTTTACAGATGGTGAAACAAAGGCTCGGGAAGAATTAATAATTTCCCAAAAGTCTCACAGCTAGTGATTTGGAGAATTTGGATTTAACCCCAGATCTTTGGGCTCCAAGACCCAGGTTTTTCCCACCAAGCCACACTGACTCCTGGGTACGAAGAAAAGAAGTGTGCTCAGTGAGGGCAGAGTTTCTCTGATCTTCCAGATGGAGCTGGAATTAAATGTCAACTTTATCTAGGAAAATTTATACAAAAGAAAAAGAAAGAATGTAGCATATATCCTTGGAAATGGAATGCCTTGAGTTTAATGTATCCCTTGTGAATGCAGAATTTATCAGCCAAGACAGATGGTTGGCCTCGTGGAGGCAGAGAGTGCAGGAATTTTGAAAGGCCAGCATCATTCAAGGCCTGGGAAGTCAATTCTAGGGGCTAAATTTCACAGCTTGTGAAGGGAACATTTGGAAGAGTGGTGGAGAAGGCAACTGGCCTTCAGAAACAACAGGTAGCTGTGTGAATTTCAGGACATTGGTATGCGTCCTATATTTCTGATGTGGGTCCACTGCATTTTAATGAAACTGTAGGGTGGCCCTTGGGTTGGGTCTACGGACTGTGTGCTGCTTGACCAGGTGTCGGCACTCAGTAAATCAAAGGCTGCATCAGAAGCCTGACTTCTCCCCCAAAGGTACACATTTCTACCTAGGAATAACTTGGGATGTTCTGAATACACCATGGAGAAGTGGTCATGAAAAAGAGAGGGTAAAATAGACCCCTTAGAGCAGAGGCAGCTTTGTGAGAGGAAGACATTTTCCTAAACGTATTGCCTCTTTTTCAACAAGCCCTGAAAGTGCTTCCATCCCTGTGACTACCCTTCTATTATTTGCTGTTCAGCAAGAGAGCAAGCAGTAGGCAGGAGGACATCACTGTTACTCAGCTTATCACCTGGAAGTTAATTAAGAATTCAAGGCAAGTGAGTGTATTTTGCGGGCATTCTAGAATTTTGAGAGTGCCAAGGGGTAGACCCTGGTCAAATTTCAGGATAAGAGCAGAAAAGGGATATGGACTAGTGATGGGTATAATTTTTAAGTTGAATTTCTTGTTCGTTTGCTATTGAGTTGCATGAATTCTTTATATATTTTAGATATTAAGCCCTTATCAGATATATGGTTTGCAAATATTTTCTCCCATTCCACAGGTTGCCTTTTCACTCTGTTGATTGTTTCCTTTGATGTGCAGAAGTTTTTTAGTTTGATATAATCCTACTTGTTCTTGTTTTTGTTGCCTGTACTTTTAGTGTCATATCCCTGAAATCGTTGCCGAAACCAATGTCATGAAGCTTCCCCCCACGTTTTCTTCTAGGAGTTTTACAGTTTCAGGTCTCACATTTAAGTCTTTAATCCATTTTGAGTTGATTTTTGTGTATGGTGTATGATACGGGTCCAATTTTGTTCTATTACATGTAGATATCCAGTTTTTCGAACACCGTTTGTTGAAGAGACTATTCTTTCCCTGTTGTGTATTCTTGGCTCACTTGTTGAAAATTAGTTGACCATGTATGTGTAGATTTATTTCTGCGATCTCTATTGTGTTCCATAGGAATAAACTTAACTAAGAAGGTTAAAGATTTATATACTAAAAACTACAAAACGTTGATGAAATAAATTAAACAAGACAGAAACAAGTGGAAAGCCATTTGTGTTCATGGATTGGAAGACTTGTATTGTTAAAATGTCCATACTACTCAAAGCTATCTACAAATTCAGTGCAATCCTTATCAAAATTCCAAGGACATTTTTTACAGAAATAGAAAAAAAAATTCTACGATTCATATGGAACCACAAAAAACCACCAACAGCCAAATCAATCCAAAGAAAGAAGAACAAAGCTGGAGGCATCACATTTCCTAATGCCAAAATGTATTATGAAGCTACAGTAATCAAAATAGTATGGTACTGGCATAAAGACAGACATAGAGACCAATGGAAAGCCTTTTTCTTTTAATGGAGCAACTTTGAGGAAACTCACAGCACTTCCACTTACTTCCCATTCGTCAGAACTTTGTTACGTGACTACACTGTGCCGCAAGGAAAGCTGGGAAATGTAACCTTGATTTTGGGAAACCACTTGTTCAGCTAAAATTGAGAGAGAATGGAGAATGTTTACTGGGGAATAACGAGTAATCTCTAGCACATAAGACTTTACCAGATAATTGGAAACTGCTCATCCAATTTAAGGAACTGATAATCTAAACAAATCTTATCTTTGCCTCTTACTAACTGGACCTCCCACAGGTTTTCTTGTCTATGATATAGAGATAATAAATGGGGATTATTGTTTATAACGTGTCTGTTAGACCATCTGGTACATAGTAGGTGGTCAACAATGGAGCATCCCTTTCTTCTCCTCTTTCTAGAAAGTATGAAACTCTGGAAAATCTATCAGGAAGGCTGTATTGTATAGCTAGCCAAAGGCCTAGAACCCAGATTTATTCATGGGAATTTCATCTTCTAGCTGGACACACACACTGAGAGGCAGCAGCTGGAGTGCTGAAGATAAATGATTTTGAAAGCTTCTCTGTGAGCATACAGAGCTCATAGAGATTAAAAATAAAAGCCAGAAGGCAGCAGGATGTACAGTTCATCCAAAGCCTGGTAACCAAGTTAGAAAAGGGTGTTATCTTCCAACATACCTGGGTAGAATCAGACACTCCTAGATTTGATTAGCTGAGGCCCAATCAGGTGTTTATGCCTATATAAAAGAGACATCCACCCAGAAGATTACAAATAAATAAATGGAGCATTGACACTTTTCTAACCATAAAAATGGAATTTAAATGCCATTTGTCACTTTCCTGTAATTTTGCCTCACAAAAGACTTGCAGTCCCTATGAGCAAGCCTATTCCTCCATCCTGTGCGGCAAGCAGGCCCCCCTGCCACGGCTGGAAGGAAAGGCCCAGGTGTTCAGTGGCTAACTCCGTAGGCTCTGTTTCAGGGAGGGATTTGGGGAATCCTACAGTCCTGGGTTTTATAAATATTGCCACTAGATAAATGTCTAAACAGGGCCTTTCAGCTTTCTAAGGTGCTTTTGTAGGAATCCACTCCTCTTTTCTTCTAGGAATCCATTCCTTCCTCTGACTTGCCCAAAGACACACAATGCTCAGGTCACTCTCCCCACCCTGCCCCCCACCCCAGAGAGGTGTATATGAGAGTGTGTGTATGTGTAAGAGAGGGAGAGTGTTATGTGTTTGAGAGCGTGTGCGTTCGTACTGCCTTTGAAGTTCAGGTGCCGCAAACTCCTGGGTTTCTTGGAGAGAATTACTTGATATTTGAGCTTTTTATCTTGGTCCCTGACAAATATTGGACAATTGAATGTTTCATATTTGAATATAGAATTGAGACTTCCTGTGGCAATTGTGTTTATCATGTAGAAACTTTAATGTCATGCTTATTTTTTAAACAACTTTTTTAATTGTAAATTCATTGGTTTGCTATTTCGAAGTCAAAAAATGTGCTGGAAAGAATGGTGTTTTATTTAAATTCCAGCTTCTCTACTTCCTAGCTTTCTGAACTTTGAAAAAGGATATAGCTTCTCCGTGTCACAGTCCCTCATCTGAGCCCTACCACCAGAATGTAAGTTCCATTAAAGCAGACATGTTTTCCTCTCTTGATTACTGATGTAGTTAGACTAGTACTTGGCCCATAGTATGTTTTCAATAAACATCTGTTGGATGAATCAGTTAAATGGGAATAATAATTCTGTCTCAAGGGATTATTATGAAGATTAAATAAGACATTATATGCAAAGTACCCGGCCCTGAGGATGGCTCTTAGTGCTGGTTTACTGGTGGCCGTCATTATTATTTGGAAATCTCTACATTTACATGTGCTGTGCTGAATAAACATGGCTTAAATGTAGTTTTATATGTAATTTTTCAGAAATGGTGATTCCTTATTGCCATCGGGAAGAGATAGCAGCATCTGCACTCATTTTCTATCTGTGACCACTGTTCATGGAAGCATTCTATCAGTGTGCCACTGAAATTGCTCTTGCCGTGGTGATCTATGAATTCCATGTTGCTAAACCAATGGCATGTTCTCAGTACGCCCTCACCTCTCATGACTTACCAACATCATCGACGCAGTTGGTCATTCTTCCTAAATGTTTTCTTCACTTGGTGTCCAGGATGCCCACATTTTCTTGAATTTTCTCCTACCTCACTGGTTGCTCCTTCTTGGTCTTCTTTGCTTGTTCTTACTCTTCTTCTCAATGTATTAGGTTGACTGTCTCAGATTCCAGTCCTTGGGTCCCTTCTCTGTCTGTATTCTCTCCCTACATTGGTCAGGGCCCTGACAGGAAAAAACTAGCTAATTTGAGGAGAGTTTAATAATGGGACATTTTGTGAAGATGCAAATATAGTTTAGGAACAGCAATAATCAATAATCCAGTATTCTGGAGTTAGAAACAGCAAGGAGCTTGAGGGACCAAGAAGCAGGAACGGTTACTAGAACCCAGAAAGTGTAACTGAATGAGTGGGCTGACTGATGGGAACTGCGGCCTTTGATCCAGAGTGGGAAGACAGGTGAGAGGATTGTCCTAGATCAAAGGAGACTAAGACAATATGACAAACGAATGTGTGAGCATTAATAGGAGCCTCGATTTTTAAAAGTCAGCTACAAAGAACTTTTATTAGGACAATTAGGGAAATTTGAATATGGATTGCTTAACACTGATATTACAGTCATGTGCCTCACAATGACGTTTCAGTCAACAACAGACCACATATACGACAGTGGTCCCATAAGATTAGTTCCATATAGCCTAGTGTGTGGCAGGCTACACCATCTAGATTTGTGTAAGTACATTCTATGATGTTCACACAATGATGAAATCACCTAGTGACACGTTTCTCAGAACATAATCCCGTTGTTAAGTGACACATGACTGTATTGAAACAATATTAAGTTTTAGGGGTATGATGTTTTAACAAACATTATGTCTGCTAAACAAAGGCCAGCCTTGACTCTTGTTGTACTGGTCTGAGTTCTTTCTACCATCTTTGATGATCCAAGAGCAGGTACACATTTTGATAAATAATATAATGCTGCAAACCACCAGGGATCAGAACCCTAATGCTCACAAGCCTCCTACCCTTTGTTGACCATCTAGTCTTCCTATTCCCTCTCGTTTCAATTACATTTTTTAAGTGGCTCTCGCTGGTAAGCTCAAGAAGTCAGGGCTCTTTGCCCGTTTTATTCATTGATATACATAAGTACCTAGAACAGTGGCTCATAGTAAGTGCTAAGTAAATACCTGGTGGCTAAATGAATTGGGTATAGGAAGCCAATTGATATTGGAATATTGATTTTGGTATTGAACAGTAGTATGGAACTTGCTTATTAATTTTACTTATTTATAAATTATCTCTTGAGTTTTCTTTGTGGACAATCATATCAACTGTGAAAAATGACAGTTTGTTTCTTTGTTCCCAATCCTTGTAGATTTTATTTTTCTTACTATGCTGGCAGGATCTCCAATACAATGTTGACGAGAAGTGCTGGCCACAGGCTTCCTTGCCCTATTGCTTATTTCAGAAAGATGCCTTTAGTGATTACCATCACGAATAAAACTCTCTTTGGGGTTTTAGTAGATACTTTAAAAAAAATCAGCTTAAGGAATTTCCTCCCTATTTCTAGTTTGCTAAGAGGCATTTTTTTTTTTAATAATTTATGGGTGTTCACACTCATTTTACGCCTGCCATTTTGAGGGATGTTCTTCTAACGCCATTGAGAAATTATCTGCCTTCCAGTGCCTCATAGTCAAATTCGCAATTCCTCATTAGCTTTCACTGAGGGAGGCTCATTTCCTGCCTTATCTTTTGTGCACCACAAAGAATGTCAATATGAAGGAGCAAATCAAATTTTTAAGAATTGGCAATGGGTTGCAGCCTTAATGTCACACAGTATTACATACGAGTTGCCAGGAATGAGACATCCACACTGTATAAAATGCATAAAAATGAGAAATACACATTGCATATTGCAAGTCCGCTGACATATGGAGCTTTATGATGAGTGAGATCCCAGGTCCTTAGGATCTTTCTCTCTTTTATCGTATGTGAGAATTTCAGTTGCACCAATAATTACAATAACCCTGAGATCTCAGCACTTGAATGGGATAACAATGACAGCAGCAAAGACTCAGAGAGAGAGAGAGAGGGATTTTTTTTGAAAGTCAATAAAAATTCAACTATAATCTATTTCCTGAAAGGTGGTTGGCAAGCTGGTCTCTCCCCGTGGCTGGAGGAAGATTAAGAGCTCAGCAACTCAAAGAAGGGTTTCCGAGTTCACCTGACTCGGCTCTCCTTCATTTCTTGTCATTCTATACTCCCAGCCCCACCCCGTTACCCTTCCGGTCCTCATCCTGACATCTGTTTTTTTCATTACTGTTGGTGAAAACAAGGGTGGTGCTGTCTGAAATCCACAAAAAGCAGTCTCTGGCGAAGAAAATATAAATCATAGGTGTGTGAATCCTCACCCCCAAGAGTTGGCATACCGTTGACTTGCCTGAGAGTCTGCATTTCCATTTAATGCTGAAAATCAGCTTTTATGTGTTTGATTGGTGGTGGTAGGAGGGGATATATGAACACAACGGTTTCAGTGACTCAGAACTGGCAAAAGTCTGTGTGTGGGGAGAGAGATTGGTGGATTCATTTTGTCATCTAATCAGTCCCCGAGAACAGTAAGAAAATGGAAAGGGAACCAGCTTGTCAGCATATTGACATGCAATGAAAACTCCCTTAAGTTCTTCCCAATTCTGTATGCAGAAGGAGCTGAGGAGGAAAGCCACTGTCGCAGGAAAAAATTATTTGCCTGAACATTGTCTTTAATGAGCAGATTCATTCATTTTCTGGGGAACACTATCATTTTGTCTCTATCACACTAAAGAACTGGCTGGTGCCATCAATTCCACAGAACACCCATCAGTTCAGGTGAACAACCAGTGGGGAGGAAAAAACCCAGAAATCAATAACAGTTGTTTCATTGAATTGACGGTTTACTTCAAGTCGTTCAGATCCATCTGTTGGCTTGTGTGCTCAGTTGCTGCCATGGCTGCAAAGTGTCATCTGGGAACTTTAGGTCAAGGCAGACCCTGCTAGAGGGCCTACGAAGCGCAAGGTCACAGACAGAGAACGCAGGTTCACCATGGCCAATGGTGCTTTGGCTGGAATGATCTTGGGGCTATGTGCAGCCATCATCATCATCACGGGTAACTTGCTTCTAGTGAGCACGAACGCAAATAATCTTAACAGCCACCATTAGTGAGTGCCTTCTGTGAGAGAAGCACTTTACAGATATTATTACTTACCTTTTAACAAACCAGTAAGGTAGGAATTGTCATCCCTCCCTGCTCCTTTTCCTACTTGAGGATTTTGGAGAAGTCATTTACTTGGTTAGCCAGCAGTGGGAGGTGGAGGCGGGATTTGGATCCACCTCTGTCCATTGCCAAAGCCAAAGTTTTTTTCAGGAAACTGTCTGCCTCTCATCTACGCATAGCATAGTGGCTGAGAACATAGGTTCCAGAATTTGACAGAGACGGGTTCAAATCCTGGCACTTCTACTTACCTTGGGCAATTTACTCAACTTTTCTGAATTTCAGTTTTCCAGTCTTCAAATTGGGGATAATACCTATTCATTGAAAGAATGTATACAAAGTCCATTGTATAAGGACTGGGGCATTATAAATGTGAAGAGACTGTTTTTTTTCCTGAACCGTTATTCTTACTAATATCAGCAAAGGTAGTGACATGAGATTGTTTTAAGCTCATATTATGGCTATAAGCCTTCCTCTTTCCTCGTCTCTGCCAATTACAAATCTTTGGCAAGATCTTTGCAAGAGGCATAACACAGATGTCAATATTTAATTGCCTACTTCAGAATTTTAGTGAACATTTATTAGTTCATGACACACTGAGGCTTCTACTAAGCTTGCTTTCTTCATTCAACATTTTAAAAATGCCTGTTGGTTGCTTCCTCATGCTGTCACGCTCTGCCGCAGCACAGGTGGAGGGGGTGCAGGAACAAAAGGGCTTTCAGCCAAGGCCTGCTGGCCACATATAGTTAACTCACCTGCCTGGAGGAAGGCAAGGGTGCCCATGAAAATCCTGGCGATAAAGATCCAGAAATCTCATTTCTATGACATGCAAGAAGAGGCAAAACTAATCTAAGGCGATAGAAGTCGGACCAGTGGCTAACTGCAGTGGATGAGAATTGATGGGGCAGAGGGAGGCTTTGGAGGTGCTGGAAATGTTCTCTATCTGGGTCTAGACACATGCACACGTAACATTTGAGCAGTACACTTACGATTGTGCCCTTTACCATATATGTGTTCTATCTCCATTAATGAGAATTTAAAACCTAACTGTGCAAAAAGCACCACCCGTGCTGTCACTAAGCGGGTGTGAGGAAACGTGATATGACTGATGAAGCCGTGCTCACCCGCCCCTGGCACCAGGTAACAACTAGATTGATTGCTCCCTCACAACAGAGTGGACCAACGGAGAGGAAAAGGGGGACACACTCCATCACCAGACGTATACGGGAGCCGAAGGCCATTCAGATTCACCATCGCTCCCTAACGATGACAATAACTACCTTTGGTTGAGTACCTATTCTGAGCTAAGTATAGATACCTATATTTTTTTCTCTAATCTTTACAACCATCTCATAAAGTAGGTGTTTTTTGTTCCATTTTACACCTGAATTCGTAATTCAGAGAGACCTTATAACAAGTATGCAGTGAAGCAAGGTTTTAACCCTGGTCTCTCTGGCCTTTTGGTTAGGAGCATGGAGCCTGGGTTCGAGTCCCAGCTCTGCGTTTTTTTAGCTGTGTAACCTTGAGTGAGTTCCTTGACCTCTCTGTGCGTTAATTTCCTCATCTGCAGAAGTGGGGATAATGATGGCAGCTACACATCACAGGGTTGTTGTGAGTTAATCTCTGTGAAGCACTTAGAATACAGTACACAGTTGGCACATAGTAAGAGATATAAATGTAGGAGCAATTACTCTGTTGTATGACACAACCTCTCAAAAGTGGAAGGGTCAGTGCCAGCCCGGGGCATAGTGGTTAAGTGCGCTGCACTTCAGCGGCCTGGAGTTCACAGGTTTGGATCCTGGGCGTGGACCCATGCACCGCTTATCAAGCCATGCTGTGGCAGGTGTCCCACATATAAAATAGAGGAAGATGGGCGTGGAAGTTAGCTCAGGGCCAATCTTTCTCAGCAAAAAGAGGAGGATTGGCAACAGATGTTAGCTCTGGGCTAATCTTCCTCACACACACACACAAAAGTGGAAGGGCCAAATCTTGTGATATAAAGTAAAATTTTCAGGCCTAGCCAAACTGTCTTTGCTCTCTACCTCCCCTCCTACAGGTGAAATAGCAAAGAGTCCTAAGCACCTGGCAGACTCATGGTACTGCTTCCCTCTTTCTCCTGGAGTCCTCCACGGTCACAGGCCAGGTGCCAAGGCTGAGGTCCCTGGTCGCTTCGGCAATTTGATCACACCACCATTATCCTCAAGGTGACCTAAGAGAAAATGTTGTTCTAGAATTAAGGGTAGTTTCTATGTTCATGTGGAACACAAAGGAATCTGGAAGCCGATGGAATCAGGATTTTTCCAGTTTGTGCCACCAGGTTATCTGCCTGGATTTCCAACCTCACTTCCACACTGATTCTGAAAATTGCCCCCTCTCGGATCCACATGGTGACCATGGTCCTTGTGTAAAAAGAACTCCACCTCTGAGGTCACCTGTTACTGGCCCCATGAGAGTTACTTCCCCAGAACTCAGGATTTAGAAGTAACAAATGTTAACATCAATCTAGCTGGTCTTTGTAATGGAAGAGATAGGAGTTGAAGAGTGTGGGCAGCCACTTTCCACCTTGTCTTCTTGGAAATATACTGAGAAAGGAAGTGTGCAGTGAGAGGGAGAGGTAAAGCGGATGCTCAGAGGAGAGCAGAGACTGAGAAAGGCTCGTCCTTCTGAGACCTGAAACCACTGTGGGACCACCAAGCATCCTCATCTGTAAATTACCCCTCTTTCTCAAGCTGGCCCCAGGGGGTTTCCACCGTTAGTACTTGAAGAGTGCAAACAAACACACCTGTGCTGAATAATTAAGAGGAATACAATTCACTTCGTCAATTCTTCTAGGAAGCTTTTCCTGAATCCTCTAAACTGAGTTAGGAGCCCGCCTCACATGATCCTTGCATCATGGATTAGTTTGTCTTAGCCCTAGCCACAGTCTGATTAAAGTTTAAATCACCTGTGTTAAAAATATATTTGTCTGTAAAATCCTTAAGGAGTTTCCAAAACGCAGTCACTTGATTTGCAGTTTCTAGATTTTTGTCTCATCTGCGTAGTTCCTGCATTATTTTTTTATATTTTAAATATTTAATTTAGATTTAGTTTATATTTGTTTATGTTGCCATGACTTCCTTTTTTTAACTGAGCCTCATTCTAAGATATATTTAAGAATTGAAGGTTTGATGTACTAGATATATATTTTTAAACATACATTAAAGTGAATATGTACCTATTTGAAGCAAAAGATATTTATGTACCACCTGAAATCCTCTCATGTACCACTTTGGAAATGCCTGCTCTAGCCTATTAGCTCACTGAAGGCAGGGATGATGATCCATGCACAGCCAACTCCCTACCCCTGGGCCCAGGGCCCAACATTTCTCCTTTACAGAACTTAAACTGTCAAATGTGCAATTAGTTTAGTGTCCACCTGCAGGTAAGACTCTTGTCTGTGTTGTTTACTGCTCTGTCCTCTGTGCCCTCAATTGTCTGGCAGCTAGCTGATGGTCAATACATATGTATTAAATAAATGCATGCATTGATAAATGAAAATCATTTCCAGAATGTTCTGCAGCCACAGATGTCACTACACGCTATTCCTAACTGGTGGTGACACTTGGGGGCAAGCACTCCTGTTTAGCACCTATGCTAAATATAGGACATGAGCAGGTCCTATATTGAAAGTCTTCAGTCTTCAGCTTTGATGGTTGATTGGGAGCAGTTCTCTGATGCTGACAATTCACACCTCGGCTGTTGTGCACAGAGCAGCTACATAATTTGCACAGCCCAGGTCAAAATGAAAATATTTGTTCAAAAAGTGGGGGACTATATGATTCAGCAATTCCACCTCTGGGCATATACCCAAAGGAATTGAAAGCAGGATCTTGGAAGAGGTATTTGCATACCCGTGTTCAAAGAAGCATTATTTACAATAGATAACAGGCAGATACAACTCTCAATAGATGAACAAATAAACAAAATGTGGTATATCCGTATGATGAAATAATCTTATAGAAGAAGGAAATTCTGACACACTCTACAACATGGATGAATCTTGAGGACATTATGCTAAGTGAAGTAAGCCAGTCACAAAAGGGCAAATACTGTATGATTGCACTTTACATGTGGTACATAAAGTAGTCAAATTCAAAAAGACAGAAAGTAGAATGGTGGTTGTCAGGGGCTATGGGAGGAGGGAAAAGGGGAGTTGTTTAATGGTTACAAAGTTTCAGTTTCTATTTCACAAGATGAGAAGAGTTCTAGAGATGGATGGTGGTGATAGTTGCGCAACAATGTGAATGTACTTAGCACCACTGAACTGTGCACTTAAAAAAGGTTAAGATGGTAAGTTTTATGTTGTGTATATTTTACCACAATTAAAAATTTAAGGAAAAAAGGTAGGAGAAAATCTTTCTCTTTTCTTTTGTGGTCTCTCTCTCAGCCTGTCATGGTTTTTATTTGGTATTAAATGTTGGGCTCCCTTGGCCGCAAGGATGCACGGGCTGAATGCAGACTGGTAGGTGCCCGGGACCACATCCCGTGACCCAGCTTGCAGGGGGTGTGTGTCTGACCCTGACCCTCCCTGAGCCCACATCCAGACCCCTGTCAGGGGCAAAAGGGCGGCAGTGATTCCCGGGTAGGGCAGGGGAGTGGGTGTCGGAGAACTGGTGCTGGGGAGGTGCGGGAGGGACGACTGTGTGAACCAAGACACCAAGTCCTCAGCACCCGTTCCACTACCCCATGAGACTCCACTTACAAAACATCAGTTCAAAGATGAACTCATTAAGGATTTCAAGATTGCAACCACAGAACATTAAACCCCAACCCCTTCTGAGTGTGGGCCCCCATGGAGTGCACTGCGTGCACCCCCATGACGCCGGCCCTGATTGTGCTGCAGAAACATAACAAAACTTTAGCCCCTGCGGGAAACCCTATATGGGCATCGTGCCCTTAGGTGTAAGGATGGAAAGAATCCCGGGCAGTTACAAATAGAGAAGACCTCATCCTGGTAACCATGGCAGAGAGACGCAGCTCTGGAACCAGGAATAACCCAGGAGACACATGGAACATGGGGCAGCTTTGGCAGCATCTCTCACTCTTACTTAAAACAACCAGACAAAACTTGCAGGCACACTCTCTGGAGAGGCCCCTCTGAAACACGAGGCGCTGGAAAATCTACAAGGAGTGAACCCTTGGTTTATCTTTTCTTCAACCCTCCCTCCTGCAGCAGACGTGTCTCCAGGGTTCCCGGTGGAATGTGATGCAGCTCTGAGTGTGTGTCAGATCCAAAGCCATCAAGGGACGAGGCTCAAACACAAGAAAGAGGCCGGAGGATCAAGTACCTAAGCCGCTGAGCCGGGAAGGCCCCTCTGAGGATTTCCGAGGACCGAAGTCCTGAACACCAGGGCTTGGGTTAGTGGGCGCCACCCTAACCTGTTTTTGCTGATTGCAGGAGAAATAAATTGAAACTCAGTGATTTGAAGATTTACCTAGAAGAATAAATTTTTATGGGATTGAGGTCATCGGGCGAGAGAAAAATTTACTCCATTAGAATGCTAGAGCTGAAGTCATGTTTTCTAAGAAACAAATGGGTGATGTTTGTAACCAAGTTTTTCTGAAGTGAAGCCTGCCTAATGTTCACGAAGGAGATGTATCACCCGATCCTGTGTGTGGGATCTATGTAAACGCTGAGAATGACATGGGGTGGGAGTGCACCATTCTGAGCACTGTTACACACAATCCGGGGTGTCCTGACTGTGTAGGTGAGTTCTGTAGAGGTGAGCAATTTCTGGAACCTCATCTCTGTTCTCTCCACACTGTGTGGTGACCATGAGAACACTGTTATTGAGGGCAGTGATTCTCAAACTGTTATGCACATATGAATCATCTGGGGAATCTTGCTAGAATGAAGATTCTGACTCAGCAGGGCTGGGCTGGGCCTGAGATTCTGCATTTCTAACAAACTCCCAGGTGATGCTGATGCTCACGGTCCCTAGACTACACCTTGAGGATCAAGGGTCTAGATCAGTCTGGACAATAAAGAAATGCTTCCTGGGGGCTGGCCCGGTGGCGCAAGCGGTTAAGTGCGCACGCTCCGCTGTGGCGGCCCGGGGTTCACTGGTTCAGATCCCGGGCGCGCACAGATGCACCGCCTGTCAAGCCATGCTGTGGCGGCATCCCATATAAAGTAGAGGAAGATGAGCATGGATGTTAGCCCAGGGCCAGTCTTCCTCAGCAAAAAAAGAGGAGGATTGGCAGATGTTAGCTCAGGGCCGATCTTCCTCAGACACACACAAAAAAGAAATGCTTCCTCTTTCAACACTCATGTCCCCTGAGACAGCTAAATGAATGGCTCTTGTACCATATGAATGCAGACCTGTACAGACTCCTCCTATCAGCCTTCTAGGCTCAGCTGAAATATCTCCCCTCCTCCGGGAAGCCTTCCATGATTCCCCCAAGGGGAATCAGTCACCCTTGGAGCTTGATGCAGGACTTTAGTGCACAGCATGTTGCTTAACTACATGTATGCATTTTTCTGTCCTTCCCAGACTATGTGACCCTGGAATGCTGGGACATCTTTGCATCCCTATTGACTAGCTCAGTGTCTGGCTCATAGAAGGTACTTGTGTTAGTTTCCTATTGCTGCTGCAACAAATTACCACAAACTTAGAGGCTTAAAACAACATAAATTTATTACCTTATAGTTCTGTAGGTTAGAAGTCTAACACAGGTCTGAGAATCTGTCTCCTTTTCCAACTTCTAGAGGCTGTCCACGTTCCTTAGCTTATGGCCCCTTCCTCTATCCTCAGGGGTGTGTTGAGTCCTTCTCACATCATATCACTCTGACCTTCTCTCCTTCCCCCCTTCCACTTTCAAGGACCCTTGTCATTACATTGGGCCCATCTGGATAATCCAGGATAATCCCTCTATCTTAAACTGGTTAGAAATCTTAATTCCATCTACCACCTTAATTCTCCTTTGCCAGGTAAAGTAACATATTCACAGGTTCTGTGGATTAGGATGTGGACACCTGTTTTGGGGGGAAGTGGTCATTATTCTGCCTACCACAATGCTTGACTAGTGTTTATAGAGCCCATTTATGCCTATGACTGGCCCTACAGCAGAGGGGTTCTGAAGAGCTGAAGATTCTACAGCCCTGAACTTCCCGTGGTCTCTTTTGTGGCATTTTTGGTATTTTTCATGCAGTCAGAATTACCTCTGACCCCTGACATCTCAGAAGACATTGGTCGCCTCTTGATTCAAGGCATATACACATAGGCAAGGTCTACACAAATGCAAAGAATTCAGTTCACTTCACTGAGCATTATGAGAGTTTTGGTTTCCATTCCTGGCCAAGAGATGCGAGGATGATTCTATCACAGGGCTTGCTGTGAGTATCTTTCTCATGGCACAAGGAGGGATCTCTAGGCAATTGATGGGCTCATCAGGGTCAGTGCACTTCATTTTTTAGGATGGCCAGTGCAGCTATCTGGAGAACCGGAGGTTTTCATTATATAGATGTTCTTCTTAGAGGACATTTGTAGCACTGCTGAAAGTGTATGCAATATACACAGAATTTATGCCAAATTTGAGCTGATATACGCTTTAGCTTCTGATCAGGACAGAGAATTGTGTTAAGGGAAGCACATTCTTTTTTTTTCAGTTTAATTTTTAAATTTTCAGTTGTGGTAAATACACAACATAAACGTGACCATCTAAACCATTTTTAAGTGTAGAGTTCAGTAGTGTTAAGTATATTCACATTGTTGTACGACCACTCTCCGGAACTCTAAAGAAGCACATTTCTTAAAGCCCACCCTCTCAAATGATTGAAATTTTGATTTGACATCCTAAGGGACTAGCTTGAACTTGTTCCCAGCATGTAAAACAAAGCCCAGTATCCACTCCCCTCAACTTCCCCGGTAGTAATGCCTATGGCCGTAAATTTGAGTGAAAATTGTAAAGTAGAATGACCAAGTACCCAAAGATATTTATTTGCACAATGACCAATCACCCGAAGACTACTTGTCAAAAATATCCCCAATCCTGGGGAAATGTGGGGGTCTCTGTTTAGGTTTAGGTTTGTTTAGGTTTAGGAAACCTGTTTAGGTTTCCAGTAAATAAAAATGTGAAGAGTAAAAGTTTATCACGTGTTTTTGTCTCACGATCATCCTCAAAGCAGGCTGATGACGCCTTTTGTGGAGTCTCCTGAAGGCATTTCAAAAAGGAGGTTTCTTTAAAACTGGTTAGTATCTATGAAAACTTTAAACTTCAAAAGTTTGAGTTTGCTTGTCACGGATTCTTTTTATACAAGCAAAGTTCTAAAGTGCTGTAAAAATGTGTATCTTGTGCTGTTTTTGGAAAGAGTTCTGTTTCATGGGCTAAAACATAGATTCCGAAGACAGCGTTACGGTCTCTTGTTCTTGTTGTGCCTCCACTACCTCAACTCTGCCTAAAAATGTTAGAGAAGGCTTTACCACCCTCATTCTTACCTCAGTCTTCTTGACCTGTGTGTATGGGGGCCTGGGGTCGATCAACCAGAACCAGGCTGTCACTCATCAACAAAATGATGACAATGACCAGGCCAAAGGACTTTTTTAGCCTGATTGTCCAGGGTTAATGACTTTGGCCTGTCTCAAGAAGCAGAGCCAGTGGGAGCATTTTCCAAAATGGTTCTTTATGGGAATCATTTTCTAGCTGACTCTGTATCCATATTTCAGAGTTGCTAGGTTTCTCTTGCAAATATCTTTACCCACTCTTATCATATTTGCTAATTAAGGAAGATACAGTTGAAATCAGATTTCCAAGGTTTCTCCAATTTCAGCCAATGGCCACTTCATAGAAAAGAAGATTGCTCTCTGCTTTGAAAAAAATTTCTGAGCAGCCTTCCGAGTCCAATTAAATGATGGAACCATAAGCTGCAGAGATCAAGGACCCCATCTAGTGGGAAAATATGAAGCTGCCACTGCAGTTACTGAGTGAAATTGGTAGGATGGTTGAAATTCCTGCCCAGCTTTTCCTATAGGGCCCAAGGAGGCCTCTGCAGAAGCCTCAATTCAGAATCAGAAAGACATTAGCCTTTCCCTATAGCTGTGGGGCAGAGGTGGGCAGTCTAGGAAATGCTTTGTCAAGGGAAGGAAAAGAGGCTTCCATGACTCTGTGGGGCATGGAAGATGCTCCCTGTGCCCCTCTCCAGAGTAAGGGGAATCCTGATCGAGATTCAGGAGCAGTCAGCCAGCAGAGGAGCCCGGGCCACTGGAAGATTCCTGAAATCTGAGAGCCTGAGTGTCCAGCAGCTACAGCTGCGTGACAGCCAGCCTGAAACCATCAAGGCGAGTCTGGCTGGAGCCACGGGTGGGGGTGTAACTGCGGGTCCTCCAGGACCAGTTCAGCTGACCCCATCTCTTCTCAACAGAGTGATTAAGAAATGTCTTTCAGAAAATTTGCAAAGTCACGTAGCCAGAGCATGCACCGAAGAAGAAATCTTGACCTGAAATGAACTTGGAACCAAAGATTCTCCTCCCCCTGGAACCAAAGAACTGAGACATGACTGGAACTTAAAAGTTGGACTCTTATCAGAAGCAAAGGGTCCATCATTTAGGAAGATCTGGTGTTAAAATTCCTCCCCACCTTACCATAAATGTTTAAAAACTCATCATAAATGTTTAGAACCTCATCATAAATGTTTAGAACCTCATTGTAAATGTTTAGAACCTCATCATAAATGTTTAGAACCTTACCATAAATGCTTGAAGCCCACCAATCAAAACCTGTCCTGCCAGCATTTCCGCATGCCAGCCTGTTCTCCCTAACCTCTTAATTTTGCCCCAAATCCTGAACTGGGGAGACAGATCTGAGGGCGCACACCTCTTGTCTCCCTGCAGATAGATCTCACAGAATAAAGCTGATTTCTTTTCCCAAGAGTTGATGCCGTAGTTAATTGGCTTGTTTATGTGGATCGGGTGGGAGAACCCCATTTTTGTGCAGTAACAGGGCACTTGCACGGAGCCCACGGGGAATCTGTGCCCTCAGCAGGTGAAGGAGTTTTACTAGTCTGTTTCCTAAGGCAGGTCCCGCCCCATGGGTGTGGATTCCTGTCAAGGAGCCAAGCCCCACCATGTGGTAGAGGGAAATGGTTTCCTTCCTTCTCATACACCACAGACCTGATCCCCAGGCGGTCATCTCACACTCTAGTAGTGCCTCTAGCGAATCCGGGCAGGCTGTTGTCCATTTCCAAGTCTCCTGGCTCTTCACAGGGCTCCCTCCCTTTTAGCTTATTGCTCTCAACTTAAATGCCACCTCCCCTGGGGGACTTCCACTGTGTCTCAGAAGCCTTTCCTCCTGGTCACCATTGTTCTGTCATGGTACCTGATGGGTTTCCTTCACAGTGCTTCTTACAGCTTGCCATAATTTAATATGACTCTGTGTTTGTTGTTATCTCCCCACTGGGGCAGGGACTGTGTCGGTGAGTGCCTGGCATCAAGTAGGTGCTCCCGGGACTGACGGGATAAGGAGATCTCAGCCCAGGGGCTGCGAGGTGGGGTGGTGGAAAAGATCCTTGAAGACCCCTCTCTGCCGGCCCCTGGCGTGTTTCCTGCCTCTCCACTAGAAGTAATAACAGCGGTGCAATTTACCACGGGTTGTTAAGCAAATTGCACGGGTCCAAATGCAAAGTGTTATCAAGTGCTGTTTCATTTCCATTTGCTTGGTTCCATTTACTGTAAGTGCATCTGCTTCCCAGATCCCTTTATTAGGGAAGAGGAGGTGTGAGGTGGGGGAGGGACCACCATCTCCTGGAGCCCAGGATCATACTGGGAATTGCAAACATCAGAGATGCGGGTGCCCTTGGACATCCCCCAATCCAGGGCTTCTAACATGTCTGCATGTTGGAATCAACTGAGCAGTTTCTAGCCACAGGCCCATTCTAGAGGTTCTGGCTTCCTTGGTCTGCGAGGAGGTGCAGGCACAGGTGTGAACCAGCTCTCCAGGTGACTCTAACGTGCACCCAAGGCTGAGGCCCCTTGTGGTCCCGCCTCGTGCTCACAGGTGAGTAAGCAGAGACCAGAAGGACAACACTAGTGACTTTTCCAAGGGTGCCTGCCTCCCAGCCCTGTTCCCTCACGCACCTTGCACAGGGAGGGAGCCCGGCCACAGACACCTGGCAGGATTTGTCCCACAGCAGGACTGAGTCTGAGAGGCTTGTGTCCTGCATTTAGCATAAGAAAGGGCGTCCACACCGCCCCCAGTTGAAGGTCTGAGAGCAGTGTGTGGACCCCGCGTAGACATTGAGCAGGAACAGGTGCAGCATCCACGTCTAGGCAGACACCTGAGATGGGGACAGGTGTTCAGTACCTGGAACTTCCCTGGGATGCAGCCCCTCCTCTGGTCTTGGGCCTGTTGCTAAAGCTCCTTGGAGCTGCCTCCTGTTGCAGCTGTAGCTGTTTCACTGCTTCCAGCAAGGGCATTTGAAGATTGATAGAAGCCAGGGAAATGCTGTGAGCTTTCACACTGGGTGGAGCATCACAGTGGGCGATTGCAGGTAGAGAAACCTGGTCAGGTGATGGATACAGGCCAGACACTGAGATGAATGAGAAACCCGGAGCCTTTGGCAAGGGACTAGTTAGTTTACGTTGGAGGGGGCACAGGTGGCTTGTTTTGCAGAAAGGGGAGAGAAATTCTTCCATGCGTGACTCAGTGTCCTGTGTTATCTCAGATGGTGGCAGGATTCTCAAAGGTCTTGATTCTGTAGACGCCCATTTATTAGAAGCCCTGGGGGTGTCAAAGGAGAAACAGGCCACTTCTACTTTTTGAAACACCTACTATATAAACAATTTAGAAATTCCAAAACAGATGAACAAATCAGGGTGTATTTTACATGTTTACATTTAGCAAACAAATGCATTTAACACACATCCAAATGTGCAATGCAAGATAATTGTGCTGTTTACAAGATAATCATAGGATCTATAGAAAGTGTGGAATCGTAATACACTGCAAGTGTATGGTCTGATAATGGGCCACAGGTTTAAAGCTGGGAAGTGAGCATCTTTCAATTTTGTAGGTGTAGCTCTGCCCAGGTGTCTCAGTCAGCGCGGGCTGCCATAACAAAACAACATTGACCGAGTGGCTCAAACAACAGACATTTCTCACAGTTCTGGAGGCTGGAAGTCCAAGATCAGGGTGCTGGCTAATTTGATTCCTGGTGAGAGCCCTCTTCCTGGCAGCAGATGGCTGCCATTTTGCTAAGTCCTTACATGGTGGAGAGGGAGGGGTCCCTCTGGTGTCTCTTTTTATAAAATACTGTTCCAATTCATGAGGGCTCCACACTCACGACCAAGTCACCTCCTAAAGGCTGCATCTCCAAATACCATCACACTGGGGGTTAGGGCATCCCATATGAATTTGGGGTGAACACTATTCAGTCCACAGCACTGGGTGTATCAAGCATTTGGGAATCCTGTCAACTGCCCTCTGGCCCGTCCTCTCCAGGGCCTGCCCTCCGCTTACTTACATTCTACAAGAACAGAAGACAGAAAGTAGGGAAGGAGAGAGGGAGCTGGGGTGCGAGGGGGTTGGGACATTGTTGATTACATAAATCCTGATACTTTACACAACAAAACACTCTGTAACCATTAAAAGTAAAACTGAAAAAAAAATATTCAATGCTCTGAGAAAAGGTACAGTTCACATAATATTGTTAAGTAACGAAAGCACGCTTCAAACTATACCCACAGTGTGGCCTGTTGCTGTAGAAAGCATATATATGCCAGAGCACAGAAATGGAGACTGATAGTATATGCACCCATTATGGGATTGCACGGGAGTTTTAGCTCCTTTGTTGTGCTTTTCTGAAATTTATAGAGTTTCTATAATGAATATGGATTACTTTTGTAATCAGATAAAAATCTCTCTATATATGTTATTTTAAAATACTAATTTGAAAGAAAGGAAGAAAGAGGAAGGAAGGGAGGGAGGGAGGGAGGAAGGAAGGAAGAAAGGAAGGAAGGAAGGAAGGAGGGAGGGAGGGAGGGAGGGAGGAAAGAAGGAGAGAACATGGGAAGGAAGGAAGAAAGGAGCCCATCTGTCTTTTGTGCTTGGTTGGTTGGCTGTCCCTCTGTCCAGGGGTACCAAGAAGTGGGGGACAGAAAAGGACAGAGAAGCCAGGGGTGGGGCTGGGTCAGAGGACAGCCTGGGAGACAGAAGAAACATACAGTTCTCAGGACAGTCCTGTCGCTCTTCCCTCTCTAGTGGTGGAGGCACAGACGCAGTGCCTGCTCCTGGGGGCACCGACCACAGCTCTGTTCAGGCGTGCAGGACCCTGGAAACAACAGACACAGACTGCGGCCTGCTAGTGACCCGCTGAGTGTCCCGGGGGCTGTGCGATCTCCACATCGCAGAGGGCTGCTCAGGGTTTGATGCCATTGCCAGGGATCTAAGACTTCAGTTATTAGCATTGTTCAGAAGTTTTGCACAGGGCGTAATTTTGGGTAATTAGTCTGTATAAACACATACACCATTTATCAATATAAATAATTTGCATAATGGGTTTGTTTAATTTCCACATGCACTCTCTTTAGCTTTCGGGGTAACCAAGAGCTGCACATGTATATATGGCTGTACTATACACACACACAGAGACACACACACACATGCACAGGCAGAGAAACACACAGACACACACATAAAGAGACACACACACACATAGACACACACACACACACACAGCTCTCCTCTCTTATGGGGCCAGGTGTCTGGCTCTCGCTTCTTCCACCCCCTCCCACCCCTCCCCTCCGTTTACCCCACCATGTCCCTGGGGGGGTCACTTGCCACCACACAGCCCTCAAAGGAGAAGTGGGGGCAGCAAGGAACTGACATGGAGTTTTACGAGGGCTGAGGCCACACCGTCTCACTCACACTGTCTTCCGGTGCCCAGTGTACTGGGTGCTTGCTGCATGTTTGCTGGGTGAATGAAAGACTGCATGGATGCATTCTCAGCACTTCTGGCTCACTCATGGCCCCAGGGGCCTGGGCCCAGACGGTCACCCTCCTGGCCTCACACCCTTCCTCGTGTCACGGTCCCTCCCCAGGCTGGTGGAGAGGTCTGTCTCTGTGCGCCCTTTCTCCACCGAGTGGTCCTCTTCCTTGGTGGCCACCATGTCTAGGATGCCCCAGGATCACTTGGGGAGCTGTCAACCCCCCGGCAGGTGAGGCCCTGGGACGCGTTCTGTGATCTGGTGCTCCTGCAGCAGACGGCTCTTCTGGGAGGCAGGATCTTACGGCTTCACTTCTCTTGACAGATCTTAGGAAGGGAGCTGACCACCCCCTGCACTCTCAGGGCTGAAGGACTCAGAATCAGATTAGCCCAATAACTGTTCATTGAGGCTGCAGTTCTGGGTCTGGGAATACAAAGACGAGTGAGAGGTGGCTGGGGTTCTCCGGAGGATGCATCCAGCTGGGGTTTGGGATCCAATTGATCTGGGGACAGGGTGGAGTGTTATCTATGTCTCCCCATCAGTAGACTGAAAATAAAACATCCCAGGGTGGTTGTGAGGATTAGACGAGGTCATAGAAGAGAAGTGCCCAGCACACATCATAAGCCCAGTGATGGGAACCGGCTGGGTAGGGCAGGGGGCTGACCCCGGGGCTGGGTGGGCCACCAGGAGCCTGTGGGAAACCAGAGGGCAGGGCAGTGGATGCATCTTCTCTAGCTCCTTGCCCGCCTGGGGACCCTGGTCCAGGCTCCAGGGACACAGGTCCTCTCTGTCCCTCCATCCTAGACACGGAGGTGGCTCCTGCTAATGCTAATCGCTGGTTTACCCTAGTCACCTACTTCCTTCTTGCCTCTTCCGTCACCCGCATAACCAATCCCCTGTATTAAAGTCCCTCTGCTTCAAATACACAAGTAGTTCCTATTTTTTGGTTAGATCCTGACTGATACAGAGAGGGAAAGTGCTATAGAGAGGAAGGAGTGGGAGGAATTGACTCTGACCTGGGCTAGGCTAGGGAAGGAGGTGGAGGCAGATGCCTCTCAGAACCTTGCCAAGTGGAGAGAGGGATTCGAGGAAGGAGAAACTGTTGGGCCAAGGATCGGGGCCACTTGAGCAACAGCTGGAGGTTTGCAAATGACTAGGAGGCTGCGGCTGCTGAGGGAGTATGGGATCGACCTCAGCACCTGCTTGGATCCCTCGCCTCCTCTCTCTCCAGGCTCCTGGCTGCTCTCCTCAGCCTCAGTCACTGCTGCAGCTGCACCACTCGCCCCGCTGCCCAAGGCAGAGCAGACACAGCAGGGCAGTCCCAGTCCTCTCAGTCTTCCAGCCCCAGCCGCCGTCCCAGTGCAGTACTGAAATCTGGCTTCCCAGGGGCCGCCAGAGGGCGGGAGGTTGGGCGAAGTCTGACCAGTGGAGGCAGGAGGTGGGAGAGGCTGGCAGCGCGCTCACTCTTCCCCCCCTCACGGCACAAAGGGGCGGTGTATTTGTGTTTGTGGTGGAGCAGGGGCCAGCACAGTCACCGACATCCCCCCTGCCCCATCTCTTCCTTCCCTCTCACCGCCCTGGGGCACGTGGGCCAAGATAGAAGGCCCAGCGGTCTCCTGCGTGAGCAGCGAGGCTGGAGAAGCAGGTGGGGACTGAATCGTCGAGGCCCTAAATGGCGTTTTAAGGAGCTTGGGCTTCATGCTAAAGGCAACGTGGGATCCGTGAAGAGTTTTAAGGAAGAAAGCCATCGAATTCATTTTTTAAAATGTTTAACGAACCCATACTGGGCGCCAGGCACTGAGGTTCAGGCTGGGGGTTGAGCGGGGACAAAAGGAGTCTGGTTTGAGGACCAGACCAGAGCCAACTTCTAAGGAGGTTTTGCATTTTAGCAGAAGACTGGTCGTGGTGGGGGATAATGGGGGTTGAGAGGACTTCCTACAACCCCCTGAGGTCACACCCATGACGCCTGTCTTAACTCTGGCCTATTAACCATTCCTGTGCCTGGTCAAGAGTGTGGGGTGGGGCTGGGCCAGCCACCCCTCCTAGCTGTCCTCCTGCGGGTCTCAGTTCCCTGACACTCTCATAGCTCTGCCAGTGTCTGTAATAACGACAGTGACAATATACTAACAAAAATGACATCCATGTGCTAGGTGCTTCATTTAATCCTTCCAACAATGCTAACAAAGGAGGTATTTTGGGCCTCATTGATGAGGCACAGAGAGGTTCCATGACTTGCTCAAGGTCATACAGCTACCAAGAAGCGTAGCTAGGATAGTGGAAAGAGCAAGGGTTTCTGAATCCAAGAGAACTCCGCTGGCCCCAGCCCCAGCCTTGCCTCAGCAGTGAGATCCTAGACACCTTCCTTACCTCTCTGGCTCTCAACCTGCTCATCTGTGAAATGCCGAGGGCTGTTGTGGGGATTAAATGAGATGGGTATAAAATACTTAAGCACAGTGCCTGGAAAAGGCAAGTGTACAGTAAAGGTTAGCAATCACAGATTACTGTCTTCCTGTTATTATCGTTATACCATGTAGAAATCCCTGTCTGACATCAGAGCGCTGGGCTCTGGCTGCTCCCGGGGCCCCTTCCTTCCCTGTGGCTTCATCAGCCCAGTGAGGATCTGGAGAAGCCTCCGGGGCCCACGCTCGGGAGTCTTCACATCCAATTAAGAAGTGCCTCCCTGTCTTTATTTGGCGTCCCTTTATGGGAGTGGGGAAGGAGCCCATCTCTACTCTTCTCTGCAGAGTACAGACGTTCCTGCTGTTTTTTTCAGAGGTGAACTCTGTGCCTGGAGATAGGTCAACTGATTAGAATTTTACAGTTGGGAAAACCCTTGGAGTATCCAGTCCCTCTTATTGTGCAAAACGAAGCTCAGAGTAGTGAAGGGATCTGCCTAGCAGTTGATAATGGAGAACTTCTCTCCTCCCACATTGGTCTTTCAATAACTCTCTTTTTTTTCTGTTTAAATTATACACGAACTAGCCCCCGACTTCCCCTTCCTCCTGCCCACAGCCCCAGTCTCACAACTTTATCTACATGAGTGTGATTCTTTCGGTTCATGTCACTCCCTTATACTCATGCTCTTAAAATCAGCTGAGCTGAGTGCCTGGGGATGGTGGTCCATTCCTCTTGGAGTGGTCACTCAGAGGGTCCGGGAGCAGGTGGAAGGAGGTGGGTGGGCTGTCCCAGGACAGGCTGACCCAGGGCCTCTGCTGAGCACAGCTCGCTCATGCTCAGGCTCACGCAGACCCAAGTCTCTCTCCCTCCCCGTTTCTGTCCCCGTCCTCTCCCTTGCTTGGGATATCTTCTCACCTTGCCCATGGCCCGTGGACTCTCAAACCTCCCCCCTGCCGTTGGTGGCCCCTCCAGCTCGGGAGAGAAGGCCTTGCAGGCAAACCAGTTGTTCAGACCATCAGAACCGCACTCTGTGGAGAGTGGTCCTTGCCTGGCCGGGGCCTGGGCATTGCTGTGCTGAGTGTCTCCTGTCCTTGGCGTGAAGCTTCAAGAGGCCCCTTCCCTCATTCCAGGCAGATTTGAGCCTATTCACAAGGAAGGTTTATGGTTCGCATACATAGAGAAGCAGAACGAGAAAGGGGAGCGGAAAACCCCGAGCAGCCACACAAACCCTTCCAGGACAGAGAGGCCAGCTGCAGGCTTTTGATACCAGCGATTAAATTAACTTGAGACAGTAGGAATTTTCAGCCTCGCTCATTTTCTTAATAAAGGAACAGGAATTATAAAACAGTTTAGTTGGGGAAATGAGCATATTTTCAGTCTTTTATATTAACTGTCATAAATTCCAAGAGAGTTAGGAGTTTGGGGAAGAGAATCACACCCCACACCTCCTAATGGCCCCTTTGCCGAGAGCCTGTCTGTCCAGCAGAGATAGGGGATGGGATGGCGGCTCCCCCAGACACCCCAGAAGTAGCCAGGTACTCAGGCAAAGCCAAGTTTATTACATACAGGGGAAGGGAGATTCTGAGACTTTGGAGTCCAAGAGGGCAGAGGTCAAAAGGGAGGAGGTTATGGAGCGTTTGGGTTCTGACTTAAGTGAGCCTGTTGATACAGGGCTGGATTAGAATTGGGAGAGTTGGGACATCATAGTTTACGATTGGGCAATACACGGAGAAGAGGATTTGGGCTAGTTTGCTGCTATCTATGATCCTGAGAAGGGGGTAAATTGACTAGATTTTCGGCAAGTTTCACAAACAAAAAAAGTATTTGCAGCTTTATCTTCCAGGCCAAGTGTCCTGGAGTGGAAGGTCAGGCCAGCGCAGCGGGAGGACAGCAGCCTTGTGAGCCCCACAGCACACTGCATGGGCGTGGTCCAGCTCTCACGAGTTGGTGCAGAGGCCCCGGGATGCTCCACTGGTGTTTTGTCCCCTGTCCTCAAGACTGGCTTCTTCTCTTGTAAGTCTGGTCGTTGAGTGTGGACCTCGTTGGGTCTAGAGTTTCCAAATGTCCTGTATTATAAAGTCCTCCTTTTCCTTTTCCTTTTCACTCTTGGACGCACAGGGGCAGAGTTTGAGATGCATAAGGCAAAAGTACTCATGGCCGCCTGGGAGGACCCTGTGCACCAGACCTTCAGTCTACATGGAGGAGCCCCCAGACCAGGTGACAGGCACCAGGCACCTGCTTCTTCCCCAGGAGCCTGGCTCCCTGAGCAACCTGGGCTCTGCTGGGGGTGGGGGGTGATCCAGCGCTGAGGGGGGACCTGAGCATTTATGAAATTGCCAGATTTAATTTAAAAATATATGTTTAATGAATTAAAAAATATATACATATTTAAATATTCAGTGGAGAAAATTTCCTCTGTGTATAATATTTTTATTTGTTTTGTGAGGAGATCAGCCCTGAGCTAACATCTGCCAATCCTCCTCTTTTTTTGCTGAGGAAGACTGGCTCTGGGCTAACATCCATGCCCATCTTCCATCACTTTATATGGGACGCCACCACAGGATGGCTTGACAAGCGGTGCGTCGGTGCGCGCCTGGGATCTGAACCAGTGAACCCCGGGCTGCTGCAGTGGAGCACGCGCACTTAACCGCTGCGCCACCAGGCCGGCCCCTATAATATTTTTTAATGTGGTAAAATATACAGAACATAAAATTGACCATTTTAACCATTTTTAGATGTACAATTCAGTGGCATTTAGCACATTCACATTGTTGTGCAAACATCACCACCATCCATCTCCAGAACCTTTCCATCACCCCAAACAGAAATTCTATACCTATCAAACAATAACATCCCATTTCCCCTCCCCCAGCCCCTGGTAACCTCTTTTCTACTTTCTGTCTCTATGAATTTGATTACTCTTAGGACCCCATATAAGTGGAATCATACAATATTTGTCCTTTTGGGTCTGGTTTATTTCACTTAGCAAAATGTTTTCAAGTATGCATAGATTTTTTTTTTTTTTGAGGAAAATTGGCCCTGTGCTAACATCTGTTGCCAATCTTCCTCTTTTTCTTTTTTCTCCCCAAAGCACCAGTACATAGTTGTGTATCATAGTTGTAGAGTTGTAGCTCTTCTATGTGGGGCGCCTCCTCAGCATGGCTTGATGAGCAGTGAGTAGGTCCGTGCCTGGGATCCGAACTGGCAAACCCCAGGCCGCCCTGCCAAAGTGGAATGCGTGAACTTAACTGCTACGCCACTGGGCTGGCCCGCATAGTTTTTCAAAGTATAAATTTTATACAACATTGTCTCATAAGCATTTAAACTTTAAAATTATTAGACTATTTCAAATATTCAGAAAATAATATATCAGACACCTGCAATCCCCCATCACCTGGATTTAACAAAAAGTAACATTTTGCTGTATTTGTCTCATAATTATTTTCGTACATGTTTAACTAAGTCATATTCCACTGAGTAACAAGCCAGTTTTACTTGGCCATTACTCCATGGTTCACATACGTAAAGAAGCAGTACAACGGACAGGTTAACAACCAGCCACCTGGCTGAATACAAATCCAGCTCTAACACTAGCTTGTGTGACTGTAGACAAGTGACACAACCTTTCTGTGAGTTAGCTTCCTTTCCAAAAAGTGGGAAAGAGAATAACAGTATCTACCTCATCGCTATTATCAGGATTGAATGAGTCAATAAATTGCCTAGGCTGATGCCTGGCACGTGGTTAGAACTCTGTAACTGTTGGTTGTTGCTCCTTCAAGATGTGTCTACAATTTCCCTGCAGCCTCTTTCCTTTTCCTCCCTCTCCTCTCATCTTTTAAAATTCCTCAGACACCTGGCACTTGACTCCTGCTGAATTCCTCACTTGTCACAACAATCAGGTCTGGTCTTGGTTTTTGACCATCAAAAAAAAAAAAAAGCTAGCAGTGGCTGACCCCAGTCTTGGGCTGGAACCCCTCGGCAATCCATTCCTGTCCTCCCTGATCCTCTGCCTCCTGGGAGGCCACTTCCCAGGCCACGACAATGAAGTCAACACTCTCACAGGTCTCTCTGTGGGACCTGGTGGGGGGCTCCCTTTTTGCACAGCACCTCCCATTTGCAAATGCATTAATGTTTGCAAATAAAGCACCAAAGAACCTTGGGTGCAGGTGGGCAATTTAACAAATGGATCATAAGGTAATGCTTTTTAAATTTACGGCTCAATTCGGTAATATCTTAACTTCAAGAAAATGATTCTAACATTCTCTCCTGCATCTCTTTTTCACCCCCAGATCATTAAAATAGAGTTTTGCCTGAATGCAGTTACTCTATTTATTTTTTTGTTATTAACAGAAAGGACATTTCATAAGTCAATTAAATGGCAGTCAACAAGATTAGAGAGAAATGCTTATTTTATTTAAGTGTTAAGACAAATGCATTTCTTTGGCACTGCTCTTCATGTAAAGTACAATTACAAATAATTCCTTATTAAAAGAATAAATTAAAGCAAGAAGCATAATTTCTGGTATACTGTAGGTGTTCAGTAGTGACAATACCTTTGCTGCAACTTATAAGACGTGGACTCGTACCTCCAGCCATCCATACACATACACCCACACATACACACAGACACAGACATGAAATTTGGACACACTCACTAGTTCGGACAGGTTTCCTTTCCCTCCAACCATGGTCAGCCTTTATTACAATGGCCGAGATTGCCGTTTGCTCTCCGCGCTGACCAGAGCTGGGCTGCTCATATGAAGATGCTGCCCTCTGGTGGAAGTTAGAAGATTTGCATGCTCAGCCAAATGAAAGAAATAGCAGTCACAACCCTAAGAGCTCAGTAAACATTAGCTAATCGTGTTTTGGCTGTATTGATCCAACGACTGACAGGGGAAGAGGAAACTAGGAAGGAGGCAGAGAAGGAGCAGCCACAGGAAAACCAACACAGAGCCTAGGACGGTGATGAACACAGAGTATCTCCAGTAAATATTTGCTGATTGATTAAGAGGATAAGCCTGGGGGCTGAAGAAGATGTTGATTCATAGATGGGGGTGGGGTTCAGATGGCAACTGAGGGGACCTGAGGTATTCTACATACGCACCGAGAATTCTGCTGAATCTTGAAATTTTTCAATATTCATTTCCAGTCATCACTTAATCCACCCAGCACTGTTACTGAGGTGTGAGACTTCTCTCCATCAGCTCTTTGAGTTATAGCATTGAAATGACCAGCCATTTTCCACTTAAAGAGAGTTAAAGGGTTTAGAGATGAAATATGCATTCTCAAAAAGCACAGTCTATGTCCCGGAAACCTCAGTTCAGCCAGGCATCAATATTCGATGCACAGTAGCAGTTTCACTCAGATTCCAAGAACAGGGAAATAACATGTTTTGCCAGAAGGGGCAAGCCAGGGAGCTGAGAATTTAGTCAGAAGATAATGCAATTATAGGGCAGGATGGACAGGTCCCCGGCACATTTGCCGATCTTCTTGCAGACTTTGAAAGATTTCCTGCCTCTAGCTACACCTGTTCCTTGTCACAAATAAGGCTGGCACCTCTGCCCAGGAGAGGCTGTCACTGAGTGGAGAGACAAGGCAGGCTGCTCGCAGGTCCTCTGCAGTCTGAGCGATCCTTCAGGCCGCCCTCCAGTCAAGGCTTGAGGAGGAAAAGAAGATCAAATCTTATATAGAGGTTTTCCTACAGAGTAAAAGTAACAGGTTTCTTTGGAGTATGGCCAAAAGGAAAAATTCCCGTTGAACTCTCTGGAATAATAAAGAGAAACCTTGTAGTAAGGCCATTCTGCATATTATGGGAACAGAGGTTTAATATAGGAATTAGGGCTGACACGAAGTGAGAAGAGCTGGGGGAGTGAAAGCAGCTGGAATGTCACAGAACCAGCTGGAAGGGCGGCCTGAAACACCTAAGTGGGTGATTCTCTAAAGTTTGATGAGAAACTGCTACAGTTCTCACGAATCTCTGGGAAATCGCCCACCAAATTTGGTGCTTGCCAAGAAGCCTAGAAACCACCATGGACCTTGTGTCTGGTCTGGTCTCTGTGACCTCCTGGGGATAATTGCCTCTCCTCACCATCCACCTTCCGAAGCTCAGACAAGATCTTCTCATTGGAAAACTAAGCCAGCACCATACAAGGAAAGGGATTCTGGGAAAGGAAGGTCCACTAAGAAGTGGACGCTAGTGATAAATAAATGAAAAGCAATAGGATATATTGGAGTATATGAGGAAGCCATTTGGTGTAAAACTAACTCGACCTGACCTTGTTTTTCCAAAAGGGCCTGACGTGGCCTGTTGAGCATGCATTGAACATCTGCTTTAAACACTTACTATGTCCCCAAGACAAGAATGTTGCCCTTCAAGATAGGGATGTAGCTTCCCCCATATTGGCATTTCTTTAAGGATAAGCATCTCTTCCTGGAATCTAAGGATTAATTCCTGATCTGCGGTGCTCACCTTGTGACCACTGACCTGCTGACCACCGACCTGCTGTGCCAGCTAAGCATCTTGTGACAGTGGTAAAAAAGATACTCCTGTCATGTGTGATGTATGCTCTTTGTTCCAAGACAGTACATAACCACTCTGTACACCCCACTTCTTTGGTGCCCTCCTTTCCTTGGGGAAGGAAGGCCCCGGGCTATAGTCCTTAGATCTGGCTCATAATAAACTCACCCCAATTTTGATTTATAGATTGATTGCGGATTATTTGCATGGATAGTGGTACAGCAAAGTTGACAACTGACAACACAACACAACCCTAAAACCCCTAAACTCCTAGATTTACTTCCTCGTTATATGAGACAATTTATTAATTAATCAATTCAATAAATACTAAGTGCTTTCTATGTGCCAGGTTAGGGGATGGAGGCAGATTTAACGATGTAGAAGAAGTGATTCCTGCCCCGCACAAGCTCTCCTTGTACTAAAAGGGGAGACTGGAGGTGTAAACAAACCATTAGAATGCACAGAAGCTGTAAGGGCTGTTCACAACTATTCCAGCTCTCCTCCAGGCACATGCTGGGGCTGTACTTCCCCACCTGCTTGGGAACTGGGGGAGACTCTGGGACATGCTCTGGTCAGTAAAGAGTGAGCAGAAGTGATGTGTGTGACTTGCACTGGGAAGGTCTAGGAATGCTGCACCTTTCGCCATGCTCTTGTTCCACTTCTGCGGTGAACTTGTCTGGATGGAGCTTCTGTCAGCCCGAGCCCCCCAGAGACTAACAGAGCAGAGCCCCCAGCCAACCTGCAGCGGGCAAGCGGTGTGACTGAGAGAGAAGTCTGCGTAACAAGCCAATAGGAGTTTGGAGGTAATTATTACACAGTAAACTAGCCCATGCTGAAAGACCTGTAACATGTGAGTGACAGTGATAAAGAGTGGGAGGGTAGCCAGGGGACAGGGCGGGGTTATGGCTTCTAGATTGTGGCTTTGATTTAGCTTCCTCTCTGGGGAAGATCAGAGAGAACTGATGAACAAAGGAGGGACAGCAGTGAACAAAACAGACCTCGGAGCAAACTCTCCATTCTCCGCATTGTATTTTGCACGCACAGCCCCCCTCCCCTTGGTTTGACTTCAGATGACGGTAAACTAGTCAACACAAGATTGGTGCGGATCACATAAGAATGGGTTCTTTAAACAATTTAAATGTTTCTTTAAATCTTTAAATGGTTCTTTAAAATCTTTAAAATGATACTCAGAAACAAGAGCAGAACTGAAAAATGATCAGAAGAGCGATCCACAAACTCCCAAGGAATTACCTCCGAATTTAAGACTGGCCGGGAAGGAAGATACATCACAGATTATTTTGGCGAGTTGGTAAGCCTCTCGCTTGGTCTACCAGTAAAACCTATGTGTGGTGGGCATGAATTAGTTAAAGCACAAAACTTCTGAACTAGAACTTTATCACAAGATGATGACGGTGTAAAAAATTTTTTTTGTTTAAATTTTTTTTCATTTTATGACCATATATTTCATTTTATGATAATATATTCTGGTAATATATACATTTCTGTTTTTGCTGAGGAAGATTGGCTCTGGGCTAACATCTGTGCCCATCTTTCTCTACTTTATATGTGGGACGCCTGCACAGTATGGCTTGATAAGCAGTGCGTATGTCCACGCCCGGGATCTGAACCTGTGAACTCTGGGCCGCCGAAGTGAAGCACATGAACTTAACCACTACGCCACTGGGCTGGCCCATATATTTTTAACGTAAATACATAAACATATATATTCAACATTTGTATTACACTGCGTTTACTATTTTACATATTATTTTCTAACTTTCTTTTTCTCTTATATACAGTAAATATTTCTTATGTATTTAAATATTCTTTCTCTACATGACTTAAAAATAACACATTTGTACTTATAACAAGAACAGCACATGAGGTTATTATACAGACATACACAAAAGGGAGTATATTGTAATACTGTTTTACTTTGGACTTTTTTCACTTGTTATATTGTGAACCTCTTTTCATATTATTAACTGTTGTTCGAGGGCATCATTTTTAATAACTGTGCTGTGTTCCATCATATGAACATAATTTATCTAGCTAATTCTCAGTTATAGGAAATTTATGACCAAATATTTGTGCACATCCATGGTTATTTATTTTTAAAATTTTTTAGGATGCATTACTAGAAGTGGAATGGCTGGATCAAGGTGAATGCACAATTTTGAGGATTTTGATATGTGTTTCCAAACTATCCCCATAAAACTTATTCCAATGTGGATTCTGACTATTAGAGTATCTTTTTTTCCCCTTCAGCTTTTCCTACCCTGGCAACATCGGGTAGTATTTTTCTCAAAGTCTTTTACAACAAGTGATAAATGTTAGCTTTTGTTAATTTAAGTGTGCTTGATCTCAGTGAGGTATGTACTTTGGAATAATCCATACTTTCATTGCACCATTGTAGGGCTCTGGCTCTGGCTCTGCCTGGTCGAATCCTTTGCCATGTCTCTCAGGACAGTTCCAGGCGCTTGAGAGGGTGGGCAGGTGACTCCTCATCTTGCCCTCAACTCTGAGCTCAGCTACCAACCACTACAGCTGGTGATACACAGGAATCTTTAAAATCCTCCCTCGAAGGGCAGGAGAGAGGAGGGTTTATTATGACTGGCATCGTACTGAAGAATAAACCAAAGGCTTTCCCAAGGTCACACAATAATAATTGACAGATCTGAAAAATAGCACCCAAGTTTTCAATCTCCATCCACGACTAGTGTTTTTCAGGACCTGTTAAGAGAGAGGCAAATGAAAGAGGCCTTTGGAGTGGTGGAAACGGGGTATCACATGGAGGGGCATAGCATCTCACCCGGATGAAAACAGAACACTCTCGTGCCCTCAAGGCTTTTCTCTTTTGACAAATGTCCAGATAATGATTTTTGATGACCACAGGTTGAATCATTCATTCAACACATATTTATTGAACACCTACTATGTACCTAGAAAGGCAATGTGGATACAGCAGTGAGCAAGAGAGACAAAAATTCCTGCCCTCCTAGAGCTTGTTATAACCTGGAAAATATACCAGTAGCTTGGCTTCTGGGGTTCAAACCTCAGTTCCATCATGTAGTGGATACAGGATGCCAGGCCATTACTTAAGCTCTCTGTTCTGATATGTCCTCATCTCTTCCACTGGGATAATAATCGTACCTAAGAGGTAAGGTTGTGAGGGTTAAATGAGATGACATGCGGAAAAGCCCAGCATAGTAGTCAGTGCTTGCAAATATTAACCATGATAGTTATTGTAACTTTCACATGGAACCTCTACAGATGAAATAATTTACATTACTAGTAATAACAGCTACTATTATTGAGTGGCTATTTATTGAGTGTCTATAAATCAGACGTGGCCTTAGATGCTTTACATCTGTTATCTCATTATGAAGCAGCAATGTTTCCTAAACTTCCGTAATGATAATAATCTTCTGAGATGCCTCTTAAAAAAATAAATCAGAATTCTGTACCCATTAAACACTAACTCCCTATTCCCCCTCCCTCCAGCCCCTGGCAACCACCATTCTACTTTCCATCTCTATGAATTTGACTCCTCTAGGTACCTCACATAAGTGGAATCATACAGTATTTGTCTTTTTGTGTCTGGCTTATTTCACTTAGCATAGTGACCTCAAGGTTCATCCATGTTACAACATCCATGTGTCAGAACATCATTCCTTTTTAGGCTGAATAATATTCCATTGTATGTACATACTACATTTTGCTTAGCCATTAACCTGTTGATGGACATTTGGGTTGCTTCCATCTTTTGGCTATTTTCCTTCTGACTCCATACACCACAGCAACAGTAAAGAGTTCATTTCTGGCTCTACTAGGGGCAAGCAAGCAGACACAGACTCTTTTTGTGCATTTCCCACCTGTTGACCTCACCTGTGAATAGAGTAATTCACCAGGTTGAGTGAAGGGTACTTAATTCACATCAAACAGTCCTTCCCAGTGCATACAGGTCGATTGACGGAAATGGTTCTGAGAACTGTTTCACCCTCCCCTTGATGACTCGAGGCTCTGCATCCTCCATGCGTGGGAGCCACAGGACACGCCATAGGTCTCAGCATGTGAATCCAAGGGCTGCCGGCAGTGGTTCGAGCACCCTATGCTCTGCTGTGGTTTTGCGGAGGTTACAAGACCCTCCCTTTGAGATGCTATTCATATCATGCCAGAGACAAATAACAGCCAAACTGGATTTATGGTCACCCTGTGTGCAGGGATGGTTTCACCTAAGTATTTTCTGAGTTACTGCCGCTGCCTTAAGGAGAGAGTCATCACTTCTAATCAATGCAGACACGTCGCTGAGGCTGCCTTGGACACCACCTTGAACATCCCATCAGGGCAGCTGCTGTCTTTTTCTCCATGTCTTGGCTCACTGCTGCTTCTAGGAGAGACTCACTGAGGCTCGTGCAACAGTGAGTGCCTGCTGGCCCGACCCTGGGGAGCCCCATGAAGCAGTCAACCCCGGGATGAGAGGAGACAGAGCAATGAGGAAGCATGAGGCAGGAGGCCAGCCTCGCTCTCTTTCCGGCTTCCTCTGGAGGAATGTTGTGAAAGACACAGCTAGAGACCAGTTATTGGGGAAGGAAAAGTCAGAAATACTCTCATCTTCTTGTGAAAACCTGGAAGGTAGTTTTTTCTCTCTACGTCTCTACTTGAGGTCCAGAAAAAGTAGTTTTCTTCTTCATCTGCTTTTTTCTTCTCCTTTCCTAACACCATGAATGAAATCAAGCCATTCATGCCGAGCTTTCAGGTGACTGTCCCCCTACGGCTGCTACGGCAATAGACGTTGGAGTGGGACACAAGTCCACCAAGTGAGGAACCCCATTTCTCAGCTTCCTGTGCACCTACCGGTAGCCATGTGGGTAGATTCTGGGCAATGAGAGGGGAAAAAAGTGAAAGGAGTTGCACACGCTTTTCTTTCCCACTTTCCCTTTGGCTAAAACAAGGATACCTTACTTTGAGCCATCTTCGCCCATGCAGGCAAGAGCGACAGCCCCAGAAAATGAGGAGCGACAAGATGAGAGGGGCCTGGGCCCCTGCTGCTTACGTGGAGCAGAGACGTCTACCTGGATTATCTTCCTCCACATTGTTACACAAGAGACAAAGAAATGGGTACATTGCCTCTCTGTTGTGGAAGCCACACTGATGCTCTAACTAATATAATACCCTCCAATTGGAGAGAAAACGGAAGGAAAAATAAATGGGAGGGGAGGGGAGAGGAGAATGCGGGAAAGGAAGAGGGTAGAAGCAGATGAGGTGCAGGATGGAGAAGATGAAAAAGACTGGACAGGCAGATATTTCAACTCATTCCCATTCCCAAAGCACCATCAGGCCTTCCACTTGGGCTTTGGAAAATCACAACCAATTTTTCTGTTGATAGTCATATAAATGTTCGATAAAGAAACATAAGCATTCGTGAGAAGACGGTATCTTTTTTTCTAAGAGTCCTGATACAGGCTGCGTATGTCACTATGAAAATAATTAAGAATAAGATGGTGTCCCTAAATTTGTCTTTGCCAGCATCGTATAATCCACTCCTAATTATCCACATTTCTTTTATGTTTTGGGAAAAATGAGACTTGTTCCTATAGTGACTTATGACAATTGATTTTGGGTAGTCTATTTTGCCATTAATTGTAGCTGAATGTACTTGGAAAGATAAACTGATTGGGGTATATAATACACCCCAAGTCCAATATAAATATTTTGGAGATTATCCTTGAAAAGAAAAATCTATTCACTGGCTGCCCTCCAGTGAGGCCCTCACCCCTCCACCTGGCCAGCCACCAGAGCTCCCTCACAGGCTGTGGCGGTCTATTACACTGGTGCCCCAAAGCACATGCCTTCTGGTACTCACTCCCTTGTGTACTCCCCTCCCCTTAATCTGAGCTGGTCCTGTGATCTGACTAAATCAACAGAATGCAGCAGAAAACATGGTGATCATTCCCAGCTTAAGGCTTAAAGCTTCTTTATATATTTTAGATATTAATCCCTTATAACTATAAGTCATACAACTCAACAACAAAAAACCAAACAACTTGATCAGAAAATGGGCAGAGGACCTAAAGAGACATTTTTCCAAAGAAGACATACAGAGGGCCAACAGGCACGTGAAAAGATATTCAACATCATTAATTTCTAGGGAAATGGAAGTCAAAACTACAATGAGATATCACTTCATGCCCGTCAGAATGGCTATTACTAAAAAGACAAGAAATAACAAGTGTTGGAGAGGATGTGGAGAAAAGGAAACCCTCGTACACTGCTGGTGGGAATGTAAACTGGTGAAGCCACTATGGAAAACAGGATGGAGATTTCTCAAAAAATTAAAAATAGAACTACCATGTGATCTAGCTGTTCCACTTCTGGGTATATATCCAAAGAACATGAAAGCACTAATTTGAAAAGATATATGTACCCCTATGTTCACTGCAGCATTATTCACAATAGCCAATACTTGGAGCAACCTAAGTACCCATCAGGGAATGAATGGATAAAGAAGATGTAGTATGTGTGTGTATATATATGCATAATGGAATACTACTTAGCCATAAAAAAGATGAAATCTTGCCATTTGTGACAACATGGATGGACCTTGAGGGTATTATGCTAAGTGAAATAAGTCAGATGGAGAAAGACAGTTACGACTCATATGTGGAAGACAAACAAACAAACACATAGATATGGGGAAGAGATTGGTGGTTACCAGAGGGGAAGGGGGTTGGGGGAGGGCGAATGGGGTAAAGGGACACATACATATGGTAACGAATGGCAGCTAGACTTTTGGTGGTGAACATGATGTAGTCTATACAGAACTCAAAATATAACAATGCACACCTGAAATTTATATAATGTTATAAACCAACATTACTGCAGTTAAAAAAAAAGAAAGACTTAAGTCTTGGCAGTTTCTGCCTTTGCACTGTGGGAAGCCCTGAGCAGCCAGGGCTAGAATTCTAGCCGCCCTGCTGGAGAGACCATGTGGAGAGGGAGAGGCCCTGCCGTCCCAGCTCCCCAGCTGAGCCCTGCCCCAGCCTAACCACCAGCTGAATGCAGCCACAGGAGTGCCACTGACATGCCCATCAAAAGCCCAGCTAAATTGTAGAATTGTGAGCAAATAAAATGATTGTTGTTTTAAGCCACTGGTTCTTGGGATGGTTTACACATGGTAATAGACAAGTGAAGCACTAACTATTGAATCTTACGGAACTCCTACTTGAGGTTTCTAAATGGAATTTTCTCATAATCTCATTCACCACGCCATTTTCTGCTCTAAGTTCTTAATCAGTCAGGGCTACCATATACAGTTATATGGGTCATGCACTGCACCACGGCATCCTGCCAAGAGAGCCAGTGGGGATTGTTTGCCTGGCCTTTACCTAGACAGGGCATGTTTTCTGAATTGAATGAATATGACTTATGGACTCCCAGAGCTCTGACAAAGATGACTTGGTTGAATCAAATGCGAAGCTGTTGACCTGGCCTCCAAGGTCATTTGTCAACTGCCTGCTGCCACCTCCGCTCTCTTCTCCAACTTTCTCCAACCCGGTCTCCCATCCCTCGTCTCCAGCCTCAGCTCAGCGGAGTTACCCCACCTCCCACCCTCAGACGTGCCCATCCTGCCTTCCAGCAGCAGCAGTTCCCAAACTGGGCCTGCGCCTTCTAGGAGAGGACACGAGTGCAGCCACCAACCCTCTGTGGACCAAGGTGCCAGGACAGTTTTCATCTTATATAAACTTCAGGGGATCTGGTGTTTGCTCACAGGCACATTTTTCAGGGATTTCCAGGTGTGGTAAAGTAAGAAGGGATGGCAAAGCCACGTGTTATTCCACTTTCGGTCTTCGTATGTAGAGGGCCAAGCCTGGGGGACGTGAGTTTCTCTGCCCCCGGGAGGGCGGTGCTTCTTTGGACAAAGGTACAGACCACTGCGTCTGAGCCAGGCAAGCCAGTCTCCTGGGGAAATTTTTTCCTCACAATTCACGGCACAACCAGAAAGCAAAATGTTCCAACACGCTGTGCAAATGGACCATCGTGACACGGGATACACGTTGTCGAACTTTGTAATCTTACCCTTCGTTAAATATTCAGCACAGACGATCCGATCTCTTCCTTTGCTCAGCTCCCCCCTTCCTCCTCCGCATTCCCTCCTCCTCCATCCTTCTCTCCATTTTACCTGCCTGCTGGGAAGTGCTGACTCAGAATGGCTTTCCTGTCAGGGACACAGCCGAGGGGATTCCTAGACACCGGACGAACGTACAGATTATTTTCTCTGACTCGGGATTCTTTATAGAAAATACAGTCACTGCCTGGCGGGACTTGAGATGCATGTCCCACGGAGACCACCCAGGTTATACTGCAATGGTAGTCAAAGCACCCAACTGTGGGAGGGGGAAGCGATTGGGTGCTCACCTGACCTGGTGCCAGAAAGGGACAGCGTGCCCGGTCATGTGTCCTCCATGTAGGTGGGCTGTTCAGGACGACTAGCATCTCAGGGAAACTCAGCATTCTTCAGGGCAGCGGGCTAAACTAGCAATTTCTAAGCTGCTCATTATTAAGGCTGGCCAGTGATCTCTACAAATATTGAAGGATGAGAGGCCTGGATATAAAATATTTCCCTGGGACAATAGCTTGGCAACTGTAGGCTGGTAGCTACAAAATAGAAGTGGTAGTAATGATTTTTTATATTATTACAGAAGTAATAATTGCTACTTTTGATTGAGCAAATATGACATGTTAAGGGCTCTCTCTATATTACCTCATTTAATCATTACAACAACTCTGTGAAATAGGTAATATCTACTTTTGAAGATGAGAAGAACAAAACTCAGAGTTTTAATAACTTTCCTAAGCTGGTAGGTGGCAGACCCATGACTCAAACCCCATCTGAGTGAGGCCCACGCTCACATTCTTCCCTCCACTCCGCCCTGCCCAGTGGGACGTGAGCATCACCACATCTTCAGCAGCACAGACTAGGCTCGCCCAGGAGCAGACAGAAGCTCAATCACCCTCCTTCACACCTCCTGCCCGTAACTGCCATCACCTGGCTGCAGAGCAAATCCTCTGGACTGCTCTGCCTCAGCCCTGGGATTCTGCCCTTCGAGTTTGAGAAATTCTGGAATAAAGCAAGGTTTGTTACACTGGGTCACCTTATGTTGATTCTCTGGGGTCCTGGTCAAGCTCAGGCTCTCAATGCCTACACAGAGAGCAGGTCTGGTCTGTGCCGGGTGAGGGGCTCAGCTCCCAGAGCAGCCAGCTCTTTTGCAGTCCATAGTGGGTCTGGCGTGGAGGGGCCAGGCTGGGGGCGAGGACACAGGTCCTTGTCCCTTCCCCACTAGGTGCTTGCCCAGAGTTCTCCATGATGCGGGGAAGAGTCAAACCTGGGGCACCTGATTTGGGATTTGAGGGGCATTTGTAGTGTCCTTGAAACACGCTTTTTAAGACCACAAGGTGGTTTCACACCCGTTTCTTCTAGCTGAGGCCTGAGAAAATCTAAATAAGGTATAGAGGCAGTTGCCATTCGGGATGATTTTTCTTGAGCAGAGATGACAAGTGTTTTTGTAGGGAGAAAGCACTCTATCCCTTCAACTCCCTCAGTAGGAGCTCCAGAGAGAGAGGTGGCTTCAGGGGCTGGTCTGGTGCAGGAGGTGAGAGAGTCAGCTAGCTGGGTCATGGCTGGAGCTAATGTCCTGTTCCTTAGTATTCATGAAGTGCTCCACAAGTGAAGTCACTACAATTTTCTCTCGATTCTCTTCTTAAATCTGGCCCTCAGGAAGAATTCAGCGGGGGGTGGGGGTCGGGGTGAGGGAGCAGAGAGGAGAAGGATATAGGAAGATTGTTTTGTTCTCTTTGTGATCAAGAGGTTAGGTTCTCAGGACATTCTGAATATGATATAGATTAGACTTCATTTTTTATCTATTTAAACTTTTTATAAATCCATGTAGAATAAGTATCATCATAAGCCCACTGGTGCAAGCTACTGAGAAAGGCTGTGTAGTCACAGTTCCTGGATTTGTCTAGGAAGAAATTCTCTCAGCACTTGTCCACTCCTGGTGCTTTGATACTGTGCCTGTGTGAAGCCAGAGAAACACTGGATAGAGACCCCCCCAGGGGACCTCAGAGTGCATGACTTCATGTGTCCAGGGCCCTGCGGGGCAGTGGGACCAGCATACTGGACTTACAGCTGGAGTGCTGGGTCTGAGGACTAGTTTCTCTCCTAACCTCTCCAGGATCACCTTCTTCATCTGTGAATCAAGGACCAATAATGATGGTAAAGGAAATGACACTTTTCTCCCAAAGAAACCTCAACGATTCAATAAATTAATATATGTGAAAATGCTTCATCAGCCCTAAAGCACTCTGCAAATGTGAAGTGTAAATGCTTCTACATATTTGGGACCATCTCACCAGTGCCTAGGAGAATGCCACCCTCAGAGGATGCACTCAGTACAAATACATTTATGATGTTCTTTTATAGCTACATTTTAAAAAGCATGGTTATTGTTCTAGAGCAGGATGTAAACATTTTTTCACTTTCTTTTGTATCACAGACCTCTTTGAATATCTGATAAAACGACAGTCACTTTATCTCTCAAAAAAAAAAAAATCAGGAAAAATAAACCGTGCTAATACATACACCCAATAACATTTTACATACAATTTCTGGAGGCTCATAACCTCCTCTAATGCCCATCTCAGCTTAAGAAAATGCCTCTGCTAGAGATTTACAGGCTTCAGCTCTGAGTGAAGTCTGGGAGACAGACTGTGTGGGAAAATGAATGTCATAATGATGTTTAGCATTTGCCTGAGCAAAATCCTACAGGGAACATCCCTGAGATTCTAATGTACTCAAATGATGCTCTTGAAAAAATAGTTTGCATCTGATTATAAATAGTCTATTTAAATGAAAACGTGCTCAAGCTAAAGAATGGGTCTGCCCCATATGCGTGGCGACCCTAGCTCACTGAGACTTTTGTACAGAAAGTCGTGGTCCGGATATCTGAATCCTTTGGCCCCACAATGGGCGGCTATCCGGTATCGGCTGCGAGGTCTCGTTACCGCGGGGCGAGGCGCCTCCAGGACGCTCGGATGCCTGCTCAGAGCCCAGCTTATCGGGGATCTGAGAGCCTCCTGCCAGCGGCCCTGGCTGCGTCCTATCTCGGGGGACAGGATTTTGCCTCAAGCAACACACTATTTTTGGCTTAGTGGCGTCCTTGCAAAGCAGGATTTCATTTTGGATACAGGGAGTTCAGGACCAGGGCCAGCTCAGCAAAGATGGAAACGTAAAAATCTACACCAAGATCAAGTCAAGCGAGCGAGATCATCTCCAGAAATGGAAAATGAAAAGGAAAGAAAATAGCTGAGCAGGAAAAGCATTGTCACGCTTGCCCCATCCAGCTGGGGCCTTCAATGGAAGAGCGCAAAAAGTATTTGCCCCAAGTGATGCTTAAAGCCAGCGAGGGCGCTTGCTTTTAAGTTCACAGTGCACTGCCTCCTATCTTCAGGTGGCTTATGGCATCTTGGTTATTGGATGTAAATGTCGCCCTCATGAGAAATGCCCAGGTCACCCGCCTGACCGAGCCCACACCCGCCGGGGTTCCGGAGATCGGAGGCCTCCTGGAAGGCAGATGGCAGGAGGCCTGGATGTTGGCTCCTCTACCCCCAGCTAGGTCAAGTGGCGCGGCGCAGGCAGCTGGAAGGCACCCACAGAGAGAAATCGAGCACCATGTTCAGAAAGATCCAGTCCATCTTTAACTCCAGCCCGCAGAGGAAGGCGGAGGTGGCGGAGAGTTCCTACTACGACGGAGCCAGCCGCGCCGTGAGGCTGATCCGCAGCAGCTCCGTGTATGTGGTCGGGGACCACGGGGAGACATTCAGCGAGTCCTTGAAGAAACACAACAGCGCCAGCAGCACGGACACCAGCCTGTACTGCCTGCAGCAGGAGGGGGACCGGGCGTGGATGTGCTCGCGCACGCAGGCCTGCCTGCAGTACTTAGGGGAGCTGCTGGCCCTGCGGAAGAAATACCTCAGCAGCCTCCACGACCTGCAGCCCAGCCGCGCCCAGGCCGGCTCCTCCACCTCCTCCAAACCCTCCCACGGAGGAAGAAAGGCCCGGGGCCAGTCCACCTCCAAAGAAATAAAGGTAAGTGCCGCTGAGAAGCACAGCTTAGAGTCGTTCCAAGAGCCTCTGATGCTGGTTTGAAACGTGGCCCAGCCCCCTTCTCATCCACGCGCAGTTTAATGAATCTGCGGGTTCTGAGCAAGGGCTCAGTCGCCCTCAGAGACTCTCCATTGCCATCTCCCCGGCCTGGGGAGGGGCGGCTAGTCCCGTGTTGATTTTCCCCGAGGGAGGCAATGGGAAGGAGCGGTTAATGCGTCTACAGAGCAGCCTGGGGGGAGGGCCTGGGCTTCCGTGTTCGGCCCAGTCCTGCATCTGTCGTTTACCGCCCACTTCAGGGATGAGATGCTTGTATGGCATCTAAAAATTCCCGGGAAAAGTGAAATCTTCACGTGAAGTAGATGTTTTAACATATATAGGTGCTTAGCCCCGCGTAAGCCAAACAGCTAGAGGATTTGCTCCATCTCTACGTTGGGCCCAGGTGTTTTGGAAACTCCAGCACAGTCTCAGAGAGAGTCTGTGACCCTCAAGGAGATTGCATGACCGCCTTGCTCGGCACCAGAGGCTTCCAGCCCAGCTAGAGCAAGCAGGAAATTAGTGAAAGAAATAACTTGCATTTATCTCATCGTTTACAGCTATCGCAGTGTTTGTATACATTCTCTTTCTTTGCGCAGTCCAATGATGTACCACAGAAGAGCAAGCTGAGGCTTGCTGATCTGATTCCGATAGGACCCCAATTCATTCACTTGCTCATTCCTTCATTTCCTCAGTTTGTTTTTAATGTGTGAGGTTTGAGGCTGTTTTGTCTTAAATCTCCATCAATCTTTGTCCTGATGACTGGACTCTAAGGTGTTCAGAGCAGGCCCATCTCCCCCACATCCTAGCTGTTTCCCCCGTGCAAGCCCCATTAAAGCTGAATGACTGATTGGCCTGCTAGCCAATCTCTGGGGCTCAGCCTCACCCACCTGGTTTCAACTGTCTGCATTTTATCCCAGGAAGCAGCAGCTTAAATAATCATTTTAACTCCCAAAGTTTGTCAGTGTTGGGGCGCATACAGAGGGTCCTACCCTTAGGTCTCAGTACCGACCCTGCGGCCAGGCAGCTGTGGATTTGTGGGCCAGTCACCCCTCATTCAGGGCCACCTCCAATGACAGAAGGGGTACAGGGGCTTCTAGACTCCCTTCCAGCTTGAGTGTCCCGGGGGTCTAGGCTCTGGTTAGGTTTCCTGTATGCACTACAGTGTCCTGCAAAATGGAGCCCTCTCTTTATAGAACCTCCCTCCCTTCGTCCCTGCTCCCTCCCTAGTCAAGCTGCCTGAAGATAGAGGGAGAACTCAGAGGCAGGACAGCCAGCTGTGGCCGTATAGGAATGGGGTGAAGAGGGGCACAGACATGACACAATGTATGGGTTTCCTCAGGAGACACCTCTTACCATGCTGTCACCAGGAAAGAGTTTTAAAATAGCTTTGAAGTCAGTCAGATCAAGGGCTGAATTTTAGCTCTGTCTTTACCAGCTGTGTGCCTGTGTTAAGTTGACCTCTCTGGGCCTCTATTTCTGTAGCAGACAAATGGAAATGAGACTATCCCTTGTGAGGAGGAAGCAAGATCCTGCCTGTGGTGGGACCTGGCACATCCTAGGTAGTCCAGGGCTTAGTAACTCTGAAATGTAATGTAAGAGCAGCCTGTGAACAAGCTGCCCTCCTTCTTCACTCCTAAAGAAAGAGGTGTGTGCTGGGTGTGCCTGAGAAACGATGGGTGCAGTCTCCGTGGCTAGCAAGGTGGCCTGTGGCTGCCTGGCTCTCTGTGCACGGCAGGGGCAGGGGACCAGGAGAGCTGCTTCTTTCTGGAATGTCATCATCTTCCTGCATTGGTAGAAACTGCCTGCCGATGTTCAGATTTAGGGCAAACATCATTTTTTCCCTGACCCCCTGTTACGTGCTGAATTGTGTCTCCCCCAAATCATATGTTTAAGTCCTAACCCCCGCGACCTCAGACGGTGACCTTATTTGGAAAAAGGGTGATTACAGATGTCATTAGTTAGTTAGGGTGATTGCAGGTTATTAGGGTGGACCCCTAATCCAATATCACTGGTGTCTTTATAAGAAGGGGAAATGGGGACACGCGCGTGCACACAGAGAGAATGCCAGTGAAGATTGGGGTTATTCTGCCACGAGCCAAGGAATTCCCAGAAGCTAGGAGAAGGGCCTGGAACACATCCTTCCCTGGCGCTTTCAAAGAGAGCATGGCCCTGCCGACACTGTTCTCAGACTTCTAGCCTCCAGAACTGTGAGACACTAAATTTCTGTTGCTCTCGGCTGCCCCATTCGTGGCGCTTTGTTACGGCAGCCCTCGGAAATGCATACACCCCTCTGTAGAATTAGTCTTTTCTCTTCTCCAACGTTAGTCTAAACGCCTCTCTGTCCTCACATTTGTCACATCTTGCTGTGGTTTGTTAACACGTGTGTCTCCCCTGGTGGACTGCAGGGAGCACGGTGAGCTTGATGAAGCTGAAAGAGGATCTTTTTTTTTTTTTTTTAAAGATTTTATTTTTTATTTATTTTTCCCCCAACGCCCCAGTAGATAGCTGTCTGTCACAGCTGCACATCCTCCTAGTTGCTGTATGTGGGACCCGGCCTCAGCATGGCCGGAGAAGCGGTGCGTCGGTGCGATCCCGGGATCCGAACCCGGGCCACCAGCAGCGGAGCGCGCGCACTTAACCGCTAAGCCACGGGGCTGGCCCTGAAAGAGGATCTTGATCATTTTTCTATCCTCCAAGCATAGCAGTGAATACTTACAGGTCACGTATGGATGCTTATAAACTTTAAAGTCAAATGTTTTTTCTGCCATGGATCAGGGGAGAGTGAGCAGTGTTCCCTGGGCACCATGGCACCATGGCAGATCTCCCTCCCTCCCCACAAATGCCAGGCCCTGGCCTGGCCATAGAACCTAAGTTCCTCTGTCTGTCTCTCTTTTGGGGAAAGATAATGGCTTTTAAACTGTTTTGTTTAAAACTCTCAGTAAGAAATATATTTTAGATATTGACCCAGTTTAGCCAAACACACAACCAAAAGTGTCATGAAATAGACTAATACTTGTTCTCTGTTTGGTAATCTGATGTTTTTCAAAGTATTGTATACTATTCTTGTTTTTTTTTTAACCTTAGTCATGACACACTAAATTTACTTCACAAGCTGCTACTGGGCTAAGACCCACAGTCTCACACCCTGGAGTAAGGCATTCTAGTAGGTCCTGTTGAAATGCTAACATAGCTAAGGCAGGAGGCACCAGGGTGCCAAATGGCCTTTTAGCCCAGCCCCTTGGAGATCCTGAGAGCCTGGAAGGGCAACCCTGTGTGTCCATGGGAGGAGGAAGTGAGGACAGGTCAGAAGGGAGGTAAGCCTGGGGTGAGTGTTGGAAGCCCCCTTAGCCCCTGCATGGTTGGGGTCCTGGCCAGGCCCTGTAACAATCTACTTCTCCCTCAGAATAGGAGGCCCTTACGAAAATGAATGAAACACACTTTTTGCAACATTTTAAAATCAAAACAAACAAAAAATTTGTATTCAGGATTTTTGGTTTAGCGTTGGGCATAAGCTGCAGTTTGGGACTCATCATATTTGGATGGTCAAATGTTAGAATTTCCAACACAGTGCAAAGTTCATGTGGCAGAAGGACAGCATATTTCAAATTGTCCTGTCCTGGAACGTAGAGTTCAGAGGGCAAGACCACCTGACCCCCCTGCCCTGGGCGCTTTGGGTGTTTCTGCCAGGGAAGGGGAGCAGTGATGGTCTCCTCCACGCCTCCCTCCCCTGGCTCCTGTGCCACAGCCCAGGCACAATCAGGAACAGTCAGCAGTTATCCCTGACTTTTCATCATCCTCCAAACCCAACATGAGTATTAGCCCCATTCTACAGATGAGAAAACCGGGGCTCAGAGACGTTAAGCAATTTATGTAAGTCTGTGCACCTGATGAAGAGAGCCAGGATTTAAACCCAGTCTGTATTGTGTCAGAACTCACACTCTTGTCAGTGTATCCACAGCGCCTTTCAGTTAGAAAGCATATTTTGAGCTCGTATAATGTATATCACATGTGAGAGTGTGCGCCTCAGGACTAGGCGAGGAGGCTGCTTTATCCTGCACATCTAGGCCCGGGGTGGGGGTGGGGGAGAATCCTCAGGGAGGTTCCTGTCTCCTACCCTGTGTGGACTCTGCGTGAGGGTGGAGCTCTCCCGTGGGGCTGTGCGGCCCAGGCTCTCTTTGTCCCAGAGAAACTTGGACGGGAAGCATGACCGGAACGCATGCTTTAAGCTCTCCTCTCCACAATCCATGAGTAAAATTTCCCTCCACCTTGACACCTTCTCTTCACATGGCTACCTCTGATTCTGTTTTTAGTCTTGGTCTCTGTAGCATTAAAGCATTGAGTTTGTACTACCTACTTTTGCCCTTCTCGACACGCACGAGGAAAAAAGCTGGGGAAACAGTGTGAGCACAGCTACAGCAGGAATTTCACAGTGGGTAGGTATTGTGTCCTCAAATCATTTCAACAGAAATACTTTCAGACTTCCCAACTCATTCTACAAAGTCTCTGAGATGAGCCACACACCAGCAGAATAACGTAGCAACAGAAACTGGAAAATCAGGAGAGAAAAAACATCAACAGAAAATCAAGACCACTCAAAAGAATATGCAGATCTTACAGGCTAATTCAGCTGCTATAGATGAGCTTTAAATTTGGCTCTGCACTTTCTGGAAGCTGCAATAGAAATAAAGCTGGACTCATTTAAAAATTCTGACTATCTCAGAGGAAGAACCATACCTGTTGCTTAGGGGAAGCAAGAATTTTCCCAGCTTTAATTCCAAAATTTCTCATATGGGACTTGACACAGGGAACTGTGCGTGATGTGGTTTGTAATGCCTTCAATAATATTTTAGTAACAATTAAATAGATATGTCATTCATTCATTCCTTCATTCATTCACCAACACATGTTTATTGAGCACAGGCTATATGTCAGGAACTATTCTAGATACTGGTAAGCAAGTTGGAGTCCCTATCCTCATGGGGCGATCACTCTTGTGGGAGAGCGAGGCTGTAAACCAGTACACGGATTTCTGGTGGTGATTTCTCAGAGCCCCTGCTGTGACAACCAAGAGTGCAGCGTTGCCCTGCCTCTTAGTGAGGGCCCAGGGAATGGCGCCTGAGTACGTTGCTTCTACTGGTCCCTTCTGAACCGGTGGAGAATTCAGATGCCAGAGGCGTGGATGCACCACACATCCTGCCAAAGATCTTTTTCAAAATCCTCTGTTGATGTGGCTCACCCTATGAGGGAAAAATGTCTGTAAAAAGTAAAAAGTTGTCCTATTGTGTTTCTTGCTATTTCCCCCCTCATCCCAGCATCTTGGAAAGCAAATTGCTCCCTCTGCAACGTCCCCTGTTCAAGGGACGTGCCTGGGATGTGACCAGCACTGGCCTCTGCGTGTTTCTCTCCTCATCTGTTTGTTCCCTTGGTGATTTCTTCAAGCTGCTGGGAGGGGCCCTGGGTTATTTGACTTTTATCTTTTCACTCCTCCTCCTGAACATGACTTCTCTTAGCTAGGCTTTGGTTTTTTTTTAATAACAGTTTTATTTCACCTACCATAAAATTTACCCTTTAAAGTGTGTAATTGAGTGGTTTTTAGCATATTCAGAGTTGTGCAACCCATCACCATTATCTAATTCCAGAACATTTTCGTCACCCATTTCAGCTTGTTGCTTTTTTTTTTTTTAGTGATAAAATAAACATACATAAAATTTACTGTTTTCAACATAGCACTTCGTAGCTCCTTAAATGAGTGCTTTTTAGGGTAATGAAGTCTATCACAGTTAATGAATTCTTAAGTAAGCAAGTGCTTTTCTTTGAATGATTTTATATAAATTTCTTTTAAAGAATAATGTATACCACTGGATACCTTTCAAATTGTTAATTGTCAGACAGTAACCAGAGTTCTTCATACTTCCATGAACTTTTCCAAATTGTCATTTATATAAACCCATAATAATTCTTCCAAAAGACTATTAAGCCCTAATTAATATATTTTTAGAGCACTTTACAAAAGTATATTAGTAGTACACTAGAAAATGAATACCTTAAGAGGTCATGGAAGATCTAAAAATACTTCATTTAGGAATTAGGAGAATGTTTTGATAAAAGTGTTGACAATTGTCTCTTAATTTCTTAAAATATAAAAGTCTTTTTAAGTAAAATACTTAAAATTTTTTAAAAATTTACCATTTTAAACACTTTTAAGTGTACAATTCAGTGGCATTAAGTGCATTTACAGTGTTGTGTGTAGCTCACTACTATCCATTTCCAGAACTTTTTCATCATCCCAAACAGAAAGTTCATGTCCATTAAACAGTAACTCCCCATTCTCCACTCCCCATGCCTCTCGTAACCTCTGTTCTTCTTTCTGTCTCTACGAATTTGTCTATTCTAGGAACCTCATGTAAATGGGATAATCCCATATTTGTCCTTCTGTGACTGGTTTTTTTACCTAGCATACTGTTTTCAAGGTGCACCCATATTGTAGCCTGTGTCAGAACTTCCTTTGTAAGGCTGATCAGCTTGGGTTTTGATGGAGGTGAAGAGGAAAAGTTTGAGATTATGCTCTGACTCTGAGCAGTGCTCACCAGCATTTGGGGCCCTCATTGAGGACAGCTCCCCACATTTTTAGGGCGAGATGAACAGGTAAACAGCCAGCATCCCACCAAGAGAACTGGACCATGTAAGTGGACACTGGCCTGGATGTACCACAGAGAAGAGGCTCAGGGAGGCTGGCCGCAGAGCCAGGGCTGGCCCTGGGAGGCAGTTTGGGTTGGCTGCAGCATCCCATGGAACATTGCCCTGATGATTTGGGCTGGACATTTTCTTGAGACTGGATTACCAGTCACCCACAACAGCCACAAGAAACCTCATAAATTTCCCTGTGGATCATCTAGTTCTGAGCAGCATGGGTACCTGTTATATCTACCTGGATGAACCAGCTACAAAATGTACATCCCTCCGTACACACTCCCCCTCTCCTGCCCCAAGTGAAGAAATTCACTTGCTACAAGAATGATTTAAAAAGAACCAATGGGGGCCGGCCCTGTGGTGCAAGCGGTTAAGTGCGCACGCGCTCGGCTGCGGCGGCCTGGGGTTTGCCGGTTCAGATCCCGGGTGCACACCGACTCACCGCTTGTTAAGCCATGCTGTGGCGGCATCCCATATGAAGTGGAGGAAGATGGGCACGGATGTTAGCCCAGGGCCAGTCTTCCTCAGCAAAAAAGAGGAGGATTGGCATTGGATGTTAGCTCAGGGCTGGTCTTCCTCACGCACACACAAAAAATAAATAAATAAATAAATAAATAAATAAATAAATAAATAAATAAAAAATAAAAAGAACCGATGGAATCCTGGAGACTGCCTGCCAAAAGTGATTGATTTTTATTTAAAATAGTTTTATTCAGACAATAGTTAGCTTTTTATTGAGGCCATTCAATCCTGGTTCATAAAATAAGACCATGGCAGCTGCAAACGGAAGAGTCGTTCTTCTCTATGACAGGAGGGTCTGAATCCAGTTCATTGAAAAAGATTTCAAATCCTCTCGACATAAATTGCTCACAGGATGGGAAGCAGGTTCTGGATCTGTTTTATACTGCTGCGAGTTATTTTTCAGATCTGTTGGGAAAGACTTTCTGCAAACACAGTAATATTAAAATACAGGTTTTCTGTGAGCATCAGTTACTGGGGGTTCTCTATCTCTCGGCCCATATCTGGTTTGCAGAGTCGAAAGGCAGTAAAAATTCATTATGAGCTGCAAAGAATATTCCATTATGCTTGGCAGAGCTCTCCACAAGATGACAGACAGTAATGATTGATAACAGAGCATATAATTCCTGCAGCTCCTCTCAGTCGAGCCATAAGATGGGTAATTATATTTCCCAATTCGTCTTCCAGGCACCTGCTGTTTGCTCAGCCTGGAGACAATACTTCCTGTTCCCTTTTTCCTCTCCACCACATCTCGTTCACCTGGCTAACTTCTTGTCTTTTTTTTTTTGCTGGGAAAGATTCGCCTTGAGCTAACATCTATGCCAATCTTTCTCTCTCTTTCTCTTTTTTTTCCTCCTCAAAGCCTCAGTACGTAGTTGTATATATTCTAGTTGTAAGTCCTTCTAGTTCTTCTACGTGAGCTGCCGCCACAACATGTCTACTGACAGACGAGTGGCGTAAGTCCGTGCCCGGGAACCGAACCTGGGCTACTGAAGCGGAGTGCCTCAAACTTTAACCGCTGGGCCACCAGGGCTGGCTCTAACTTCTCTTCTTTTGAAAGACAGCAGGGAAAGCACTTCCCAGGAAGCTTTTTCTCACAATTGCAGTCTAACACGGTGGGCTTTCCTCCTCTCGATGTCTGACGCCGCCTCAGCACTCAGCACCCAGTGCTAATTGTCTCTACATTCGCTATTTCTGCTGCTGGCTGTGAGCTCATCATGTGGGGGCACCATGTCTTATTTATCTTTTTAAGTCCAACCTTTAGCACGGTTCCAGGTACATAGTAGATGTTCAATAAACCAATCACCTGAGAAGCTCCAACTGTAATTTAAGAAGGAAACTGCTACAAAGTTTAATGGAAGATCTGCAAAAGTAATAGGTCTGTGGTTTTCAATGAGTGGAAATTTACCTTTGTTTTCACTGTAGTAGAATATAATTTGAGTATGTCCATAGGGAATCATAGCCTAATAATTGAAAGATCCAGTGTGTAATGGATCAGAGCTTACCATCAAAAGGATACTTTTTTAGGTAAACTTTTTTTTCTGACGGTAAAGTTATATTTGCTCATTAGATGAAATTTATAAAACACAAAAAAGTATAAAGAAGAAAATAAAAACTTATAATCCTACCATCCAGAGATAAGCACTGTAAAATGTTTAGATGTATTTTCTTTCAGTCACTTATTTCCTGTGTATTTGCGCATATATATATATATATATATATTAGGATTGCGAGACAAAGTAAAGGATGCCTACTTAAATTTGAATTTCAGTTAAACAATGAATAATTTTTTAGTATAAGTATGTTCCATGCAATACTTGGTATATGTTTATATTAAAAATTTATTCATCATTTATATGAAATTGAAATTTAACTGCCATCCTGTATTTTTATTTGCTAAATTTGGCAACCTTAATGTATGTCTATGTATAAATTTACTAAATTTGGCTCATATCATATACTTTTTATAATCTCTTTTTTCAATTAATATTATATATCGTGAGTTCTTTCCTATCTCATTAACTAGTTTTTGAAAGCAAAAGTTTTAATGGCAAAAAATTTTACAATTCACATTCTTTAAACAATTATTAAAAATTATAGATAAATACATCTTAGTCTATGTCTATAAGGCATTTTTTAGCAGTGATTCCTAGAAGTGTGATTTATGGGTCAAAGGTTAAGTCACTCATTTTAAAGATTCTTTTACATTTTGCTTTCCAGAAACATTTTACAATTTATACTTTCATTAACAGTGAATTAGAAAGCCATTCTCATTGCACTTTACCAGCACCAAGTATTGCCATTAATTTTAAAAGTTTCCTGATATAATAGATAAAATTGCATTATTTTATGGTACTTTTCTCTGATTATTGCTTGAGCAAAGTATGACCCTTTTATTTTATCAAACCAATGTGTACTTCTTGTTTAATGGATTGTCCATTCATGTCTTTATAAATTTTTCTTTTGGTCGTATTAAAGATTTGTTATTTATTTATATGGACTCTTCTAATATTAAGCATATGAACACATTGTCTGCCATATGTGTTAGAACTATTTTCTCCAAGTTATTATGTATCTTTTAATTTTGACATCATCTGATGTTCAGATGCTATTGATGTAGTCAAACATATCAATTTTTGTTTTTGATATTTCTTCCATTGCTTTCATGCTTAGAAAGTCCTCGTATGTCTCAAGGTCAATTACATATTTGCCATTTTTTCCTTTTTTTTATAGTTTCATTTTTAAAAATGCAACCCTTTTATCTATCAGCAATTATTTTGATATGTAGTGGGAAGCGAGAACTCAACTTGAATTTTTCACAAATAGCAAAGTTTCCCAACACTGTTTGACAAATCCATGCCTTCTCTCCTTGGATTGGGATGTTTCACTTATCATATGTGAAGGTTTTATACTATGATTCAAGGATATTAATTCAATTCCATCAGTTAGGCTTCTAACAGTTTGATAAATGTGAGTAAAAATTTTTCATTCAGTGTTTTGTTAAAGTAAGATGATCATTTAGGTGACACATAAGGTGAAGAGTTACCAGATGCTAGAAAAAGAAATAATGGTCTTACGATTACAAAGCTGGGAGAAAAAAGACTAAGCCTATCAGCCTATGAGTCTATGACCTCTAATACCAAAGACAGAGGATGCAGCTCTGCTCCCAAAATGATTGTGATGTTTAGTTATAATAGGTAATATCAAGGTTTAGTTATCCTAGAATTTCAGGGAAACCTCTTCCTTCTTTTTATCTTTGTGCTGATTTTCTCAGCTCTGTTGTCTATTTCACTGATTTTTTTCTTTAGCTCTGACAAGTCTACCACTTAGCTTAACTATGAAAATTTGTATGTGAGTATGCGTACAGCTATATTAAAATTTCAGTGACTATATTTTTTTCAAGTTGTTTGTTTCTCACATCTACAGTTCTTGTTTTGTAAACTCCTGCTCTTTTTTCACAAATCCCTATTTAATAATGGCTTCACATTTCCTTAGGTGCTGTAATACAAAGGGATAACATAAGTCTCACTTTGGACTTGGTCTTGAATAGCCATCCTAAGGATACCAGAAGGCAAAGAGGATGTTTCGGTCAGAGCTTATAACGTTTATCCTGAAAAGCTTCTTTTGAGGATGTTAAATCACTTGTGAATAAATCTGAGGTGTTTTGCATTTAATTTCACCCAGCTGAATGATCCAAGGGAAAACGATCTTCCCAATCCAGACCAATTCCACATTTGATCCTGGAAATGTCATTACCAATATTGACATTCAGATTTCTAGGTATTATTAGCTCAAAAGAGTATTACCAGTAAAAAATAAGAAGTATAGAGTTTCATAAGAATTCAGAATTTTTGTAAAAATTCCTTAAAATAAGAAGTATAGAGTTCTTAAATTTGCCAAGTTAAATCCAAAAGTATACATTAGCAAACTGGTTGCAGAATATAAACATTAGAATATAAGCATGTAGGTAGCATACGTTCATTCACTCAACAAATAGTTATGACTCCATGCCAGGCGCTGAAATAGGTGCTCCACATTCACAGATGAAAAGACAATCTGTCTGCCCTGACGCAGCCCATAGTCTGAAGCTGCAACTCTCAGCATCACTGCCTGAACCACACTGGTGTGTTGAGTTTCCTTGGAAGAGAAACACATAAAATTCCAACCAGAATGTTGGGAATTGTGTATATTGTACAACCTATCTCATGTATGCAGGGCTGGCAGTGAGTATCTATTAAAAGAAAGTCATGGGGCCGGCCCGGTGGCGCAAGCGGTTGGGTGCGCACGCTCTGCTGCGGCGGCCCGGGGTTCCCCGGTTTGGATCCCAGGCGCGCACCGGCTCACTGCTTGTCAGGCCATGCTGTGGCAAGCGTCCCATATAAAATGGAGGAAGATGCGCATGGATGTTAGCCCAGGGCCAGTCTTCCTCAGCAAAAAGAGGAGGATTGACAGATGTTAGCTCAGGGCCGAACTTCCTCAAAAAAAAAAAAAAAAAAAGAAAGAAAGAAAGTCATGTCTGAGTGTTATTTGCCAAAGCTATCTCAAAGAAGAGGTTAAGGACCACTGGTCTAGTGAGGCAATGAGGGTATAATACAACGTGCCATAGTGGACTCTCCACACAAGGCAGAACATGAGCGTAGAAAAGAGGGGTCTATGTCTGTCTGCTGCCATCAGTGAAAGCTTCAGAGAGGAGGTGACATGTAAGCTGGCCCTCTGAGGAGGTGGGGATACTGCCAATAGAGGAGGTGAGAAGGAGGCCAGATGCTCAGGGGTGGTTCTCTTGGCTTTGCGTGGGTTTAAAATGTCCTCCTACCCTAACCTCTGACAAAACATTGCTATTTACAACTGGAAGTTCAATTTGTGGACTCCAGATCCCTTGCAGACAAATACTGACAGAGTCCAGAGGAAAATGAACAAATTGGAGAAGGAGGCAGCCTGGGTACCCAGAGGGCAGGTGAAGTCAGGCAGGATGGCAGCTGATAGGAAATGCAGCAAAATATCATAAACTGCCTTGAGGGACTCAGAAATTAAAATTGGAACTATGATGGAGTTTGGTTTGGAAAAACGCAAAGGGTTCTTCCATCTGGGAGGAGTAATCTGAGACCCAGGCCTGGTCTGAGGGGATAGGACAGGGAGGCTTGGAAAATGATAACCCTAGGGCCATTGAAGGTTAAATCTGAAAGCCAAACTGGAGTGGAGTCGGCGATGCAATACAGATGCTTTCAGAGAAAGTTCCTTCTCCCTGGGGCTGCTGTGAGGTTGATGGCAAAGGAACATGAGCCGTGTGAACCTCAGGCCTGACCAGGTGCAGCAGGAAGCAGGCTGCATTACATGCAGCCTTTCCGAAGATTAGTTAAAAAGTTCTGGGGTAGAAACAAGTCAAGATTGGGAGGGAAACAATCCACTTTTGCCTGGAGTTCTGAGTCCAGAGGGGGAATAATATTTCGGATCTTACCCAGAGGTGCTGATGCCTAATGTCCCATTTTGTTCAACCTCCTCTTTGTGAAATAGATTTTCTGTGATGTTAGCCTGAGCCTGGAACGCTGAGCCTCAGTCAATGCAGCTCTTGTGCTAGTGGTCTCTGCTGGAGACCAAGAGAATGTCGTAGTAGAGATGAGAAAGGCCCATAGAAGCTGTGGGAAGGCAGAAAAAGCTAGAATCAGCCTGGGTTTAAACTAGGACCTGAAAAGGCCCAGGGAGCCTGGACTTGTGGCTTAGCCTAGGTACTCGGAGAAATCATCACAAAATTCATTTGGAGATATTTAAAAGTGTACTTTGTAAAGTACAATAGAAGCTCTGTTAACAAATCCTGCTTAACTGACTTGCCAGATCACTTGATGCTTACCATTCTCTCTGTAAAACATATGCATAGCAAGCTGAATCCTTAAAATTAGAAGCCTAATCCAAACTAGGGTATTATTGGGAAAATGCAAAATGACATATGTGTAAGCACTAATTGTAATAGCAAAAGATTACAGCAACCTAAAGATTTCACAAGGGGGCTATAGTTTGTTTCTACAGCATCTGTACAGTGGAGAGCTCTGCAGCTAAGACCAGGGATGTGGAGGATCCGTATTCCCTACTAGGAAGTAATCCTAGGACACAGTGAGTGAAGAAAACAATGTTCACAGGTGGATATTGTATGCTACCTTTTGTTTTTTAAAAAAGTGAGTAAATACAAATATAAATATACATTTACTTATATTTTCAAAAAGAAATGATGGTGAGATAAACAAAAAACTTGGTGTCTAACCAGAGTGAAGTCTAGCAGAGATGAATGCCAAACATTAAACCCAGGAAGCAAACAAAGCCACATGAACACAAGCAGAGGGAGTGCCCCCCAGCAGGTGATTTAGGTCGAGTTTGGGGGCTGGGAGGGAAAGACAGATGTTGGGTGCACCCCTGTGGGCGGAATGCTCTCATAGCCCCAAGCTGGTAAGGAGAGAGGCACAGAGGAGGGATGGGGTCCTGTCCCTGGCCTCTCTGCAAGCCGAGGAACAGGAAGGACACAAGGAGTCTGGGCCCCGAAGTCCAGGAGCTCTCGTCCTCTTTCTTCAGTGACCTGAGTCCTGTCCTCCTGGGTCCTGCCCCATGTGTCCTTGGCTTCCAATCCCGTCTGTTCTTGCAAAGCCAGGGAATAAGACTGGTTATTAGGATTTGCATCCTAAACCGGACCCTGAGGTGGGGATTCATGGGTGCCGTTGCTGCCTCCCCCATGCCTGGGTCCCTGTAGAGTGGAAGTTCCCAACTGCCGTGTGTTGGAATCACTTGATTATCTGAGTTAACTAGTCTGGGAAAGGACCGGGTATAGATATTCTTTAAGAGCAGCCCAGGAGATCCTGATGTCCAGCTGGGATTGGGCAGTGCTGTTCCAGAATCACCCCGACGAGGATGAGGGAGAGGTGGACCATCCCTGCCACCGGGCCGAGCTCTCAGACTCCTTCAAGGGGTGGTGCTTTCATTTGCAGGGAAGGAAGGCTGAGCGAAGTATGGAAGGAAAGCGATTGTTTATTCGTTTTTGTTTATTTATGTCCCTACCTCATTCCATGAAGGGTTTGGGGGGAACTGATGAAGGTAATAGGGTTGGCGAGGGAAGCTCTCTGTTGGGATGAGACTCGGTCACACAGGTATGTATGGGTCAGCCACAAATAATGTCACCAATGTGTCACCAATGTCTCACTCTCCAGCCATACCAGGATCCAAAAGCTCTTCTACAGAAACAAGTTTTATAATAGTAATGTATTGATTGTCCAGGTAGAGGCCCTGGAGGTGGGGCCTGGAAGAATGAACTCCTCAGTGTTGGCTAAGGAGCTTACTAGTGAGTGTCTCTGGGTGTGCCCGGGATGGCAGTCACTGCCAAGCATAGCAGAAAGGGAAAGGTATGGGAGGGAGACCTGAATCCTGAATCATAAAGCTTCAAGTTTTGGAAACAAACAACATGTTTGGCTGTTTGGAATAACCAACAAGTGTGCAGCTGGAAGGGCTATTGTCTGCTAGCTTCTATGGACAGCAAGTTCAGTGGCTAAGGTGATGATATATATGCTAGTGGTTTATTTTTTTATTTTAAAATGTTATCCTCAGAGGATAACAATTAAGGAGATTCGGGAGATTCACGAGAGGCCACAGTATAAAGGGCTCGTGTAGGCTGCTCACTGCTTTCTTAGCTTTAATAGTTAAGACACCAAAGTTGACTCTCTTCTAAACCCTTTAATAAATGAAAGCAACCGATGGAGGCTGCTCTGAGCTGAGGGCCAAAGCCTGCTTCCCAGAGACACTGAGGGATGAATAGCTTAGATCAAATTGTTGGGTAACTCAGACAAAGAAGAATGTGATGCCCACAAGCAAGACCAAGACCCTGGCATTAAGCCAGAAACTGATGGCAGTTGCTACTAGAGACTTAGGGTCATCCCCCCATGTAGAGATGGGTTTTGAGATGCAAAAACCTATGGACCTTCATTCCTATTAGATAATATTCATCTTTCCTTGGAGGCTCCGTCCAGATTTTATGGCTTTCTCTGTTCTTTGTTTCTCTCTCTTCCACTTCACAAAAAAAGCTCTAAAATGCTGTAAACATCATAATAGAATTAGGTTAAGGATGAAGGACCACAGAGTCTAGAGGAGGGAAACAGCCCAGGAGAGGGTGGTCTTCCTGGAGAAGGAGCTGTCCCAGCCAAGTCTTGATGGATGAAGAGGAGTCAACCAGATGAGACATTCAAGGCTGAGGGACCAGCCTTGGAGAGTAAAAGAGTCTGGACTTGTCTCCAGGGATGAGCCCTCCTGTCATCTGCCTGCAGGAAGGATGCCTGGTGGCGTGGCCTGCTGTGCTCATATGGACTTTCCACCAGGCCCTCAGTTGTTCAGTCCTGCATCCCATTCCCAATCCTTGGTGTACTTGGTGTTGCCAAGTCTGGAGCATTTCTAGTTCCCAAGTGTCAAATTGTCCCTGTTCTCAGCTGATTCTCCCACCCACGATGCTCTGGGAGGTCAGTTCCTCTGCTCTGTTATATCGATTACCCCTCTGTTAGTTACATCAATTACCCCTCTGTTACATCAATTATTCCTCCTCAACTGCTTTCCAACCACCAGAAGATTTTGGAAATCTCTCTTTCACTGATGGCCTCTCTTGTTCTCTTTGTCGTTAGGGTTTCTACTTTTCCCCCTCCTTGCTTTCATTTTAGTGGGCTCTTTGAAGGGGGAGGGATATAACAACACGTGGATAGTTTTCCACTTTTAACAGAAAAGATTCAGATGTATGTTGTAGTTCTTCAATATCTTCTCTAAGAAAGCTCCTTACAAATATAAAAGGAAAAAAGCCTCCATTGAAAATGTTTTCTAGTAGTATAAAATGCATACATTTCACCAAAATCTGGTACATACACAGAGATGTCATCCTTTTATTTCCCAACATGCCAGTCTGTAATCCTTTTTAATACCATCCTACTTTCAAAATGCCCACATAGAATAAGAGAACTCTACACATAGTCAAAATAGCCCAGGTTAACACATATTGTCCCCTTTTGTTTTCTCATTCAGTTCTCTCATTTCCTAAATTCCTCAGAGAGCTTTTTATTAGTTCACATGTTGACTCTGTGCCTTTCGTCGTGAGTTCTCCATTGAAGTCCAGCATGGTGTTTGAACTTCCATGTCAGTCACCGTCTGTGGGCCCTTATGAAGATGGTGATGATGAATGAGGTCACGAAGGAGAACGAGTCAGGACAGAGCCCCGGAACCTAGTTAGGCACTCAGTAGACTTTATTAACTCTATATTTTATTATTCCTTATATTTCTCAAACAATCATACTAATTCCTCTTCAATTTATTCCATGACTTGAGTGCAAATTTGGCCACTTTAGGTACTGACAACTCTTAGGGAGCATTTCCAACATATTTTGTCCTTTCTTTCCTGCTGTGAGCATCTCATCACCTACCTAAGGAACTGTACAATCCCTATTGGGTGTCTATCAGCAGGAACAAGGCCAAAGAAAGACTAAGTATTTTGCCTAACGGTCAATAACAATCCTTGACCAAAAAAGAGGCAGATCTTATCATCCTTCCTCTCTCCCTCCTTGAGAGAATTGGAAATCCATTGACCTGTAGCAATTGTGGGTCTGGAATATCTACCTTCCTTCCACAGGGCACTTATTCAAATTTACCTTTTAAACCCTGTGACTTTCTAACTTCACATACATTTAGTTTCAGCAACATTTAATCCTTTTTGGTGGTTATGGCTTATTTATGTGAGGGCGCTCCGAGGCTGGCTCAGGCAGCTCTCTCTCCTCCCCTTCACCTCTAGCAGAAAACAACCCCAAAGAAGTACTCGCAGTTCAGCACAGATGTGGCAGAGGCCATTGCCTTCTTTGACTCCGTCATTGCAGAGCTGGACACAGAGAAACGGCTGCGGGCTGCTGAGGCAGACCCACCAAATGAAGACGTGGACTTCGATGGTGAGTACCGTCCCCCCGTGGCAGAAGGTGGGTGGGTTGGGGTCTCTGGGGTGGACTTATAAGATGGGCTATCAGGAATCCCACCTCCTGATTACAGGGAAACTCACATCTGCAAGCCGGAGCCTGGCCCTGAGCTTGTTCTTCTCCTCGGGGCCCTTGCTTTAGTTGTCCCTGCTGCCACGACCCCAGACTACCCTTCCAACACTCGGGCCATATTTGGATAAAAACTCCTTCCCTGTGGTCCGGGTGGGACTATTGTAAGACTCCCTGAGGGACACGATAAAAGAAAGGGATTAGGTGGGGAGTTGTTGTTATGTGGATATACAGATAGACAGAGTTTCAGTTTTGCAAGATGAAAAAGTTTTGGAGATCTGTAACTCAATAAGGTGAATATACTCAACACTACTGAACTGTACATTAAAAGATGGCTAAGATGCTAAATTTTATGTTATGTTTATTTTACCGCAATCTTAAAAGAAGAAAAAGGAACAAACTGTATTTAAATATCCAGCTTCTGACCCTACCTGAGCTAGCTTGGGCCTGGGGTAGCACTGTCTGCTGTACTTGACTTGACCCATCACCCACTTTGTCACCCCTCTGCACCCCTCCCTCCAGCACTCCCTCTGTGGCTTTCATGGGCCACCACTCTGCAAGGATGTGAAGGGCAGAAAAGGGCCAGGGTGCCTGCCCAGGCTCAGCCAGGATCACTGGAGAGAGAGTGAAGTGAGGGTGATGGCAAGGCTTCTCTCCTTGCCAAGGTGTATCACTGGCTCTCTCTTGGTGGAGAGCAAGAACTCAACCATGTTCCTGAGTGGAACCCACTTTTAAATTCCATTACTCGACTGTCAGTTTCTTTAATCTTTGACTTGCTCTCCATGGTGTAATTAATGATGATTTTATTCAGGGGTTACTGGCCCCTGGTTACTGAGGTAACAGCTTTTGGTACCAATACTAAATAATTCTTGAGTGTTTATATGATGCTCAAAGGATTGCATTCTTGTGGCTTGTTGTTCTGGCCTTGATCGACGTGTATCTGTGAGGTTCTGGTTCTCATTGGGTTCGGTGGAGTTTCACAGAAGGTTAATCCCACTCATTGTACCCTGCAGGGTAATCTGCCTGCCCTCCTTCCCCACCACGGCCCTTCAGCCTCTGACAAAGAACAGCCCTCTCCTCGGGAGTCAAACCTGGGGAACCCAGGGCATTTGTGAAAGGACAACAAAATCTACTGAGGACACAAGTGTCATCTTCACAGTTATAATTTTTTAATGAAAATGACTATGATTTTTCTCTGGTAGCAACAGTAACATATGTTCATTGTAAATCATGTAGTCAACAACACACCAAAATATAAAGAAGAAAGTAAAGAATATAACTTGTAATACCACCACCCAGAGATAATAATCACTGTTAACATTTTGGTGTATGTCCTTTCAAAAAGGTTTTAAACATACACACACACACACACACACACACACACACACAGAGACTCAGTTTATTTTTTAAAACAAAAATAGGATCTCTGTGCTGTTATGTCATCTGTTCTTTTCACCTAAGAATTGACAATACATCGTGGGCATCTTTTCAAGTTTGTAAACGTAGATCTACATCCTTATTTTTAACGGACACACAGTATTCCATTGTATCCCTACACCATCACTGCAGAGTCAAATCATCCCCTCTGCTTGGCTCTCCAGTCCTTTCTAAGAATTTGCTCTTATAAATATATGCATTTGTTGTGAGTTCTCAGCCTGCTTCACCCTCTCAGTTGCCTTCTGCTCCTCCCGATGGCGATGGCGAGTCCTCCTCTCCTGGTCCCTGCCTCTCTCTTCCAGTGGCCACCAGCTCCCGGGAGCACAGCTTGCACTCCAACTGGATACTGCGGGCGCCGCGCCGGCACTCCGAGGACATCGCTGTGCACACCGTGCACACGACAGACAGCCAGTTTCGAAGGAGCACGGAGCGCAGGACCATTGGCACTCAGAGGAGACTCGAGAGGCACCCCATCTACTTGCCCAAGGCTGTGGAAGGGGCATTCAACACCTTGAAATTTAAGCCCAAAGCCTGCAAAAAAGAGTAAGTGCTTGAGCCAAATAGCATAACCAAGATGCTCTCAGGTGCTTCCGACTCTGGTGGTGGTTCTTGTGGTGCCTTGAGATCCCATCCTAGATGGAAAAATTATTCTTGTGTATTTTTTGGGAGGGAGGTCCTAGTTAAAAAAAATATTTTTTTATGATCTATACACATAGTCTAGCCTGGGTCACTGCTGTCACCACTCCTAACTTGCTTCAGCTCTGGATCTGCCTCCCTTTCTTTCTGGCCCACTTAGCCCTCACGCTTTGGGCCATCCTCTCTTGTTGTTTCCCTCATGTGCCACTGACACACTGTGTGCTACAGATTTTAATGAGAGTTTGGAGTCGAAGTGGGCTTAGCACCAAGAGGGAACATGATCAAACCATTTAGACGCCCCTACCTTAGAAAGGCATTGGCCAGGCTCAGATGGAGAACTTCTTCCTGGTTGGGCCCCACATGGCCATCTTGCCACTATCTCTTGCCCTCTCTCCCTCTAAGTCCTCCTCTCCCAAGACTAGTTACCATCTCTAGCCTCCACATTCCTGTAACCTACCCATTCACAGCAGTAAGTGCTCTCTTGCTCTGGCCAACCCAGGCCGTGTGGCAGGGACCTCATTTTTCACAACAGAAGGGCCTATTTAGGCTCATCCACCTGTTTTTCTTTGTTTCTGCAAGAGCCATTCAACTCTGATGGATTAAGCGGTTTTCTAAAGAGCATTTTCCTCCCGTAATAACGGACCATGTACTGAACATATTAAAAACAGGACCCAGCCCTCATCACCTGTCTTTCCCCTTCAAGGCCAGGCTGAGGCCCAGCTGAGGTCCATCCATAGCCTCCATGATGACACTGCTCTGTCCTCCCCAAGGCCCAGCGCTGGAGGAGCATCTAATGGTCTCCGTTTGAATGGTGAATCAGAGCATCCCTTCTCTGTGCAGCTGACCAAGCCAAACTTAAACCCTCTGCCTCATTCCTCCCTTCCAGCCTGGGGAGCTCCAGACACATCCTCTGCAGCTTCTCGGGAGAAGACATGGAATGGGATGCGGAGCTCTTTGCGCTGGAGCCCCTGACATCTCTGGGGGAGGACCACTATGAGACAGAGAACCCCAAAGGTCAGTGGCTACTTCGAGAGCAACTCTGGGAGTGGACAGTGCCCTGACTCCTCAGCCCTTCAGCCTGCTTTCAGCACAGCATGAGGTATTCGGTAGAGTTAAAAATGGAAATCATAACAAAGTCAAGCCCATGAGCACACTGCCTGCTGGTGCCCAGTTAGTGCCAAATACACCTGCAGACTCCCAGAGGACCCGCCTTAGGAGACTTCTGGAGCCTGGCTTACCCTGGACGGGCAGGTTAGCAGGTGGTTACAGCCTGGCTGGTCTTCAACAGCAGAAGGAATGGAAGGCCTTGAGTGGGAGTGTCCAAGCTCACTCCTTGGCCTCCCCCGGCCTGTTCCTAGTTCTCTGAGCATCTGTCCAAGTGGCTGCTGGTCCAAGCATTGTGCTTGGTACAGGGACTGAACCCACCCATGAATCTCTGGGCCAAAGTTTTCACAGAGGCAGCTCCTCTCTCTACAGAGATTAGAAACACTCTAGTTACATACGGAGATTGCCTTCTTTTGTGCAGAACACAGTTCAGAAAGCAGCTCCTTTTGCCCTAACTCTTTTCACAATGTTCTGGAAACTTCCACCGGGTTAGGGTGAAGATGAGACCAGTGCCTTGGCAGTGGGATGGTAGAAGGACTGTGTCGAGGCCCTGCCTTGGGACCATGCTATCTCCCCCAACCCCAAAGCTCAGCTCCACTCCCCACAGGCAGTTAGCTGGGGAAGGAGGGAGGTGGAGTGGTGCTTTTTCTCCCAGTCTCACTCAGAAGATTCTTATAGAGACCCATGCGACCAGCTTATGACAGGCTACATCTCACCCTTCCCCCAGTTAAAAGGGCAATCAGAATCATTAAGTTCTTTTGGACTAGAAAGGATTTCTATACTTCAGTAGCTACCTGAATCAGAATTACATTTTTAAGATATTCTTTGCATTCTCACGTACTTTTTGCATTTTTGCATATAGTTGTACGCACTCAAGTTTGAGAATCACTGGTTTGGAGAATACACTGCATTTTTTCCGTTCTCACCTATTTCTTCTGGTGTTTTCTTGTAAAAAAAGAAGTCACCTGGGGGGAGTGCACACCCCTGAATGTAAGAGCTCTAGTGAACATGAGGGAGGGAGACAGGGTAGGAAAAACCAATAATCCAAATTAAGCCAAGGGTGCTCTAGGCGAAGGTCGCCCCAAGAACTGAATAAAGCTGCCCTTCTGCCAGGCCCATGTAATGATATAATTATTGTTCAGTTTTTTAGAAAGAACCTTTTATTTATGTGAACCCAACTATTTGAATCTAAGTATTATCCTATGAGGAAAAAAACCCTAATAATTATGTGGCATTCTTAGAAATTTTATATCAACACATTTTCAGAATGAAAATATACTGGAAATGTTTTAATACTTGTCTTTATTATTTTTTGAGTGCCAATGTCAAAGTTTGGGAGGTTTCTTTCATTTTGTTGATTATACTAAGCCCACTATAGCCAGAAGCTTGACTGAAAAATAAATGTTTGGGAGATTTGTTTTATAAACTGCATTAAAGCACACCAAGTTAACATCACCATGTATCTTTCTTTTTCCAAAATGTGGCCTTGTTTTGAAGCCCCACAAACGAAAGTTCATTGCTGAGGATAAACTCAGAGTGAAGGTCTCTGTTCTCTGCCTCTTATCAAACTACAGTTTATCACAGAGAGACCCTGACATTATGTGGGGAAGACACTGTGTACATTTTGATTTTACAGATAAGAAAAAAATAAACATGACAGAAAGGATGTTTGGAAGTCTGGATTTTTTTTTAGCATTTATTGCTTATGGGACATGAAGCTGTGCTTTTCTCTTTTGCTTCATGTTTTGTATATTTTTGTCTTTAATGAGACTATACACAGACTGTTGGAGAAATTCTGTGATTCAGAAACATAAGGCTGGCTTGTCTTTGGATGATTTTAGGTCTTCGAAATTGGTGGTAAACTCCAGGATCTGGGCTCCACCTGGGGAATCCTGAGATAGTATCTGCTGGGGTATTGAGATAAATAAAATTTGAGACAATAAAAGTCAGTTCAGTAAAATCCGCTGACGTGATTGATTCTTTTCTCCTTTGAATTGACCAGTTATTCAGTCAGCTGCTCCTTGGGGCACTATGTTAGCGACCCTAGCTTTCCCAGGACTGTCTCTGTTTTGATATATGAAAATCTGCCTATCCTTAGACAGAATATCCAAAAGGAGGATGTGAGTCCCTGGCATCTTGCTTGTTTTTTAGCGCTTGGTTTATAGCTCTCACCACAAAATGTCTTCTTCACAGAGGAAGACACCTGGGGGCTTTTAGTTTGAACCTGTATACCCAGCCTTTGCCTGGTTGCTAGGCAACAGAGAACATGGCTGCCAGTACAGAGCTTTCTGGTGCCCACTCTTAGACACAGAGTCATTCTAACAGGAGACTGCATTCCCCTCATCACGGACGGCCTTTTCATGGTAGATTAGTTTCCTGTTGCTGAGGTAACAAATTACCATAAATTTAGGGCCTTAAAACAACACAAATTTATTCTCTTATAGTCTAGAAGACAGAAGATCCAAAATCAGTCTCACTGGAATAAGTCAAGGTGTGGGCAGGGTTGGCTCCTCTGGAGGCTTTGAAGGGAGAATCCATTTCCTTCCCTTTCCAGCTTCCAGAGGCTGCCTGCATTCCTTGGCTTGTGACCCCTTCCTTGCATCACCCCAACTTTTTGCTTCTCTCGTCACATCTCCAACTAGTCACTCTGATCTCCTGCCTCCCTCTTATAAGGATATTTGTGATTATGTCAGTCCCACGTGGATAATCCGGGATAATCTTTCCATCTCAAGATCCCAAACTCAAGCAAATTTGCAAAGTCCCTTTTGCTGTAAAAGGAACATTCCAGGAATTAGGATGTAGACATCTTGGGAAGCCATTTTTCAGCCTACTACACATAGTATCACAAGATGTTCTAGTCCTTCTTATCAACCTAGCCCAATTTTTTTAAAGCTTGACTATAAGAGCCCAATATTCATAGCTAACTCCGACTTAGTTGTCATTTCCGAATTCCTTTGGTTTTAGCTGCTACCTGGTAATTTTGGTAAAGTGAAATTCTGTCTTGTCTGATAGGTTCTTCTTTCCAAAAGATTTTTCAATTGTACAAAATTCCCAAGCAGAAAAACCTAGCACTTCGATCCTGTAAGGTGAGGCATGGACAGCAGGTCTATAAATATTGCTGCTGGTCAAGAGTGATGTTTCCCTTCAATCCATCCATCTGGTCTTTATTAAACAACTGTGATGTGCCAAGCAAAATAGTATAAGACACACTTTCAGCCCTTCGACAATTGGTCGTCCAAAAGGGGGAAGCTACGACAAACAGATAAACCGCGCTGAGCACCTACTGCTTCCTCAAGAGCCTCTGTCCACCTACCAGAGGAGTTCTGTGAAGGGAGAGGCCCACTTAGCTTGAGGTGTCCGGGAAGAACTCCGTGGCAGAAGTGGAGCCTTGAAAGATAGACTTAGACTTGAGCAGAGGGTTGCTGAAGGCTGGCACTCCACGAGGGGGAACAGCACACCAAAGGACAGTCGTCAGGACAGTCAACGGGAAGGGTAGTGGATAGTAAGGGGACATCCTTGACTGACGGGCAGGGTTTCTACTGTGCAGCCATGAGAAGCCAGATTGGATAGACGGGGGGATGTCAAAAGAGGAGTATGGAGTTGATCTGATGGGGATCTAGACTTGAGCATTATCTGGTCTTGAGCTGGAGAGTGGAGAGCAGAACTCTCAGAAGATGCAGTACAATTGTGGGGGGTGAGTCCAGAGGATAGCCCCCTAAACGTTGTGGGGTTAAACCGATCCAAGCTTCCAGAGCCTCGGGAAGAGAGGTTGTCAAGCCCCAGATCTTTCTTCTGTAGTAGATCGTGCCCGTGGTCCCCATGTGGTTCATATGCACCCTCCAGTGATATCTGCTTCCAGCTGTTCCAGGCATCCACCCCCCTGATCAAACACGGGGTGCCTGGGACCCCCAGTTCTTTATCAACACCCTGGGTCTGGGCAGCTCTCCTTGAAAGGAGCAGGCAGTGTGTGGTGGCGGTGAGAGGAGAGTTTGGGAAGACACACTTTGTGAATCAATTCACGTAGCCATTTTGATTGACCGCACAGGCCACAGAGGATGCCAGAGCCTGCTGGACACTCTCTTGGGAGATTGCCCACGTTTGTTTATCCATTTATTTGTCATTTGACAAAGAATGTTGAGCATGTACTGTGTCCCAGCCCTGTGTCTGGGGACATGACACAAACAGAGCCTCTCGCGGAGATTCCAGTCTGGAGGGAGACAGACGTTAATCAAAGGATTACACCAAGGCACGTGTATCGGAATTGTGGTAAGTGCGGTGAGGGAGGCCCGTGGTGTCACGGGGAACTTGTATGAGGGCGTCTGAGCTAGTCGGGCAGGGTGGCTTGGGGAGGACTTTCTAGATTCTGCATGGCTTCATTTGTGACACTCGAATACCCAAATGTCACCTCCTCAGAGAGGCCTTTCCTGAGCACTCTATCTCAACCACCACTGCTCTTAATCTCTACTGTGCTTTAGCTGGCTGCACTGTGTTTACGGTGATCTAATATATGGCTACACACACACACCCACACACACACACGTCTACGCCCCCATTAGACCATGAGCTCCATAAGGACAGTAGTGAAGTCTGTTCTGTCCACGCTTTATCCCCAGTGCCGAGAACAATGGCCACACCAACAACTCTTTGTTGACCGAGTGACTGACTGACAGATTGCATAAATGAATGAAACGCCAGTGAGCTGAGATCTGTAAGGGAATAGGAGGTGTCAAAATGTAAAGTGTGGGGGGCTGCAGAGAGAGATTCAGGCTGAGGAAACGTCACCGGCAAGGGCCCTGTGCTGGAGGGAGCAGGCACATGCGAGGGAGTTCAAATTTAATTTATTCCTCAGGAATTATATTATGGAGCGCCCATGTTTGTCCAGAACTCTTCCAGGCCCTGAGAGTAGAACAAGACAAGATCCCGGCCTTCAGAGCTTAGAAATCTGAGGGAGGTGGTGTACAGGCAGTAAGCAATGAGAAATTATATCATGTATATTTAAATATAATCAAGTGTCAGGTAATGATGAATGCGGTGAAGTAAAAGGGAGAAGGAGAGAGAGAGTGGAGAGGCAGGAGGTGGGGTGTGAGTCAGGGGAAGCCTCTCAGAGGAGGTGATACTTGGACAGAGACCTGAATGAGTGAGGGATGAAGCGAGACCAGGAGAAGAACTGGCAAAGGCAGGAGCCCGCTTAAAGGCCCAGAGGCAGGACGGCAGCAGTGGGACCTTGAGGATTCAGAAGGGACTGTGCTGGGTGGTCCCTGGAGGGTCCTGAGTAACATAATCTGATTTAGTTTCTAAAAGACGATTCTGGCTGTTGGGTGGGGATTTGACTGTAGGGTCCAAAGGAAAATTTGGGAAACCGGCCGGGTAGCTCTGAGGTGGTCCAGACAAGAGGTGGTGCCAGCTGGGGCCGGGGTGGGAGGAATGGGGCAATTTAAGATGATTGGGTTTAGGATAAACCCTGCAGTAGAACTTATAGATACGGAGATATGGGGTTTTAGCCGGAGGTACCATTTATTGAATTGAGTAAGGGAGGGGCTGGTTAGCAGGGGTGTTTGTGGGGGTGGAGGGAAATCGAAAGTTCTATTTTGGATGCATTAACTTGGAGCTTTCTATAGACTTCCAAGGGGGGGCTGTCAGGTGGGAAATTAGACATCTATCGAGCTCAGGGGAGCGGTTGGATCTAGAAGCAGAGAACTGGGAGCAGCCTGCATAGACATGGCATCTGAAGCCCTGGGGAGATGTGCTCCCTAGGTACTGAGGGGAGCTCTAAGAGGAGAGGGAGGTGGAGGGCCAGGCCCGGGTACCCCAACATTTAGCACCTAGGAAGAGAAGGAGCATGGCAGTGTGAGGAGAAGCAGGCTAAGTAGGTGCAGAAAATGCTCTAAGGTTGGAAGATGGAGCACAGGTAGTGGGAGGGGGAGGGGTGCAGGCCCGCAGGGATGTGCCACTCCAGGGGAGGAAAGCAGTCTTGATTTGGTTTCACAATGGTATTGTCTACACCGAGAGTTCACCGACCTAACCACAAGACCCAGCTCCAGATTGCTTTCCGCTGTTTCTTGTTTTTTTTTTTAATTTTTTATTTATTTATTTTTCCCCCCAAAGCCCCAGTAGATAGTTGTATGTCATAGATGCACATCCTTCTAGTTGCTGTACATGGGACGCGGCCTCAGCATGGCCGGAGAAGTGGTGCGTCGGTGCGCGCCCGGGATCTGAACCAGGGCCGCCAGCAGCGGAGCGCACGCACTTAACCGCTAAGCCACGGGCCGGCCCCTTTCCGCTGTTTCTAAAACTCAAGCCCTCCTGAGAGGCAGTGGAGTGTAGTGGACCAGGCTCGCCGGGACCCTGCAGGCAGCGGCAGTGACTTAGGCATCCCTTCCCCTAGGTGGCCTCTGGCCCGCATCAGATGAGGGTGGGGTGTGCTTCAGGCTCCTCACGGCTCCTCATCCAATGAGCAAACTACCCACTGTCACCTGGCGGCCCTCTGCAGACCCTGGAGCCCAGGCTGTGCAAATGTGGGCAGGTGACGTAGACTATCTACGCCTCCTATTTCTCAAATGTGACTTGGGCATGATGATGATAGTTCTTAACCTACAGTGTTATGCTGAGGATTACATGATTTATACCTGTTTAATATCTGGTCTGTAGGAACTGTTAACTATTGTCATATGAAGGATGATGATTTGCCATCACCTAGAATAGTCAAAAATTTTGCCACAAACTCTGAAAATAACTGTAAAAGAGAAATCCTAAAATGTTTTGGACATAATTGGAGAAACTACAGCCTCCTGAAAAAAACTGGAAGAAGACAGCACTGAACCAACGTGAGGTGAAGAGGGGGCTCTGTGGTCAGAGGTCTGGCTGGAATCTCAGCCCCTCCACTCGTGGCCTTGGGGTGCTACTCAACCGCTCTCAGCCTGTGTCCAGTCATAAAACGGTCCAGCACAGCCAAGCACGAGCGTCTGCTTCATGGGGCATTATGAGCACCTAACATGATAGTGCACGTCGAGCACTCAGTACAGAGGCCGGCACACAGCAAGCGCACAATCAATATGAACATGGGCTCTTGAAAAGCATCGATATGCAAGTTATGGTCAGTTGGTTACAATGTGATAATCCTTTATTGTCACGCCTCCTCCACATATGGCCCCCAGATCTCCTGATTTCTTTGCAGCTTTTCCCAAAATTAAACGAAAGTCGCAATTAGGTTAGATTTGAAGGTTGCTGAATTCCGTCTTAAATGAGCCCTCCTGGGAGGGCCACAGCCATCCTAGGACTCCTCATCTCCAGTCCTGCCTGGTTCCTGTATGTAACGTGTAAAGGCACCTGTGTCTTCACTTTGCCATACCTGGGCGGCCACCCCTGAAGATCATAGCCCCATTTTACACTGAAGGGAATTACTACTTGGGGAAGAAGAATGAGTTTTTCATGATTAATTCAGACCCTGGGTACCACTCCCAGAGGAAGGACTCAAACCTGAGCCCAGTGCTCTGAGCCGCGTTTCTCCACCTGATGAGGATTTGTGGGCCTCATCAAAGCCACATAACACCGCTTCGCTTCTGGTGGAGGAATTAATTACACAGCAGCCTGTTGGTATGTGGTCATTTGGCCACACGGTGGCGCTTCACGCTTAGCAATTCCGCAGGTCCTCTATGTATCGCTGAAGATTTGAAATTCAAACCGAAAGAGAAAAAGGCATGCCGTCTTCTCAGAATGACACAGATACAACCATCGCCACCGAGCGTGCGACTATTAGGGATGGCGAGGTGAGCTGGGTCCATTAACTGGTTGCCACACCTTAGGAAAAGCCTCAATTCTTTCTGGGTTCCTCAGAACTAAGGGGAAGGCTCTGGTTTGAAATCAAAGGACCCGGAGGTCTCCATTCAGAGACCATTTTTCAGGATTCTTTTGTCACATTGCACCAGTTCTGCGTACAACGTAAAAGGTCATCTGCCAGCGAGGGGGGTGAAAAAAAGTGGACCCACCTGAGCCAGAGTTTTGACTTTCCTGGAAAAAGAGATTTTTCTGAAGATAACCACCTGACACAAGACAGGCCTCAGCTTCTTCCAGAAAAAAGGGAGGGGTTATTACCCACCGTTTTTATCCTTTTCTTGGAGGCTACATAAGACGTGGGCCGGAGTTTGAATACCAGCCCTGTCACTAACTAGTTTTGGCACCCGAAGGAAGCTACTTAACTCTCTGTACCTCGATGTTGTCCTCTTTAAAGAGGGTGATTGGTAATAGAACCTACCTTATAGGACTGTGGGAAGAGTGAATTAATATGAAGCAGAACCAGATGAAATTGCCAATATTTAGCAGTCTTTGACCTACAAGAGCGGCAATTTCATGTGGTCCATCCTCGGTGCTTTGGGCTGGGCCCACGGTGAGGCTTGGTGGAAGTGAGCTGTTATCATCACAGCTAGTGTGACAAGAGGACAACAAGCACTTACGATGAACATTTAGAAAATAAACCGCCCTGTCTTCTGGAAATTTTTTCCTGAAGATTCTTACTGATAGGTGACCCTGTTGTTCTGTGTGCTGAAGTTCCAAATATGACACTGTGCCTGAAAGCAATCTGGCTCCAGATCACAGTTCTGCCTTTAGCCATGTCATCCGTACCACGAGCCATCTTTCAATGAGATATGAGTCCCCTGAAGGGAGAAGATCAAGTCCACCCGGTACCCCCTGCCATGTGCGTAGAGTTGAACTCACTTTCATCTCTCCTCCACGGTCCAGGGCCTCCCTTTGCTGTCCGTGCAGAGGCCGCCTCTCCGAGAGCACTCGGCACCTTGGACTGATCTCTCTCTCAGCTCTCTGATGCACACACATCCAAGTTGATCTCTTCTATGTCTCCTTCGCTCTTAGCAAGCCAGGTGAATACTAGCTGATCTCATCAGCCAAAGGAAGAGACGCTGTTTTCATTTTGGCAGAAATTTTCACAGCTGCAGTCAAAAGCAGTGAGAATTTCAGACAGCGGACAGGCCCACGTGGGGGATAGTTCTGATCAGAAGGGCCTCTGGGAGCCCCGCAGTTGGGCCACATCCCACCTCGTGGTCCTGCTGCTTTAGGCCCGGCTAGGAAGCCAGTTGCAGCTCTGAGGCTGGGAAGCCTGGGGTGGACTGGGAGCCCCATATTGACGCTAGGGGTCCCCACCGAGAGTACAGCAGCCACGGTTCGAGAAATGCAACAAACCAACCAGATAGTGGTTATGTTTTATCAGAGAATATTTTCTTCCCTGATACTCTTTGCTTGCACTCTCCCTCTCATTTCTTTCCTCAAACTATAGAGATTTGCTCTAGTGACCTCCCTCTGGCATCTCGCCCTTGCCCCTTATCATAGGAAATATGTCTGTGTTTACAGAATTATGTCAAATTTGGGGAATGATGTTTGACTCTTCAATGCACCAACCATGGGTTAAAAGTTGAGAAGCCAGACACAGAAGAGAACATACTGTATGATTCGATTCATATGAAGTTCAAGAGCAAGTGAAACTAAGCTTTAGAGATGGTCATCAGAACAGCTGTTGGGAGGTTGCTGACGTAGAAAGGGCCAGAAGGAACTTTCTGTGGTGATGGAGATGCTCTATTTATTAGGGTGTGAGTTACACAGGGGTAGACATTTGTCAAAATTCACGAAACTGCACACTGAAGATCGATAAAGGTAACAGTGAAAAATGTCCCTCAGAACAACGATCTCAGAATGGGCAGGAAGGCCCATCATGTCATGGGCAATAGAAGGGAATTTCCATATACTGCAAGATCCTCACTGGCTGTCTATGCCATTGAAAAATATATAAAACGTCAGCCAATTTTCTAGACAGTTTCAAAATCCAGGGACGTTTTTGCTCGTGCACACACTGCCTATGTCTTTTCAAATGTTTACAGAGTATTTACAAAAAGTACTCCCTTGGGTGGCAGTTGTAATTAGGAAAACTGGCAGGGAAAATTAACACATACCATAAAAGAGGGATAATTGCTCCACTGCCATATACAATATTATTATCAAATGGTATTCACCGAGGAATCCAATTGGTCCATACCAGCTCAGTCTCGTTGTTCTAGGAAAGATCCCCCCTTCCTTGTCACCCTGAGGATGGGGCTACCACGGCCCACGAATGATATGCCATATGGTACTTAACATCAGAATCAAAATGAGCTTGTGCTTTTTGTGTGAGATGCTGAAATTTATTAGAAAATCAGAAAGCCTCATTTCCACCACGTTCCTGAGACCTGCCATCTGCTGCACGAGAAAGAAAATGGAGTTTTTTTTTTTTTTTTTTAACCATTTACTTATTGTGAAATGTGAGAGTGCTGGTGTGTTTGAAAGAGCAGGGTTAGGGGCTGGGGGGGTGTGTATAAGAGAGAGCCAGAGCAAGCCCACTTGGCAGGGGAGAAAGAAGACTGTCAGCTGAATGGTGGCGAAGGCTTGGGAAGCATAATTATGGAAATCACTATTCCAGAGCCTTTTTTCTCCTCCTGACCACATGTTCCTTCCACATAGGAACAGCACAAGAGGCGCCAGCTTTTGAGAATAAGCAAAGTCTCCATTTCAGAAAGGAGGAAGGGGGCTTAAACAAGTACCACTCTTTCCGAGTAGTAGGTCTCTTCATGGAGGGGGCAGTCCACGTAAGACAGGAGGGTAGCAGACAAGGGAGCCAAAAAGGCTTAATGGATGGAGGGGCAAAGAGGGCTTTCTAAGGGGATGTGCAGACAGAGAGGGAGGCAAGATGGGAGAGGGATCTGAATGGGGGCGGTGCAGGAGTGCCTATTGAGAAGGAAGAAATCTTTCAGCAAATTGTTTGGAGTTTTACTGGGTGTGTCGGGTGTTGGGGATACAAAGATAAAGGTGCTTTGTCTTTAAGGAGGGTATGTCAGGTGTGTGGACGTTCATTTCAGGGGAACACCTCCGTCTCCAGCATTATCAGGTCCACGGGATGCTGCCTTGCCCATGAGTCACAGCCATGTGGCTGTCCTACGTCTCCGAAGAGCACTGCAGTCTCGAGGGCTTACCTAAGCCCTGGATTTTATTGTATTTATTTATTTTTACTTTTGTTCTTACATCAAAGCTGGCACGTCTGTCGGAACTGCTGCAGACAACATGCGTGGGACCTGGTTAGTGGCTGGGTTTCTGGCCTCTGATCACAATAGTCAGGAAATAGACCTCCAGCAAATAGCCTACCAGAGCCTGAAATGGAGCTGTGAGGGGGTATAAGGGAAGGCTTTAAGGCACCGAGGAATTTCACATAATAATATTATAGAGTCAAGTTCTGGTTAAGGCAGGCCATTCTTGGACCACATCCAAGGAGGTTTAATTAAAGAAAAACTAAAAAGACCCCTCCGTAGGCAATCTCATCTACAAGGCAGTCTTCCAGCCGGATCCCAGGGGCATCTTCAAAGTCAAGGTCAGGGTTCTAGGAGTGCTCTGGGGCCAGGTGCCCTGTGACCGGCCACTTGGGCGCACAGCCGACACCCTCAGCCTCTACACTCCCCAGGTGCTCATCATGGTGCCATCACACAGGTAGGTGACCAACAGCCATCTGTCAAATGAAAGGACGAATGACTTTTTGAAAGCCTGCCAGGTTCCCGGAATCCTGGCCTCACCCTTGAGCCAACCTAGGAAAGAATGCTTCACGGAGATTCAGACGCCAACCCCTCTGAGGAGGAATCGAGCGGGAGAGGGAGCATAGTGAGCTTCTCAATTTGCAGGGAGGTTAAGTGGGAAGCGACGACAAGCCCCAGGGTCCAGCATGATCAGGATGTGCTCATCCTCCCCGCCTTCTCCTACACAAGGGTAGCAGACTGGCGGGGCCGCCAGCTCCCCCAGTGCTCTGCGGGTCTCTGCTGGCTCCAGGCCCTGGGGCTCCACACTGGCAGGATGGTGCTGCACCTCGGGGAGAAGTTCGGGTTTCAGGTTGAACCCCCGAGGGTTTAGCACTGACCATGTGCATCCCTGGGGCGCCTGGCAGCAGGTCCCATCTGGGGGCGCCTTACTTTTTACTCCCAGGGCAACTAAAGGCTCAACAGTTAGCTCCTTGCCTGGAGGCCGGTGATCAGCTCCTGATTTCCCACTGGACCGCCCAGACCTCTACAAGACAGCCTTGTGCAGACGCCAGGGGTTCTCCTGAATGACTGCGGGCTGACAGGGCCGTCAGGAGCTCGTTGCTCCACTACGACTGCTCCGCTGTGGCAGCATGGTAAGCAGCCCTCAGCATCCTCTTAATAGTTGGGCACCTATTAATGAAGATGCACATTATCTAAGAAGAATAGCTGTCATTTCCTGAGCACTTGCCCTGTGCCAAGTGTCTCATACCTATGATCTCATTTAAGCCTTCACACAATCTTGTGAGGAAGGGACCATTCTCATCCCCATTTTCCAGATGAAATAAGGAAGATGAATGTGAGTTAGTGAAGGGCCAGGGTCAAACAGCTGTAATATATGGGGTCAGCAATCAACCCGCGTAGTCTGACTCCAGAACTGTTACTCTGTGACCCCAACAACAGTCCTCCAACAGAGTGCAACAGAGTAAGCACTAGTATTTCCAATTTAGCTCATGAGCAGACTGGGCTCAGAGAGGTTAGGTCATTTACCCAAAGCCACACAGCTTTAAGGCACAGAGACAGAAACCTGTCTGGCTCCAGAGCCCAGGTTATTTCCTCGAAGCCATATCCCCTCTCTGAGCTCACTGAGGCTGTCTTACATTATGGAGTCCCATCCCCCAACGGATGGCAGACGCAGTGAGAAGGATTGGATAAGGAAATGTGCAAAGTCATCTTTACAAGAGAAAGATTTAGCTAACCTTTAACATTTTGGGACTTTTTAAAAACAGAAACACGTTGTTTTTTTTGAAGACTGATGTTCCTCAGGGGTGCCACAGCTGCTACTCAAGTGGTCCCCCAAAGATTTGGGTGCCACCCACCAATGAGAGTCCCTACCTGCTTGATGATCTAACTGGTTTAACAGCGCTAGTTCCCAAGTGTTAGAGAGCCTGGGGGTTGGTCATTCTTGCCCATCTCACCCAGGCCCTGCAGTGTGTACGGCGTGTCATAGGGAGAATCCCTGTGACCTGGTGTGTGAGAAGCTAACACAAAAGGCCCCTGGCATGCGCTGGACCAATTATGCAGGACCAGCCCATCAGTTGCTTCTTTTTGCTCTCTCCAGGGGCAGAGAAAGTCCCCTGATCTCAGCACCCAGGAGAAAGCATATTGATCATCAGCAGAGGGTGAGGGGGCTGCTCTCTGACCTGTATGCTCGGGGCCCCCCAACAATTAGCTATGCCACCGGCTTTGGGGCCTGTGAACACCATAGACCGAGTGCTGGACCGCATCTCTCACTGACCCTAAATCCATCAAACTGAGGTACGTTATCCCATGTGGTCATAACCCAGCAGCAGACTGCTGGGTCCCCTGTGCCTCGGTTTCCTTTGTCACACACTAGGAGGGTGTCACTAGTCACTCGGGGCTTTGGCCGTGGCCATGATGTTTTCATCTGACTCGGTGCTCGTCTGCAAAAATTGCCGGGATAAACAATTGCTATCTTTGTTATCGTTGATTGGTTTTAAATGTCTGGAGGTATTGAAAGATTTTCGTGAGTTCAGACTTGAGGCTTCAAGTGAGTATTTATTTATTCAATAAGAATTTACTAAGTACCTGCTATGTGTCAGGCACTGTCTTGGCACTTTAGTCAAAATATAGATAAATTACAGCTACTTCCTGACCCTGAGGAGCTTGTAATTTAGCAGAGGAGCGGGAAAAAATTTTATGTGTAAAAATAATATATATGTATATACACATACATACACACTCATATGTTTTTATGTGTGTGAGTATGGGTGCATGTGTGGACAGAGATAGAGACAGATAAATAGAGAGAGAGAGAGAGGTAGATGATAGATGATAGATAGATAGATGATAGATAGATAGAAAATATGTGTGTGCATGTGATATTTTAACAAAACAATCCTGTGGTGATGAGGACACATAGAGGTGGAAAAGTGAGTCCGGGACACAGGGCAGGCCAGCCAGTGTCCAGTGGAGGGAGTAGAGAAGATTCCAGAGACACGGTAGCAGTGGAGCTGAGACTTGCCACAGGCTGACGGAGCAAAGGAGTATGGAATCACTATGATGGACACCTGAAACTAATACGATACTGTACGTCAATTATACTTCAATTAAAAAAAAGGGAGGAGGACACAGTATCAGAGAAGTGCCATCTGTGTTTGGAGAAGGATGGAGGCATCCTGGGTGAGCCTAAGGCAGCGGGAGTAGGCGACAATGGAAAAGTAAATTAAGACAGTTCTAGAGAGTGCTTTGAACGCCAGGCTAGGGTGCCATCTTGTAAATGGGTCCCACGTGGGGCGGGTAAAGCCAGGAAAAGAGGAGGAAGGGAAGACAACCTGCCCTCAGGGGAACTGGAAATCCGTTGTGTTCCCAGAAAAGAGCTGGTAGGGTTTAGATCTCTCTCTTTCCCATTGGCCTTTGGCTCTTCCGCTTTAAGAAATCGCCATCCATGAAAATCCAAACTTATGAGATAAACCTTGAGGCTGATATTGGTGAGACAGAAGGAGTCCTCACTTTATGAAGATATCTTTTTAAAACTGAGCTCCTTTGGTGCTTTCAAACAGAATGCAATCGCCGCAAGCCCCCAGGTTCGGAGTCCCGCGCTGTGGGGAGTGGGGTGACCTGGACGGCTCGTACCGCCCTTCGCTAAGCAGAGGCGTTTGTGGACTCTCTTTTTTTATTTTTAGATTTTTTTTAATCTGAAGGAGGAAAGAAAGGAAATCACAGATTAATGAGCAAACGTAGTAGAAAGTTCTTTTTGCTAATCCTAGTGCTTTCTTCTTGGTTTTTTTCTTCCTTTATTTTCCTCCACTTTTTATGTAGAGGACATAAACACACCCATCCCTAGATTCATTTTTATAAAGAAAATTGTCCTTTTGCTGCCTTTTTGGAATTGACATTTGGTGAGTGCCCTTCCTCACCCCCACCTCTAAACACCCCCTTTGCCACTGTTGTGTTTTTTCAACTCTTTGTTCTAACCCAACAATTCCCTAATTCGGAGATGATTACAATGAACCTCTTCTAATTCTAATCTGATTTCAAGTTTAGCACATGTGTTTTCTCTGTGGCAATGACTTTTCCCTGAGTCAGGAATGAGCACAGCCATTAAACAAGTAAACTCACAAGAAACAGGGAAAAGGTATCATTCGTTTCCCCAAGAGGATGTCCTTGCACTTTTTCTGAGACCATTCAGATGTCGATGACTGGGGGTTTCAGGCTTCATTACCCGCGTTTTCCCTCTCCTTTTGTGTTCTAGTATGGAATTATCAACACCTATGTGCAATCTCTGGTGATAGAGAAATTTGGTGAGGAGACATGGGAACAACTGAAGTAAGTATATTGGAGGAAAGATGAAGTGTCCCTCTTGCAGCTCGTAAGCCTCCAGTGGTTTCAAGGCGACAGGTTTTCATTAATCTTTTGATTAAGCCAGTTGTTACTAAAGAGATCAATGCAAGTACCTTAAACATACCAACTAGATATAGAAAAAACCTGCTATCTCATATCTGTCTTGAAGAAAGGTATCAGGCTCAATTCCTAAAACCAGCCTTAAAACAAGGTCCCCATGTGAATAATACCAACACTATTCTACCTTTTATTTCAGGAACGAATTCTTATTTGCTCTTTTTAATGGCAGAAGAGAAAGCAACTGCATTATTTCCATTGCACATAAATGGAGCTGCCGAAATCCCACAGAAGGGAGAATATCCCTTTTAGGTTTAGCCAGAATCCCTCCTTAGGTATCTTTAGTTAACTATTACAGTTGTTCCTCTCTGCATCCGTCTGGTAAACGCTTAACACTGTCATTTACATCTCCTTATAGTCTCAGGTCTGATTCCTGTAATCTTATGCTCTCCCTCCGCTTTCTTAGGGGCTCCCAGCCTTGAAATGTTGGAGGATGGGGCTAGAAGGGTCTCCAAAAATCTTCTGGTCCTATGAAGAGGGAGGAATTTAAAAATATGGAAAAATGATTAGCTTCCTCAGTTAATCAATGACATGCAAATGAAAACAATTAGGCACGACTTTGCCTATTAAATCTCCAAAAAATTTAAATGACAATAACCAATTCTGGTTAAGATGCAGCAAAATGGGTAATTGCTGATGGCATTGTAAATTAGTGCAGCCCTTTTGGAAAGCAATTTGACAACAAGTAGCAAAAGCTATGAAAATGATGAAATCCTGTGAAGTAGTATTTCTATTCTTGAGAATATATTCCCTTAGAAACATGCATACCTATATACAACATATATGTGTGTGTGTATATATATAGATATATATATGCAAAAAGATGTAATGTAGCCATATATTTATAAATAATAAAAGAAAAAATTGTCTTTAATATCCAAGAACAAACCAACAGACAAATGGAATGGCAAAAGAAATATGCATCATTATCTGTGATGATTGCAAAGATCATGAAGCAACCTGTAAAATTTTATGACAATATTAAGTTAAAAAAAACAAAAAATTCCCCCAAAACAGGACATATCTTACATAGCTACTGGGAAAATCATACAAATAAAAATAGAGAAAGACCAAAATAATAATTAATAGTAATTGAATTAGAAAGATGAAATGCTGGATGACTGACTTTTTTTCTAATATCTATTTCCCAAATTTTCTATGTCTTCATTGCTTTTGTAATGTAAAAACAACTTAAAATGCTTAGTGCAAACTTTCCTTCTCCCCTTCCTACCCCCATTTCACAAATAGAATAATCAGAGCTGGGGGTGGAGGCTTGTAAGCATGAGGCTAAACCGAGGAGCCAAGCAGGCCCCACACCTCGGCCCTGCTCCACACCAAGTCACAGCAGCCAACTGTCACACATATGTGCCCTGACCCTCTTATTCTAGGGAAAGGCAGCGCCGAGCCATTTCCACACCATCTCTGGGTTAATTCACTTAGAGTGCCACAAATTTGGGTGGGAAAAAGGAGCTTTGGCCTCTTAGAGGTAAAGAATACTCATTTCCAAATATTTCAGGGAAGAATGCTGAATAATTATGATCAGAGAAAGCTTGGACTGGTGGGCCCTTGACAATCTGGCCCAGATCTCCTCATTTTACAGGTGAAAAAACTGAGGCCCAGAGAGGTCAAGTGAAATCATGGAAATAACCAGCAATAGCCCGAGCACTTAGCCCTGAGTGGAGGTAAAACGACGAGGTGTTTTACCCTCGTCGGGCTATTTAAAGACGGCCTCTAGCCCTCCTCTACATTACGAAGCAGATGGAGTATGACCGGCTACTGGGACCATGACTGGCGGAGACATTCAACATATCTTTGCAAATCCAGGAAAGAACAGCTTTCCATGTGTAAGTAGATGGAAGAAGCTTTTAACATTTTTGTGTTCTTGGTGTGACCTCACTGAAAGGAATGGTCCATTTCTCTTCTGGCCCCTAGAGGGGCCGTTCGCATAGCATTCCCAAACAAATAGGAAGCCCTGGAATCCACAGGAACCCAAGGTGATAAGGATGTTTGAACAAGGCGTGTGAAAGGGTGCAAGGGAATCAGAGAAACATGTCTGGGATCAGAGAACCCAGCGGGGCCATATTCTGAGTCTGTGCCTCTGGGTTTTACCTCTTTAATCTGAAGTACCAATTCTCTGCTTAATTGAATCTCAGAGGACATGTTTGTATAGAGAGCACCAGACACCTATGTGATTGCATTGGAAATGCATCTTTAAACCAAAGGCAAAGCCGACCTAACAAGCTCAACCAGCTATGAAAATTGCATCATATTAGAACTCGTTAAAAAACAACAAAAAAAAACCTGTGGTGCAGAAAACTCAACTTATAAAACGCAAATTAAGGCAAGATTATTTGCTGTGTAAAAGGATTTCCTTCAGGCTACATGTAAATAACAAGTTCCCTGGTGCTTTTAAAATAGAATTTTAGCTGAAAAAGAAAAACCCATCAATTTCTACACAAATTTTAAGAAGAAACGATTAGGTAAAATGAAGTATGTCTCCAGACTTTCTGACATAAATTTTATTTTATATGAAATAATCAGAAACAGATGGTTCTCCTCCTTTGCCTGCATTGTTTATTTCCCTCTCATATAATCTAGGTTTATAGATTTCTAATTATGAACCACTCTTTTATAACCTCCTGGCTAAAACCTTTATCAAGACTTAACAATGAGAAGTAACTAATAGGTTGAGAAGAGTAAGGCCTCTGGCGTCAGATAAACCTTTGCGTTTTGCCTGGATCATTAACTAGCTGTTTGACTTGGGCAAGTTTATTTCTTCAACAAGTATTTCTTTACTTCCTAGTGTGTGCCAAACAGAATTCCCGGCACTGGGAAGAGTGTGAGGGGAACAGACAAGAGCTCTGTTCTCTGGGAACGTGTGGTGGGCAGACAATAAACAAGTAAAAAAAGTCTTTCAGATTGTGCTAAGTGCTATAAAATATGGGGTACTTGATAGCGGCTAGGGAGAGAAGATGCCGGTTTCCTTGAGGTGGTCGGAAAAGGCCTCTCTGCAAAGGTGATATTTGAGCTGCAAGGCAGGAAGGAGCCAGCTTTGACTCAGGGAAGTATGTTTGTTGCAGGCTGAGAGAACAGCAAGTGCAAAGGTCCTGAGGAGGGACTGAGTTTGGGGAACTTGAGACCCAGAAGAAAATTCAATGTGACTGGAGTACTATGAGTGAGAGTCTGGTAGGAGATGAAAGTGGAGAAGCCGTTAAGGATCAGAGTATATAGGTGTGTGGAAGATGGTAAGGATCTGAAAGTTTATTGTAAGTGCAATGGGTCTCCGAGGTCTCTGAGCCTTGGCGTCTTCACTTGTAAATGGGGATAATAATGGTACTCACCTCATCCACTTGTGAGGATTGAGATGACTAGCATAGGTGAAGCGCCTGGCACTTTGGGTGAGGACCTTAGTCCAGGATTCTGCTTTCAAGGATCAGCAGTTCACTATATGAGCTAAAATTTAAAGGAGTTAGTAGAAGGGTTCAGGGGACTCACGGAGCTCAAAAGTAGGAAGTTCAGAGAAACCTGAGAGGGAAGGGAAGAGCAGTAGGCCTCTCTCCATTTCTATGTCTCTCTTCATATTTACCCCATTTTCCTGGCTCTCTCTGCAAGTGGTTAATTTCTAGTTCTCCCAAACTTTTCTATATGCCTTTTCAAAATTCAAGAGATCACCATCATCCGATTGGCTCAGTTTCTCAGTGCCTTCATTGCAGATGCCTGAGACAGAGGATTTGATGGGCTGACTTTGGTCACGTGCCCTTACCTAGCCCAATCAGGTGGACTTTGGAGGGTAGGGTCCCAAAGAAGAGGTTATGAGTAGAGCCACCATGATTGGCATGTCTTCCACTATATAAACAAATACATGAGGAAGGTGTGAATGGTTGGATGATTTATGTACGTATGAATGGAAGATGAATAAATGAATGGTAAATGGATGGATGACTACCAAGCCGAAACCAATCCATTTAGGAGGGAGGTGGATGGGATTATATGGCTTTCTCTGTGTCAGGGCTTCTTAACCAGAGGTGCATGGATGGGCTTGAGAGGGTCTGAGAACCTCTGAAATCATCTATGAAAATGTGTACATGTGTCCACGTATATTTTCTGGGGAGAGCGTCCCTGGTATTCATCAGAATCTCCAAGAGCTCTATGACCTAAAAAGTACAAGGATCCCTGCCTATACATTCTTGGGATTTTTGTTCTTACTAAATAAGAAATGCTCCTAACATTCTGACATCTTGAAAAGCATCCCTTCAAATACATTGAAAAACTATTTGAGCCGGAAACAGTCAGGATGGCTCCCATTCACCCTCTTCTCCTATACCTCTTCTATTCTATTATTACTCACCACGCCTCTTACCCCTTCCTTAGAGACCGAGAGCACCCACTCCCTCCAAGTTCTTTGCTTTTCCCATAAATAAAGTCCAATTAAAAAGTAACTGAAAGCTGAGTTTCTATTTTTCAACTTTTATTGAGGAATGCTGCCTGTCTCCCCACTCCTACGCCATTCCTGGCCACGAATGTGTTTGCTGATTCGTCTGGCTGCCTAAAATCATAGGTCATCAGAACTAGAAGGGCCCTGAGAAATCAACTTGGTTAGGCTATTGCAATTCCCCAAAAGATCAGATCAGAATACCCAAGGGCTTAGGAAATTTTAAAAATATATTTAATATTGTGATATTATTAGATATATAAAATATAAATTGTTTTTCTAATAAAGACCATTGAAAGTAAAGCTTGAGAAATATTTTTGTTAAGTGGGAATATATGGAAGATCAATTTAGCAGAAGGAGAAACGTATTTTGAGGCTTGAAGCTTATATAATTTGGAGGGCCTCCTTTAAAAAAGAATATAAAATTACAAATAAAAATTTACCTATAAAAGTGACTACTTATTTAGAACGAGAAAAAAAATTTTAAAGCTGGCAGATAACATAAACATGACATGTAACATGTATTTATTATTATCATCATTAATTAACTATTAACCGACTTTTGTAGTATTTTTCCCTGTATCTTTGGCTGCTTTTGGTTTGCCTGTTCATATGACAATGATTTAATAAGATCATTTTCCATAAAGAGAATAGAATAAATATTCCTCTAACATGGTGGTTGAAAATTGTTTTTATTATATTCTATTTTTCTTGATAGCTTAGACAAATTTCTTTCTGCACATCTATAACTTTTTCAGCAGTTTCTTAAGGAATTTCCTCTTTCCTGGTGGCAAGTCCTAGGATGACGCCAGCCCTTGATCTCCCTCTACATGTCTCCCTCCCTCCCCCACCTTCCTGCAAGTTCTCTGGGATGAGGTGTGCCCCAATCAGAGAATTGTGGCCTCTCCTTTGGATGCCTTTTTGGGGGCGTCACATTAAGATCTGGATGCTTGTTGAGTCTACCAGGGGGAGGTGGCCATGGGGCTGGGTGGCCTGCAGTCCCTCCCTCAGGCACTCAGGACCACCATCAGGGCATAGAGGGTACCACTCTCTCAGGCTGGGGATGGCTCCAAGCTACAGGGGGCCAGGCAGGGCTGCTTCCCTCCCAGAAGCCTCAGCTTCACTGGCTTCTAAAGCAAATCTGATTCACTCTGGGTTTAAATGAGAAGTTCTCAAACATTTTGGTCTTAGGAAGCCTCTTTATTCTTGAAAATTATTGAAAACCCCAAGGAGCTTTTGTTTACCTATTGGTATTTACTATGTTAAAAATTAAAACTGAGAAACTTAAAAAACATTTATTAATTCATCTAAAAATAACAATAATAAACCTATTATATGTCAGCATGAATAACAATTTTCATGAAAAATAACTGTATTATCCAAATAAAAAAATTAATGAGAAGAATGAAATGTCATTGTTTTTACATTTTTGCAGATCTCTTTAATGTTCGACCCACTAGAAGATAGCTGGATTCTATCTTCTGCTCTATCTGTTGTGATCTGTGGTTTTGGTTGAACTATATGAAGAAAATATAGAAGGAGGAAGTATTTTAATGCTCTTCTCAGATAATTGTGGAGATTCTTTTAAACCTCACAAAAGCTCCGCAAGTGATAGTTTCTCAAAGATCAGTTACAATGTTGAGTGTGAAGCCACAGCAATGACCTCCTTCATACTCTATGTGAAAATCCCGCGGCCTGTGTTACACTTTGAAATAAATCTTTTCCCATCATTTTCTACTATTATACATTAGTCATTTGGAAAATATTAGCTCACTGAGTTATGCAGATCTTATGAATGTTGACCTCATACTATACATCATCCAATATCAAAATCACATTTGTCAATATCACCACCATCTCATCAAAGCCTCTAAGCATCGGGAAGCTAATGAGCTCACAGTAGCAGATGCAAGTTTTCCAAACTTCCAATTTTCACTTGAAAGCTTGAGTTTTATCGTTGGCAACAAATTCTGTCAGTTATTTTCCTTGAAATGACAAGCTAACTTTGTTCTTTTTTTAAGAAAATGTCTGCCAAATATCCAAGTCTGAGTAACCGTTGTTCGTCTGTCAGGGGTTCTTTCATGTAGAAATGATGTTCCAGGAAGAAAGTGGCTAATTCAGCTCACAAAAACAATCGTAAAAGTGCTTTTCCTTGAGGTGACCATCCCCACTTCTGTCCACAGCACAAGGGCTTTATGGGGACGTGTACTTCCTGCTTCATCACACAGAATGTGCAAAAGATGTGTACTCAGGGCCAAGATTTAATAAAACTGACAATTTTTACTGCTTGATTAAGGATGACTTGAAGTGAAACTGGTTTTTGTTTTTGTTTTGTTTTTTTTACTGTGAGTGTGTGGCAGTGAAGAATACAATGACTACTTAGTACAGATTAGTGCCAATGCCTTGATTCATGCTGAGGCACCAACACTTTTACCCACCAATGCTTTTGCACCATTAGTGCAAATATCAACCAGTAAAAAAAGGCAAATAATGTCTTGATTTTATTATGAAAATGGTTTGACTTCATGGACCCCTAGAAGCATCTTAGGGACCCCCAGAGGTTCCATGGAACACACCTTGAGAACTGCTAGTTTATGTGCTAGAGTCTTTCTCAGTGAATCATATCATGTGTTGGCTAGGGAAAGTAGAGGGGAGGGGAGGGGAGAGTTGTACATCCAAATCTCCATGGAAACGTCGACCTAACCCAATACTATCGTTGTAAAGATGAAGAAATGGAGGCACAGTGAGATTTGTTCCAAGTCATCTAGCTCTATTGTGGTAGAGCCAGGATCTGCTCCCAGGTCTCCTGACTCACACACAGTGAATATGAAAGCCTCTGTCAAGTTAGGTCTCTCACATCTCCTAAATTCTCTCATAAATACGCATCAGGACTCTATCGTGTGCCAGGTACAATGGCAGGTATTGATGAGATGAAATCAAATGACATTTTCCTGCCCTTTGGGACTCTATAGTCTAGGAAGCATGCGGACAGGTGAATCAAAGCTTACACGTGCAGCCAGTGCCGAGACAGGTAAATAGGGGGAGGCCCCCGGCTCAGAGGAGGGATGCCTGCATCTGACTGCTGCTCGGAACAAGCAGAGTCAGTGATTCTTAGGCTGAGGTGGGAAGGAGGAACAGAAGTTAGCCAGATAAGAGGGAGCGAGGGCCCTTCCTGTGGAGGGAGAGTCTGTGGGAAGGTAGGGAGGAAGGAACGGGCAAGGCAGGAACTTTGAGGAGCTGGAGGAATGGGGGGGGGAGATGGCTGGAGGTGAGAGGGGCAGGTTCAGAGGCTACATCATGGAGGACTGTATGTGTCAACCCAAAAAGTTTGGACTTATAAAAGCCTTGGGGAGCTAGAGAAGCTGGCTGGAGGACTGGCTAGAATGACAGGCTGGTGCTTCTTCCAAATACCAGATGGTCATGACCCCAGGACAAGCCATTTGACTCTCAGGGCCTCACTTTCCCCAACTACACCTCGAGTCACATGATTACACACAATGTGTTGTATGAATTCCTCACCTACCATGAGGGAGCTCTTGAAAGAACGATTTCGCATGCCTTAGAATTAATCCCATTTTCTTGGCCTGAAACTTGTTACAAAGTGCTATTTATTGTTCCTGTGGGCTTTATGGCTCACTCCGGACTCTTAGAAACCATGACATCAGTTTAGTAGTGTTGAACAATGTAAGATCTATAATTTGTATTCTGTTGCCTTGCCAGACTGAATCCTAGAAAGTATTTCTGAGCAGTGGTTTCCAAACCTGGAGAGTCATCCGAGACAAGTGGTTAAAAAAATATGGATTTTCAGACACTACCTCCAGGGCCAGGGAATCTGTATGTTTATTTTGCTTCCCAAGTTATTCTGGAACAGGCAGCCTGGCCCTGGTTTTCTGCCCAGATATTTTGGGTATCACAAGTTGGAACCAACTAAAGAGGAACATACATTTAATGGCTGACCATTCCAGTTAAATGTTGATTCGTCAGATCACTTATGTGTTATATGTGTTATATGGCCACTTAACGCAGTTGGCGTTTTTCTTGTTATGTGAAATGCGCTCCTCTGTGTGTGAGCTGGAAACATTGAACTCTTACTTCATGTCTCACATTTGTTGCTTTTCCTCCCCTCGACCTCTTCAAAATGTTTTCTGGTGGCCATTTTTCTCTCCTCCCTTTCTTCTTATCAGAGGCTTTGCCATCTCATTAGAAAGATATGAATTGTTTTATTTATTTTATTCTTGGTGAACATATTGTTTCACTAAAGCAGTTTGAATGACTATATATGCAAGTGTGCACTGATTCTGTGGGAAGTGTTATATGCAAGAGCATGGAGATCAATAAACAAGGCTGACAATTCCTGTGTAATCATAACAGTCTGGGCATGTCTGGCATCCCAGAAACGTGCAACATATATACAAACCAAATAAATCTTTGACACTAAATTATTATCACTTCAGCCTACAAGAAAGAAGAGACTGCCAGACCCAGATGGGGATGAATGGGTGGTCCCATCAGAGGTCTGGGGAGTGCCACAGAGTTTCTTACATTTCCAAGGGTCCTGGAGATGACATAGTCCTTCTGGGGCCGTCAGAACAAATTAGGACAACGTGTCAAGTTTAAATTTAGGTCTTGCCCATCATTTTCAATTTTCCTCATGGGCAAAAACAGAAGGACTGCACAAGTTTTCACGAAGACCCACAGGCCCTGGGGAGATGGGTGGAGGGTGATGCCAACATGGCAGAAAGCACCTACTTAAGTGAGTGATGGCGGTTTAGATCCCTCATCTGCCCCAGGCCCCACAGCTAGCTTCTCTGAATAGCTGCATCTGATGATGCTTAGAGACCACTGCATAGACGTGGACCCAAACAGGAAATCTTACAAGTGGAGGGAAACTTAGAGAGCCTCTAGTTCACTGATGTTCAACTACAGGGACCAGGCCCCGTGGCTGTTTGGGAATCCCCGGTGAATGTGTGTGCATGGGGAGGGGCATACAGATTTAAAAAAAGGTTGAGGAACCCTGATCTCACCAACCACCTCCCTTACTCCTGAGGCCCAAAGAGGGGAAGTGATTTTCCCTCGGAGCTCATTTGTGTCAGGGACAGGCCTGGAACCAGTCTCCTGACCCCCAGCCCTGGCCACTCCCCCATTATGTTCTCATTATTATTACAGCTCCTCTTGGCATATGTGTGGGGTTCGCATTTTCTCCAAGATCTTTCACTTCAGTTATCCTTGTTTACCGGCATCCACACTCCTGTCAGAAATGGGGGACAGGTATTACTACCCCATTTTACAGTGAGGAAGATAAATTCCACAAAGATAAAGGGGTGTTCATCCCAGAAAAAAAATAAGATTTGGAAATGAATAAGGATCTTCAGATGTTACAGGGCTGGTATCTGAAGGAGGGACCAGCCCAGTCTGCCAGTGAGTGAAACTACTTGGCAAGAGGCAGGAGCTATGTGGGCTTTGGAGCTCAGTGCCCAGATCCTTCACTTGTCAACTGGGTGATCCTGGCAAGACAGTTAATCTCTCTGAGCATCAATTTTCTCAATAGTAAAAGGGATCATCAGAAATAATCTGTTATCTCTTTGGCCAAAAGCAGATGCTCAATAAACAAAAGGTATTATTAGGGCCCAAAAGTAGGCTTCAGTTTAACATAAGAAAGAACTTTCTATCAAAGAGAGCAGTCTGTAAGTGCAATGCATTGCCTTGCAGAGGAGTGAGCTTCTTGTCACTGAAAGCATTCAAGAAGAAACTGGAAGATCAGCAGTCAGAGATAGTATAGGGTGGGAAATTGGACAATTAGCAAATTTTATGCCTTTCCAGATTCCAAGATTCTATGATGTGTTCTGGGATAAACTCACATGTTCTGTACAGTTCTCTTCTATGTTCTTCAAACATGCTCTCTGCTCCCTCAGAGCCTATTCTTTCTGTCCAGAATGCTCTTCTTTGCCTAACCATCCTTCAGTCTCAGTTAAACCTCCCTTTCTTAGGGAAGCATTCCCTGACCAGCCTCCTTCACCCTGAATTGGCTGAATTGCTAACAGGTTCACGCAAGGACCAAGCCAAGAGTGCAAGCCTTCCTAAATCCCAGGTTAAGCCTCTTTTCACTAGGTTTGGTTAGCTGTTGCAAGACTAAAGTCCAACACAGCCATCGCATTGCAAAATGTGAGATACCCAAGCAGATGCTTTCCCTCCTTCAGAGAACGAGGCTCCACAACCACTGAGTTCTAAGTTCACTACCGTGTATTAGGTTCTTAACATGTGCCAAGCATAGTGCCACTTGCTAGGGGTTCAAAGACAAAAGTAAGTCACAATGTCCGTGCTGAAGGAGCCCCGTCTAGGGGATAAGAACAATAATCTTGACATAAGTTGGGAAAACATGTAGCCTACTGTGGGTACTTGAGACGGGAGCTCTTGGCCCTCACTGGGGTCCAGGGAAGGCTTCCTGGAGTTGTTGACACCCAGACACTCCAAAGCTTCCCATTCCTTATGATCAGGAGTGTTCTTGCTATATTATATCTCGCTGGGTCAGTGGATATATTCTTGGGGCAAAGCTCCAGTTGCTGGGTCTCCATTGCATCTTGATTTATCTTTCAGAGCTTCTGCAGATGTGCAAGATGCCTTCATGACTTACACAGCGTGTGACGACATCATCACTATTAAGCTCATCCAAGAGGGCGGCAGGGTCCTGGGTAAGTAGGAAAGGAGCTTGTTTTGGTTTCCTAGGGCTGCCGTGACAAAGTATGATCAAATCTCATTATTTGTGGTAGTGCTGTTCTGTAAAGTCACCATGAACACTGAATTAGCAAATACTGGGCAATCACTCCTAGGGGAAACACAGGGCTAGGTTCCTGAGAGCCTCCGGTCACAACATTTTCATAAATACGTAACCTTGTTTTGTGTGTATTTCTGTAAAGACACCTTATTTAACATATATTGTTATTCATTGACATTGAACTCATGGCCAACAGCACTACATCTCATGCCTGAATGAAGCTTATGTAACACATGTATTTTCTCTGTAAGGCCCATCACAACCTTGCACCGAGGAACACTAGGCAGCACTTCAGCACTGTGCCTGGGGGCATTTTAAAGACTTTTTTTGTGTGTGTGTGAGGAAGGTCAGCCCTGAGTTAACATCCATGCCAATCCTCTTCTTTTTGCTGAGGAAGACTGGCCCTGAGCTAATGTCTATTGCCAATCCTCCTCCTTTTTTTTCCCCTTTTTCTCCCCAAAGCCCCAGTAGATAGTTGTATGTCATAGTTGCACATCCTTCTAGTTGCTGTATGTGGGACACAGCCTCAGCATGGCCAGACAAGCGGTGCCTCGATGCGTGCCCGGGATCTGAACCAGGGCTGCCAGCAGCGGAGCGCACGCACTCAACTGCTAAGCCATGGGGCCGGCCCCAGGGGGCGTTTTAAACAGCAGAATCACCAACATACAAAAGTGCAAAAACATAGCACTAAATAGATGGCAAAAAGGACACTTGTTTATAGTATGAGAACTGAAACAAGAACCTAGAGCCTTTCCTTGTTTGACCTTAGCTAGAAACATCATGTTGGGCGACTCAGATTTGTCGCTGCTCTGCACATGTCCATGAATGACTGAAAGCTCTGTGAGTATTGATTTTGGGGTTACAAATATACTTTAGCAAGTAGGTAAATTTGCAAATACAGAATCTGTGAATAATGAGGATTGACTGTACCACAAACTGGGTGGCTTAAAACGACAGAACTTATTCTCTCAGAGTTCAGGGGGCCAGAAGTCTGAAATCAAGTTGCGGGCAGGGCCGTGCTCCTTCTGAAGGCTCTAGGGAAGAATCCTTCCTCTTCTAGGTTCTGGTGGTCCCAAGTGTTCCTTGTGGCAGCATAACTCCAATCTTGGCTTCTATCTTCACATGGCCATCTTCTCCCTGTGTGTCTATGTCTCTATGTCCAAATTTCCCTCTTCTTAAAAGGACCCCAGTCATATTGGATTTAGGGCCCACCCTAAACTAGTATTCCATCCTTTCCATTTGAGTAGTCTTGGGCTTGTTACAGACACAAATTATGTATCACTTTTAGTTTCATCATCTGCACCACCACATCATGTTTGGCCTTGCTGTTGGCTTTGACAGGGGCTATCACACCTTTGAAATGGATCATCACGATTACCTTTGGGTGTCAGGAAGAACAGCATTGAGAATTCCCTTATGCCAACCACATTCACGTTTATCTGGAAATGGACGTGGTATACTTTGTGGGGTGCTGAGGGCCCTTCTCCCCCATCTTCTCTGCCATGGGACATCTTCCATCTGCCCAGACATTAAAATGCCGTGGACAGGGTCATAATGGGGGGACCACATGTGGATGGTCCCATTTACAATGAACATGTACTCCCAGGATGATTTCTTCCATGGATGTATCAGCAAAGGATGGTTTATTATATTAACTCTTGATCACTCCCTGGGCCCCAGGAGGAAGAGCTACAGGACAAAGAGAGAATTTAGCTTTGCCTCTAGAATGACCCAGGACAAATTACTTACTCACTCATAGTTTTCTTATTGGTCAAATTATGAGAATAATAATAATATCTACCCATCAGAGTTGTTTTAAGGATTAAATGAGATAACGTATGTGAAAATATCGAATGTGGTATCTGGCATACAATAAGCTCTCAAAAAATATTTCCTTCCTTCCCCCCATATTAATTTCCTGCCATAACAAAGTACCACAAATCACATGGCTTCGAAGAACATAAACTTATTCTTTGACAGTTTTATCTCCTCACAGTGGAGGCCAGAAGTCCAACATCAAGGTGTCAGCAGGGTTAATTCCTTCTGGAGGCTCTGAGCGAGAATCTGTCCCATGCCTCTCTCCTAGCTTCTACTGGTTGCTGGCAATCCTTGGCTTGTCGCTGCATCACCCCCATCTCTGCCTGCGTCTTCACATGGCCTTCTTCCCTGTGTGTCTTCACACAGCCTTCTTATAAGGACGCATCATTGGATTTAGGGCCCACCCTGACCCAGTAGGACCTCATCTTCATTTAACTAGTTATATTTGCGAAGACCCAGTTTCCAAATAAGGTGACATTTGGAGGTTCCCAGTGGACATGGATTTGGGGGGGACACTATTCAGCCCAGTACACCATCCTTTCCTTTAATCTTCCTTCTCACCAACACTGAGCAGGCAGTGAGCTGGGGCCTGGAGATGCAGGAGGGGCAGGCGGCCTCCGCTGTCCCAGGCTCTAGGGGGCTGCGTGCAGGAAGCAGAGGAAGCCCCTCTGGTACTTCTAGGTTCTTTGACGACATCCCTCTTTCGGTCCCAGTTGAACTTCCTTTGCTCATTCCCCACAGGCAATGTGGCTTTGGGTCACTCTGAGATGGCATTTAGGGATTATTGCAGGCAGACACTGCATCAGCATCCTCATCTGGCACTTGAGACCCTGGGGCAGGATTGTTGGCAGTGTGTGTGAGGCCTGGGAGCTCAGGGCCTTTCAGCTGGTTCCTGTGCAGCCCACAGAGGATCAGGCGGCACGGGCTGTGGTTCCCAGCTGGTTTTCACAGTGTCTCTGAGGGCCCAGCAATTGAGCTGCTGTCCTCGGGAGCTCTTCCTGAGGTGGTTGCAGGTTAAAGCCAGCCCCAGGCATGCAATAACCAGCCCCACAGGTGTGCATGGGAACATACCTGGGTAGCTGGCTAAGGTAATCCTGTAGGGACCGTTGACTTCTCCAGGAAGCAGCAGTGATGCGTAGTATGCCTGTGTCAGGTGAGGCATCGAGCTTATTCCCCTTTCCTTTGAATTTCAGAGAAGTTCTCTCATTTAAAAAAAATGTGCCAGCTTTAACCCCATGCACCTGGATCTGATAGAAAAGAAAGCTTTTCCCTTGATTTTCACATGGCAGTTTGACATCTGCATCTCTTCTCATGTTCCTGGTCATCTCCTGGATGCAGAAAACCTTCGGGGCATCTGCATCTGGGAGAAGCCCCAAGTCTCTGCAAAGCCTGGAGGGGCAAGTCATTGAGTCTTAGGGAGCTGAGCGTGTGTGAGGAGCAGATTCTCTCCAGCAAGGGGCAGTCACTGCTGTCCCTGCCAACTCCAGGCCACCTGCTGCCCTGTGTTATCTGGCTGCTCTGGTCTGTCTTGGAGCCGTGGAGTCAGACAGGGGCCAGAGGCGCCAACGAGGTCTGGCAGGATGACGGCGATTGGAGTTAGGAGGAATCTGGAGCACGAACTGGTCCTTAACTTTCAACCAGACGTGTGTTGGTCCTTGGTCACTTGCCACTCATACCTCCTAACAGAACTCGACAAGGTTGTTTCTAGACTGGAAATAAGGCGCAGAGAGAGAAATATTTGTTTGCTCCTTCAGGTCCTGGAACTTGGGCTCCAAGAGCAGCAACATCTCCTGGTGCCCTCTGAAGCCAGTGCTTAGCCTCCCTTTGCAGTGACCCTTTCAAGGAGGATGTGGGTGATTAGCAGACAGGGCTCTGGTGGCCTCCCAGCAATCACAGCTGGGCATCTCCTTACCCACTCCCTTTTCAAAGAGGCTCACAGAGAGAATTTCTAGGAAAAAGGTGGGCCAGGACCTAGGCAGTGTCAGTGGCACCTGCAAACCCTACCCCTACCCTGTCCAGCCTGTTTGGGGACCTCCTAGACCTCTTTGTCTCCCCGACAGCTGATGCCAGGAGCTTGGGCTATCGAAGAGCAGGGGGAGTGGGGATTTCTCTTTAGGAGTCTGACCCCAGGGTGTGTGCTTTTTATAGCACTGTGCTGCCCCCGGGGGGCTGGGAGCCTGGAGACTTGCCTTCTAGACTCGGCTCTGCCTAAGCAGCCACCTTCCTGCTCCACGCATAGCAGCACTCCTGCAGCAGAGTGACACCTCCCAGTCTCCTTGTTTAACACACCTGCCAAGAGATCTATCATCTTAAACATTCCTTTTTAGTATTGTCAAACATATGATAATGATATTAAATATGCTTTTCAAATCAAACAGGCAGACCCCTCCCTTATTCTAGTTTGCACTACCTCACATATGCAGGGCCTAGTGCCGCACTCCAGTTGACAGTTCTCTCCAGGTCTGTGACTCTGAGGGAGGGCTGCTGGCCCACAGGCAGGTCTGCATGTTACAACTGCCTCCTTTCTTCCAGCTGAGTAGGAGGAGCATCCAGGTACTTTGCCTCCACAGAAAGAATAAAAATCATTGGCTGGGAATTTTCTACTGAAAGGTGACTAGATTTGACCTGAAAAGCTGGAGTTTTGACAGAGCTTAGAAAATAAAAGAGTAAACAAGCTTGGACTGCGTGGTGGAATAAAGGCCTCCCTCAGAATCTTCTTGATTTTATTTCAAGAGACCCCAGCAGCAGGAGGCTATCATGGGTATCATGCAGTCTCTGTTTGGTTCCAAGCCCTCTGCCAAAGGGCGTCTTGCCCTCATTCTAGAATAAGCACCAGGGGTTGGATTCACTCCTGTGATGCCAGCTATGTGACCTTGGGCCAGTGATAGAATTTCATGGAGAGTTGATCTCCTCCTCAAAAATGAATAACACTTACTTCAAAGGGTCATGGGAAGGAGGGGATTAAGTCAGATAACAAATGTAAGGTACTTGGCAACATGCATGGCACATAGCCGGTGATGCATGGCACATAGCCGGTGCTCAGCAAATGTGAACGGAAGGGTGAATCTGAAAGGGAGTCAGGGGGATTTCTATGTTTTGTAGCTCTGCCTGTTGTCTCTTAAAAGTAGAGACAAGCTTTGCTGTTCGCCTTAAATGGCTGTGGTATAAAATAATATTCTGAGCCCTCTGAGCAGTAGTTGGCAAACTACAAACAGCCCATGGGCCAAATCTGGCCCCCTGCCTATTTTTGTAAATAAAGTTTTATTGGAACACAGCTATGCCCATTCATTTACATATTGTTTATGGCTGCTTTTGTGCTATAACGGCAGAGTTGAGTAATCGGAACAGAGACCATATGACCTGCAAAACTGAAAATATTTACTATCTACCCTGTATAGAAAAAGTTTTGTTACCTCATGCTCTAGAGAATGGATCTTTAACAGACCTTTTTCAAGATTTTCTAAATCTCTTTTTACTTAAGAACTACTATGGACTGATTTGTGCCCCCCCAATTCATATTTTATAGCCCTAACCTCCAATGTGATGGTATTTGGATATGGGGCTTTTGGAAGATAATTAGGTTTAGATGAGGTCATTAGGGTGGAACCCTTATGATGGGATTAGTGCCCTTATAGGAAGAGGCACCCAGGAGCTCACTTGTTCTCTTTCTCTCTCTCTCTCCCCCAGCCATGTGAGGGCACAGTGAGAAGCCAGGAAGAGAGCTCTCGCTAGAACCTGACCATGCTGGCACCTTAATTTTGGACTTCTAGCCTCCGGAATTGTGAGAAAATTAATTTTTGTTGTTAAGCCACTAGTCTATAATATTTTGTTATAGCAGCCCTAGCAAACTAGTACAGGACCTCTAAGTTTTTAGATCTCCAGAAAGAAGTACTGCGTACGTCTCAGATCATACCCAGGCCATTTTTGTAACTGTATGTAGCAGAAAGCTGCCATCACACACTTGCCCTAATGCATTCACAGTTCCAAACCAATCAGTATGTTTAGAGGCAGCAACGAGTTTACAGACCAATATGTGGGGCTTTCTACCAAAAGCCAAAGTATATAACTGTGATTTCTTTCTGTCTAGCTTCTTGCTGTTTATCACAATAATACATCTTGGCTTATACCTGAAAGGGTGTAGAAGTATGGTGAGTGCATTCTTCAATTAAAAAGTTGGGATGCAAAATCAACTAAACACATGCATGTTTCTTGGAGTCAGGATGGCCCCGGGAAGCATGGGCAGAGTGGTCTCTCTCTCTCTCTCTCTCTGTGCATATATATATCTCCTATGAGTCAGAGAGAGTGAGGCCCTGCCAGAAGGAAGCCTGCAGGAAGGACATCTCACTGTGTAACAAAATACACTGGTCATTTGAGACAAACTCCTCCCTTAGACGAAGAGAAAAGCACACTCAGTTACCACTAGTCAGTGCTCTGCCTTCCCAGTGGGCTCCAGAATGCAATCTCTCTACCTTTAAGCAATTGTTGGGACTTTTCCAGACCACTCTGCCACTGCATAGCTCTGTGCTTTCTAATTAGCATAATTCAGGATGGGACCAGATGGCGGGTTGAGCATTGCATAAGGAATTGTTCTGTATATGAATAAGTGCCTACTTAGAGTGTAAGTGGGTTATTAGTGATCTGAAGTGACAAAATTCAAAACAACACACAACAGCCATTTGGCACAGCTGTGTCCGTCTAGACTTTGCTTGCTAAGAAACCAAGAGTAAAACGCCTTTCAACAGTTAGCTCTCAGCAAATGCCAACAAGCCTTCTCTGCACCCACCTCTTTAAAAATAAGAGTCACAACATAAAAGTTGTAAAGTCCTGAAATCAAGCATTATAATATTTGATCTTTACCATGACTTGCTGAGGTGGGTCAAGTAACGCAGGCCATGAGACCCACTGAAAATGGAGGCTTGAACTCAAGTGTCCTGATTCAGAGGCAGGTGCTGAAGCCCGCAGACTGGAGGAGCAGTTGGCTGGGTGGGTGCGAGGCTCTAGCAAGGGCTTTGGAATTAGACAGGCCTGGGTGAGCCCCTGGCTGTATCATCTCCTGAAAATGCAACCTGAGTCAAATTCCCCGTTGGTAAACAGCAGTGATACCTACAGCACCTACCTCAGAGGGTTGTCCTACAGATGAAATCCAATGAGAGCCAAGTCCCTAACACGGAGTGGGTACTCAACAAAGCAGTCCCCTTGTCCCGTCCCCCTCCCCTGACCCCACCCAGTAGACCCCTGGTTGGGCTGACTTCTCTGTTCCAAAGTCTTCCTCACTGCAGAGGACCTGCCACCTGAGCTGCCTTAATTTCCCAGCCCCTTTTTCTCTATGCCCCGAGAAACTTCTTGCTACACTGGAACCCAACCTTCGCAATTCAGAATCTGTTTCCTCCTGGCAACTGATGGTGCCAACATGGTTAGCTGTTCCTCTCCTTTTCTTAAACTCCTCTCTCTCCTACTCACAAAGGAGTTTGCCATCCTTCATCTCATACCTGACTTAAGTGATACGGTTTGAGAAGGAAAGCCCTCTAGATGAATGGCTCTTTCCAGATATGCAAAGCTTATTCATTTGGATACCAAAGCCTTGAAAAAAATTACCCATTTTCAATGGAAAACTTTCTAAAATGTACTGCATATACTTCCCTGTGTTGTGGAAGAACACGTGCTTTTCTGGGTGCCTCAGGGGGGCCACCTTGAAGAACAGCTCTTGTCCCCTGTATCTGGGTGATGGGAGGTGGGCAGGGGTCTGGGGCAGTTCAGCCCTGAGCAGACCAGGAGGCCCAGCATAGGCGGCTGTGGCTCTGCATCATCCCTCTGCTGGCCACCCTCACTCAGGGTTCAGCAGGCATCCTGTCCCCTGCCCTGGACAGCCCACTTCTGCTCTTTCCAGTCCCTTGAGCTGTCACCCAGCAAGAAGCAAACATTTCCTGGTGATGCCAAAGAGCCAAGCTTGTTAAGCCAGAAAGTTTGAGTTTATACATCATTCCAATCAAAAAGCTTCTTAGAAGCCTCCACACCTCTCCTGGAAAACTAAGCATAGACACTTTGTGACTATTATTTTCCTGCCAACAAAGTCTTCTATTTAAAAAAAAAAAAAAAAAAAAGACACTTTTAAATAGATTTTTTCACACCTACACAAAGGTAGAGAGAATTGTGTACTGAAGCCCACATATCCTTCACCCAGCTTCAATAGTTATTAACATTTTGCCAATCTTGTTTCATCTCTCCGGTCCCTCCACCCGTTTTCTGGTTTTGTTTTTGCTGGAATGTCTTAAAGCAAATCTCTGGTTTCCCCTAATTTTACTCATAAATATTTCAGTATGAGTCTCTAACAAGATAAAGACATTTTAAAACATAATCATAATGCCCTGATTATACCCAGCAAAACTCATAATATTTCAGAGGCCCAGGATCCAGCTGTATCTCACTGGCCATGGATAAATGTGGTCTTTGTGGTCTTATTATATTAGATTTCTTAAGGTCTTTTCAGGACAATAGCAAAACCTTTTTACTTTTACATAACTTCAAACTCACAGAAGCTTTGCAAGAATAGTACAAAGAATTCCCATACTCTTCATCCATATTTCCCAAATGTTAACATTTTACCATATTGGCTCTATCCTTCTCTCTGTATCTATATCTATAATTTTTTTCCTGAATTGTTAGTATGTTGCAGACATGATGTCTCTTTATCCCTAAAAATTCTCTTACATAACTACAATACAACTATCAAACTCAGGAAATGAACATTGATATACTGCTATTATCTAATCTTCAGACTTTATTGAGATTTTTCCAGTTGTCCCAATGATTTCCTTTAAAACAAAAAAAATCCTGGGTCATGTCAGTTGTCATGACTCTTCAGTCTTTTGTAGTCTGAAACAGTCTCTGGGTCTTTCTTTGCGTTTTATAACATTGATATCTTTGGAAAGTTCTGGTCAGCCATTTCGTAGAATGCCCCTCAATTCAGGATTATCCAGTATTTCCTCATGATTCAATTCAGGTTATGCTTTCTTGGCAGAAAGACCATAGAAGTGATGTTTTGTTCTTCCCAGGTCATCATATCAGGAGGCATGTTATGTTGATTTGTCCCATTATTAGTGTTAACTTTGATCACTTGGTTAAGGTGGAATCTGCCAGGTTTCTACACTGTAAAGTTACTCTTTTTCCCTTTGTAATTAGTATCTTGTGAGAAGATACTTTCAGATTACGTAAACATCTTGTTGCTTCTCAAACTCCTCCTTCCCTAATTTTAGTGATTCTTTCCTAATTCATTGGTGATTCTTGCCTGAATCAACAACTATGATGGTGGCCAAATTGTGATTTTTCTAAGTATATCATTCCTTATACATTTATTAGTTGGATTTCTACTACAAGAAAGAATTTTCCCCACTCTCCTATTATGTGAACTCTTGATTCTTGTTTTTTAATAGGTTGAAATCCTTTACCCTCATTATTTATTTTGATATTCAAATTCTTCAAGATTTAGCCAGTGGGAGCCCCTCCAAACTAGCCCCTTTTGATACTTCCCTATCGTTCTTTGATCACTTCTTTACTTTCTGGCATGACAATGTTATAAACTCCTCTTATCCTTTCCCTGCTCCAGCCTTCGAATCTGCCATTTCCCCAAGGAACCCCAAGCGCTCTCGCGCGCGCGCGCGCACACACACGCACGCATTCCTCTTTCTCTCTCTCCATTCATTTGTCTGTCTAAAACCACGATGGGTTTTGTGGTCTTATTATGGTAGATTTCCTAATCTACGCCACAGACTTCATTCTGTTCCTCCCCTTTCCATAACTGTAACTTCATTCTCACACAGAGAAATCTGGTTCCCATTATGCACAATATATTTACTTATATGCTTAATCCTCCAACGTTCAGAAAGTCGTTTCAGAATTGCTAACCCACACCGCTGTGAAAAGGAAGCCTGCTAACTGCAGTTAAATATTTGTTTAAAGTTCTTTTTGTCTTTAGCCTGAGGACAAAGCTGTCGAAATGCTATGTTCAAATGTTACTGGGTTAACTTTCTTCCCGGGTAATTAGGTTATTCAAAACTGCTCTGTTGAAATACTGTTCTGTTGATCTGTTTCGGTTTATATTCCATCTGAGGGTTTTCACTGTCCGTATTGGTCTTATTTATTCTCTTTATTTTAAGTATATGAGTCATTAACACGATTCCCTAAACCAGAATTGTTCAAAAAGTATGCTCAGAGCAGGGTCAGTTTCCCTCACTCCACAATTTTTCTAACCTTTCCACCTCGTTCCCACCAATGCCTGTAGGTAACTAATCTCAACAGTCCCTGGTTTATCCTTTTGGTGTTTAATTTTGCACAAATAAGCAGATAGATATATATTTCTGTTACATGAAAGAATACTAAGCATACTATAGATTCTTCTTTGCACTATCAAAAGCTCTGTTAAGGCCCCCACCACTTCTGTTTGGTTCTCTCTTGCATTTTCTTGCCATTTCCCATATATCCCTGACTCTCTGTGACTTAGAAAATTCATAGAATGTTAAGTTCACTGAGGTGAACTATATATCAACTCAATACAGATGTTGGTTTTAAAAAGTGACTTTTGTCGTCTGCTAGACAAGCATTCTCAACCAAGAATCCTAGAAGAAGCCCCAAACCCAGCACAGATGCAAAACACCACACCCAAACCCAAGATCCATGTTCAAGCAACCGTTGTCTCTGAGCCAGCCATCCTTTCCTATTAACGGAGCTGGGTGCCCAGAAACAAAGTAACCAGGGTCTGGAACGAGCAACTTCGTGGATTTTTTGTAGGTTTACAGATTTAAAAGAAAAGTCAAGCGGGCAGTCTTTCTACACAAGGCTGCCACTGTCACTTGACTATAACTTTGCTTGGATTGCACACAGCCCAGCCCTCCCTAGAAGGTACCCTGGGAGAGAGGGGCTCCTGGGATCTGTGCTTTCCTGGAAGGTCACAGGATGCACCTGCCCAGAGCTCCAGCCTATGGGACACACAGAACAGCTGTTTTTGCTCAGCTTGAGCAAGCTAGATTTAGTGAGAAAGGAGGGGTGGAAGGAAGAAAGAGGAAGGAACAATTCCACACCTGTTCATGTACTTTTCAGGAGTTCTCCTCCCAGGGACTCATAAGCATTGGAAAGGACTTCAGTGGAATTTATTTCAGTTCCCTAGGGGGTTAGCAGGTGGCTCTTGATTGCTGTTATAGACAAGCTTGCCTGCATCCAGCTAGGGATGGACCTACAAGCAGAGAACTCAACAGAGACAATTAACACAGGCCGTTACCACCTCCCACCATACCCTTCCAAGCTTCATCTAGATCCAGAAGATCTGGGTAATACATTTTTGGGACATATGTATAACTCATCTCTGACAAGGCCAGACCTACTCAGTGGGGATTCTCTCCTGCTCAAATTACAGAACAACTGTCTGCCCAACAGTCTGGCTGTGGACAATGTGCTATAGAGAATCTGCTGCTCAGACCATCTTAGGAAGCAAGTAGAGGCTGGAAAGTACCTAGACCTCCTCGGATCCCCTGCCACCCCTTTAGGAATGGGTCATAGATAGCTCAAGCGACCTGGAAAGCCCCTTGCTATGAATTCCAGTCCCAGCCAGAGCACTGTAGGATCCGAGGATCCAGCCAAGGATTCTGGTGATTGTGAATCCCAGAGGTGGGCATTCCAGACCTTCTCCCAGCCCCCAGGACTTGCCATGAGTCACAACACCACAGTAAATAAGAGAATGTTTTCTCACGGATGCGCCAGGCCACCAGCATCCATGGCTGCCCTGTCTCCTATGTCAACAATGAAAAACCCGTAAGCAGCCCCCACCTCGGGATAGATCCTTGTTTCTCTGACTGCAGCTCCAGAAGCTGTGGGATATGGTGCAAAAAGCAGTGAATTTAGAGTTAGAGCGTCTGCCACTTTGTGTGATCTGGGTCTATTCACAAAGATGATTCTCAGCCTCAGTGGGCTAACCTGTAAAAAAGATGACAAGATAATAAGATTATCTATCTTACAAGGTTTTGGCAAGCATTGAGTAAAACAATGTTGATTAATGCGTGTTTCAGGAACTATAAAATACTCTTTTTTTTTTTTGTGAGGAAGATTAGGCCTGAGCTAAGCTCTGTTGCCAATCCTCCTCTTTTTGCTGACAAAGACTGGCCCTAGGCTAACATCCGTGCCCATCTTCCTCTACTTTATATAGGATGCTGCCACAGCATGGCATGATAAGTGATGCATAGGTCCACACCCAGGATCTGAACCCACAAACCCTGGGCCACCAAAGCAGAGCACACAAACCTAACCGCTACGCCACTGGGCCAGCCCCTAAAATGTTCTTTAAAAACACTGGCTGTCTCTCCATAAAGCAAATGATGGTACGCTGTCTATTCCAACAGTGCAGACAGGGCAGCAGCCCCACTAACGTCACAAATTTACCCCAGGTTTTTATCAAGCACCTACTTTATGTCTAGCACAGAAAACATGAGGTCAGAATTATCATACAGTTAAGAAAAGAAAAATGCAACACTTAGGAAGAAAGAATTCTGTGTGACCTGGGATATTGAGAGAAATCTTGATGGAGGATGCGATGTGAAAACTGCACCTCAGAGGGAGACCAGGATGTGGAGAGGATGAGAGAGAAAGGGGAAGTCATTGCAAGCATTTGCTATCATCTTTTGGATAAATCAGAATAACATGAGTTTGTCAATATCGTTCTTTTAGTTGCAGTGTTAGTTATTTCTTGGAGGTAGCTGTTTATTCTGCTTAAAGGCCGTTGTATTTAAAGATGTCTAGAGGGGCTAGGTGAGATTGCAGAGGGCCCAAAACTGCCCCACCCAGAGTGAGCCTGGTTCTGGGCTCCAGATTTGGACGTCACGGGGATGTGACAGTTTCCCACCCCCTTGTGGACTGCAGAGAAACTTTTTGCCACAGGGGCCTCAGAAAAGACCGGAGTAGGGTTGGGGGGACGCATGTTTAATGAGCACCTACCAGGTGCCAGGCCTGCACTGGGCTCCTCACGACGGCCCCACGACTTAGACATTCTTATTGGCATTTTACTGAGGAGGAAAGTCAAGCCCTAGAGAAGTTTGGTAACATCTCACACAGGCAGGATGTGAACCCTTTGGAAATAAACGAAAACTGCCCAGATGAGAACACGCACTTGGCAGATGCGTTCATTTCGGGGGTCTTCTTGGATTCCGTAGGTGTGTCCGTGGAAGGATGCCGTTCTGAAACTCTTTGGAGAATATTTCTTTAAATTCTGTTAAGATATCTGGCTATGACAGGATGTTATGGACACTGGGAGGAAATCTCACGGAGTTTATTGAAAACCTGGATGCCCTCCACAGTTACCTCACACTCTCTTATCAGGTAAGGCTGAGTCTGATCTTGATGACCCGAGTGGAAGCAAATGCCTGTAGCCGTTCTGGGCTACCTCCCGCCTCCCCCGTGAGGGGTGCAGTTGCAAAGGGCCTGAGGAATCCTTGGTACATGGTGTTAGTGGGCCGAGGAGTTCTCTGGGGAAAGGAATGGAAAATAAATACCTGTTGGCCATTTTTATAAACTGGCTGACAACAAGCTGGAGAGGTCGGCTTTGTGATGGAGGACGGCCTATTCTGATAGGGGCTGGTGTGGGTTTGGAATGAAATCTAGAAGACTGATCACGATGGGAACAAAGGCTGGGAAACAGATTTCAGTGGATTTGCAAAATCTCTCCTCAGGTTTCCTGGCCTGGATGGAGCTGATAAATAGCTTCTGCAGCGAGATTCATTTATTCACGTATCAGAAGGAAAGACTTGACAGGGCCGAGAGCCGGAATCGGAAACCATCCAATTCTGATTAACCCACGGGGTGACTGCCTGAGGTGTTAAGAAGCTAATTTCCCTATTGGGATATGTCCTTCTGGAGTTCATTCCTTGGTTTTCTTATTTGTAGAGATCATTGGGAATTCAAATGCCTAGACTCCTTTTTCTTTTTTAAAAAAGAGAACGCTTTATTGAAAAGACAAAGTGACATTTACACGTATCATAATAATAATCTATTATTTTAATAAAACAGTTTCTATTTATTTCTAGGGACATGTATAGTTCACTAAGCTCTTTTTTTTTGCCATTTCTATATTTATTGCTCGTAACCACCTTTGAAGGGTTATCATGAAGATAAAATGGAATTACGTGTGTTAAAGAACATCATGAACCATAGTGCACCCTTATAGGTGTTAAATTAGAAAACTATGATTTTCTCCAGTTTTCAGATAAGGAATAAGAGGCTTGGAAACCTAACTGACTTCAAGTAGGATGAGTTGGCGGGTCTGTCCTGTTGTTATCATGTGAACTACTCAAGCATAGAGGGAGTGGAAAGAGCCCTGGTTATGGGTCAGGTGGGCCTACCCTGCTGTCTTACCAGCTCTCTGACTTTTTAGCTGTGTGATCCCAAACAAGTTATTTACCCTCTCTGGACTTCCATTTTTTCAGTTATTTATTTAATAAATATGTATTGAGTACCCACTATGTGCCAAGCACTTTTTTAGGCATTGGACGCACACACAGACAAAAAGGAATAAATAGGAAAAAAAATCATCCCTCATAGTGATGTGTGGATTAAAAGAAATAACATATAAAAGTCTCTAGCACTGTAATCAGTACAGAAAAGGCATTTCATAAATAATAACTTCCTTCTCTTCCTTTTCTCTCTGTTCAATATGGCTAGTTTTAAAAGTAATTCATATAGCAACTCCCTTTCAAATTTCTCAGCTAAAGCACTACAATTAGGAGAATTGAGAAATACAGGTAGGCCCCTTCGATACTTTTCCATAATAATTTTAAAGTCAAATCTTTCATCTGAAAATTTGGCTAATATTTAAGACACAGTTCTAGAGAAGATATTAATGTTCTTCCATTTGTTCATTAAATCAAAAAATATTCTGGAATATTTTTTAGGTTCCACGTATTCCTCTTACTGTCTTACTGTCACTTTTATGAAGAAGAGTGAAAGGAATCGAGTTTCTGAAGTTCCAAGTCCATTGTTTTTATCCCACTCCTGCCACCCTTCTTCTGATAGTCATTCCTTCATCTGCCAAAACCAAGGCTGGAGAAGCAATAGAATAGAATGTCTCCAGGGTAAGTGAGAACATTTTGCATATAATGAGATAAATAAAATATATAAATGTTATAGTATGAAAGTTGAAATAAAATACATGCAGTGATACCCGATAGCTATATAGTGCTTTATACTGGGTAAAATATTATAGATTGTCTCTTTAGGCAAAAATAAAATAAGATAATGCTGACTTTTCCTTTATGTCTGTCTCTAGTAGCTTGGCAGTGCTTTAAAGCATACTTTTCTGGTTATAGCTGTGCCTTTAATCTTGTTTGTTTTTAGCTAAGTTTCATTGGATGCTAATTATGAGGCAGGTGTTGGGCTAAGTAATTTATAAACATTGAATTATCTTCTTAACACCCCTAAGATTAGCTACTCTTACTTTTCCCACTATACAGATGGAGAAACTGAGGTCCACAAGAGTCAAATGGCCCAGGTTGTGGTGGCTGAGCTAGGACCCGACCCCAGGGCTGCCTATCTCCACAGACTATGCTCTGTTCTGCTGCTCACTGTTTTCCCTTTGCCCTGATTCTCTGCTTTTATAAAGCCCTATTTTCATCAAGAAATAAAAGTATAATCATATTACTTAGAGAGTTGGAGACACTGACCAGAAGAATTAAAAGCACACGCTTTGAGAAGTGTCTCTGGAAGTGGCCTAGGCTGCGGGCAAGGAGTAAGGGTGGAGATGGCAGCAGGAGTGTGTGGATGTTCATTTTAGCCCTTCTATACTCTGTTATTCTATTTTTGCTATGTAGGGTTGAGATATAATTTTTTAAAATAACTTTTAATTTCCTGTATCATATGCTTTTTTGTATGTGCTGCCTCTAATCTTCTGTAGATTCAGTCAAGATGTAAACACACGTATATACAAACATATGCATTCTCTATGTATATGCTTTTGGAAAGATAAAATAAATATTTTTTAAAAACTCCAACAAATCTCATTTTAACTAGCAACTGTTCCCTCCCCTTGGAAGAGAGTGCAGATCTGGGAAGGAACCCACATCCTTAATCTCTTCCCTCACTCAGACCAAAAGTCAGGGTGCCAAGCTGCCTATGAATCAAGCAGGGGAGAAAACTCCTTCTCTTAGAGATTCCCCCAGGCAAAGTCTTCATCCTTATTTCCTGGCATGCGTCTACCATGAAATGGTGCCTACTTGAATTGTCAACATTTATTCCTGGAGAAAGATGATCTCTTCTGATGTATCCTTGATTTTCCAAATGTGCAACTTTATACCATGGATGGAATTATGCTTACAGAAGAAGGAATTAACTCTTATCCACTTGCACATTCCTCTGAGCCCCTGATCCTTCTGCGAGTGAAGTTGCTCGTGGTCGCTTGGTCACAGGCCGAGCACAGCAGTCCGCCACCCCTTGGAGTGTGGTAGAAGCAGCACAGCATGGGGGAAAGGCTCGTTTGGGCGTCGAAATGTCATTCCACCATTAATCTGGTCTTGAATCCCCTGAGCCTCGGTTTCGTTCTCTTTAAAGTGGAGATAATAATTGCCACATAGAGTTGGCTAGGGAGTTAGGTACTATATGAAATTCCTTACTATTGTCAGGGGCTGAAACCATGGGAGATTTTATTTATCTGTGATTGGAGCGGCGTTTGGGATATAGTTCTGTGTGATGTAGCGGATAAGTACTGTTGTTTCACAAAGCCTCCAAAACATAATTTAAGCAACTTGCATTCACTGGGAAAAACATATTGTGTCTTTTAATTAGGAGATGAACGGACCACCATTTCCTATGGAGAAAGGAGCAGATGGGAAAATGCTTCTCCATTACTACTTTGATAGAAGTGGTCTGTGCCACATTGTACCAGGTATGGGGATGGCTTAACCAGTTCCAGAGCTGTGAGGCCTCTGCAGTAAGGATAGCTTTCTCCACAAATTCTCCAGGATGGCTAACTGCCAGTTGTGGGTGGGAAGTTAGAGCTCCATCTCTTCTATAGTCGGACTCTTTGCCATCTTGACCATTACTCCCACAGTTCTGAACCTTTAAAAGAAGCTTCCAGAGTGCCAAAAGAAGGAATAATTTCATTTTTATTTCAACATTTAAAATTATGTGGATTTTTACATAGTTGTGATAATTCTGCATATATTAGTTTATATTGACTTTTTTTTGGTATTCAGCATTATAGAAAAAGCATCCTTCCACGTTTTCACATAGACTTTAAAACCACCATCTTCAATAGCTGAGTGATACTCCATATTGTAATTAGCTAGTCCCCTGTTGTTGAACTTTTAGTTGATACTACTCTTTTGCTATTATAAACAGTGCTGTGATGAACCTCTTCATTAGTGCTTTTCCCATGCTTTATTTTATAACCCTGGGCGACTCCCAGAGGAACATAAAACACCATTTTAATGCTTTTACAACTGAATTTTGCCTCCCTTATCTCCAGAGTGTGTTTAATGGGTTAAATGCCTTCCTGAAATAAACAAACAAATGAATAGGTGCTGATCTAGAAATTAGAGTGGCAGGGATGTATTTGGTATCCAGCCATGTATAACTTCAATCTCTGCCTGTAAGTTATTTTATTTTCTAATTTTATTAGTGTTTCATATGCTGCCTGTCTTGATGCAGGCCTGGGCATGGTGAACTCTGGAATAGTCATCAGAAGTTGTATAATTTGATTATTTTATGATTTTTACTGACACAACTGCCTTCTGCCATCCCTCACTGCCAGGTGTCCTTCTGCTTATTGCAGGTATCATTGAGGCTGTGGCCAAAGACTTCTTCAACTTTGAAGTGACCATGGACATCCTTGACATTAATAAGGAAGAGGAGAGGACAGGGAAGAAGGAGCATGTTGTATTTCTGATTGTGCAGAAGTCTCCCAGACAGATGAGAAGGGCAAAGCCAAACAGGTCACAAGATAGTCAGGACATCCAGAGAGACCAAGAGGTACTGGGTTTGCTATGTCTTCAAAAAGCATAATCCTTCCTAGTGGGGGAATCAACTGGACCTTCTAACAGTGGAGTCAGGCAGGGTTTCTCAATCTCCACACTATTCACATTTTGGACCAGATAATTCTTTGTTGTGATGGGCTGCCCTGTGCATTATAGGATGTTTAGCATCATCCTCTAGATCTCTACCCAGTAGATGCTAGTAGCCCCAATTGTGGCCATCAAAAATGTCTCCAGGTATTGCTAAGTGTCCCCAGGGTGGGGGTACAGGACAAAATCACTCCTAGTTGATAACCACTGGGTTAAGGTAAGCTGTATATACATTGAGAGGCTTTTTGGAGTGTACCTCAGCCTGGAAGATTTTCACCTATAAAAATATCAATATAAAGGGCCTGAAATTTGGGTCTGGTGGCTTATTTTGCAATCCTCCTAAAATAAATTGACCTTTCAAGTCCTTAGTGCCTACTTCTGCGGCTGAGGCCAGTCAGGGGTCTGGAGTCAGCTCATGATCCTGTGATTGGCTGCCTCAATTACAACTCGTGGAGGGAGCATTATCTGTTTAAGTATCACATATATTAGGCGCACAGCTCTCCTGTCACATAGCTTGTACAAATATCCAGATAAGTCTGTGATTCCTGGAGCACACAGTGTTTATATCTTAGAGCATTCAAAGTCCACTTCAGATCTGTTCACTGTAGAATCTTCAACCACAGGAAGAGATGATCATGTGTGATTTTCCTGCCAGCCCCCTCTTGAGATTTTGTAAAAAGTTCTTGCTGCCTTGATAGAGAAACAACATGAGGATTAATTAGTTAAAAATTTGGGGGCTTACGAGGTCTTGGTAGAATTGACCTCACAAGCCCTCACTGTTCCTCTGGCCTCACAGCAAAGGGGGCTTATGCATCTCCAGTCACATGACCAGACATGGATGCTTCTTTCCCTGCCATCTTCAGGCCCTGGAGGCAGCTTTCCTTAGGATGAAGGAGAAATATTTGAGTGTCACTCTTTGCCCTGTGAGGAAATCCTGCTGGGAGGTTGTGAGAAGTACGGTCATGTTTGGAAAAGGTGAGTGGGCTATTCTCCCGACCTCGGCTTTCAGAGCAGAATGACTGCTTGGTGAACACAGATGGGCAAAGTCGTCTATGATTATGATGTCGCTGATTTCTGCAGAGCTTGGGTTTGGCAGGCATGGTTTTTAACTTTAACATGTCAGACTCTATTTCGCCTTCCTTTGCCCCTTCTATTTGTGCTGGGTGACATGGAGACACAATCTTTCCCGTAATCAGGGAGAGCCACTAGAGAAAGGACTGGAGTTGGTGATGTGTTGAAGACAATGAGGATGAGGATGAGTACTGATATATTATCAAGGACAAGGAAGCTCCTCATTGCTCCTCAGGCCTTCTGCACTGGGATGCATTTCTGGCCTAGAAGTATGTGGATAATAACTATAGTGTCCAGTAGTGCAAAAGACACTGGACCAAGAGCCAAGAAAGCAGACTTCTGGCTCTGTCCCTGAGGAGCTGTGTGACCTTGGACAAGGTCCTCCATCCTCAGACGAAAAGTCCTCCATCTTCAGATGAAATTTTCAGATGCCTGAAAAATGAAGGCAGTAGGTTCTCTAATGGTGGTCTAGAGGCTAACATTCGGCCCTCTCACCACCCACCATGACCTGGGTTCATTTCCCCGTCAGGGAATCACACCCCACGACTGTCAGTTGTCATATTATGGTGGCTGCATGTGGCTGTGATACCGAAAGCTATGCCACCGATATTTCAAATACCAGCAGGGTCACTCATGGTGGACAGGTCTCAGTGGAGCTTTCAGACTAAGGCAGACTAGGAAAAAGGACCTGGCAAACCACTTCCAAAAAAAGTTGGCCATGAAAACCCTATGAATAGCAGCAGAGTATTGTCTGATATAGCACCAGAAGGTGAGAGCATGGCGCAAAAAGATTGGGAAGGGTTCCACTCTGCTGTACACAGGGTCACTAGGAGTCAGAATCCACTCAATGACACTAACAGTGAAGGTGCCCCTGTTGCACTGAGCTGGTCTTATGATCAGCACCTAACACCTGAGTCAGAATAAAGGCTCCGAACCATGGGGAGAAGAGAGCTAGAGTGCTCCTTATCATGTCCCCAAGGGTCATGATGACATGCATCTGGGAGAAGCGCTGCAGGGCTCAAAGGCTGCGTATTAAGTCCCTCAAGCCATGGCAAGTGAGTCAAACACGCAATTGACATCCTTTGTCTGGGAGATTTTCATATCAAAAAGGCTCCATTTCGAATCTCTACCCCTTGCCAAATAGGGCTGTTGGTTAAATTTTCACGTGCCACCCAAAACTGTCAATCTAAAAAGCTCCATGGCAAATGTCCCTGACGCTGGGCTGGGCGCACACACTCTGCTCTGCTGGCTCATTGTCTGGCTGTCACCGTTTCAATGCCGACTCTGTTTTCATGGCGAGACGTACTCAATTGGCCCAGAAACTCTTCAGCGGCGGGCAGAAACTTGGCAGGGGGCAGGGGGCTTCTCAACCTGGTAGCAAGTTTTCTGTTTGTTTTAATTTGGAAGAAGAATTGCCGTGGCCATCTGGAGATGCTGAGGGAGCCCATGCTGAAAAGCAAGAACTGCACTTTGCCTGTGAAACATTTAAGATGCTATCCCAAGCTCTGCTCTGGGCCAGGTTGGTGGCGCCAGTGGCCTGTGAACAGACTCTCTTTTTCTACATCCAGGGCATCTCATGGACACTTTTGTGCCTATTTATCCCAAGCGGCTCTGGATTGAAGAGAAGACGTTCTGCAATGCTTTTCCTTTCCACATTTTTTTTGATGAATCAGTAAGAGGCCCTTTCCCTCTGTAGCTTGGGTTGGGGATAGGCTGGGGAGGGAGTATGGTGCATGGCTTTTATGGCTGGTGGGGGCTTTCAAGTCACCAGGGCTCAGGGACCAGGATTTAGCCTGGCAGGACCATTGACTTCCTTTCCATTGTGACATCCTCTAGAAATCAGGATGCAGGATCTTCTTGATAGGTATGGAAGGAAGCTGTGCCAAGGGATTTGGATTAGTGAGTGCATGAGAAAGTTTGCCATTAGAGAAAAAGGAAGTGACACTTAAATTTACTACACCAAGAGAAGAAAGAACACAGTCGGTAGCAGTGGCAGGGTGGAATTCTCAACATGACCACTTGTTATCCTTGTGGCCACCATGGATGTCTCAGTTCCACCAAGCTTCACTTTCCGCATCTTGGAGGCGGGGGATACGTCTGTACCAACTCATGCCACTGTTCTGTGGGAGGTGTGAGGATGACCGGTAATGGATAACGTTGGGTCCTTATCGATTTCCTTGGATAAAATATATGTCAACTAAATTGATTATAAACTTGTTTAAAGGGCAATTAGGCAAAGTAAATTTGGTCCAAAAAAATCAGTTAAAATGCCTTCAGCCATCGTGATTTTCTCTGATATTTATTTCAACGCATAGACATGTTGAATCATCATCTACCAGTGGACTGCTGGATACAGATTCTATGACATTTACTCATTTAAGGGTCATCTCTGCTTGCAAAGCATTGATCTAACTGGGGAAATAAACACCCCTATAAGAAACAAGTAGGGAATTATAAAGCAATGTACCCCAGCTTTTCCCCAATGCCATGAGGATATTATTATTATTATTGCTACTACTACTATTTTAAATTCTAATCTACTTAAAAACCTCCCTTTCTTTTTCAGTTTTGGGCATAGAATGAGAGAAAACTTAATGATGCTTATTCCATAAGGTCAGGTTGATTCTGCAGGCTAACAAAGTCCCCGTGGTTAGTGAAGTTAAGTATTCCTGGACAGCCTGTGCTGGTATTGGACGTTTTACGTAAAGGATCCTCATTTTGCTTCTTCCTTCTGTGTGTTCCATGGAGACAGCAGGTGTCTCTCCACCTCCATGATGGACTCCTTCACCCAGGCCTGGGTGTCAGATCCAATGTTACAGAACTTGCTAGTTTCTTTATTAATTAATTCTAAAGAGACGGAGACAGAGACAGTGACAGAAAGACAGAGAGACCTCACAGAGCTAGGGAAACACTATTAGCTCAATTGAGAGCTTTAACCTCTGTTTCTGGTTAGTCAGAGACACACTTTCGAGCATTCCCTCACTGTTCTTTTCTCTTTCAGAGATTAGCTGCAGATTTAACTTTTAAAATAAATTTATTACTTCTCTGGTGTTTGTTCCACTACTGACCCCTTCCCCCCAGTGAGTCAAAAGGCATGGCCAGAATGACACTTCTAAGAGAAAGTTTGCAGTGCAGGTTGCTCTCTATGCCCTAGTCTTACATCTGTCCTCTGTGGATAGCTGAGGGTCAAGCAAGCTGAGTGGATATTCAGAAGTATGTCCCAGGACTCCAAACCCAGAAGATTCGATTGGATGAATATTTCTCCATCATTCATCCCCAAGTTACCTTCAACATTTTCAGCACCTGCAAATTTACCAACAGTCAATTTGTCCTGAAGGCACAAAGGGAAATGACGCCTGAAGCATGAAAAAGTCTACCCACCCTCAAACTCTGAGGTAGTAACTCACCCCTTCCCCACTGCTCTCTGCTGTTTGGGAGACTGGTCAGAAAGGAGAGAGGCAGAGTTTTCCAATTTCCTCCCTCAAAAAAGTTGGATAAAAAGGCTGGCCCGATGGCCTAGTGGTTAAGTTCGGTGTGCTCCGCTTCAGTGGCCCGGGTTTGGTTCCTGGGCGTGGACCTACACCACTCGTCTGTGGCCATGCTGTGACAGTGACCCACATATAAAATAGCGGAAGACTGGCAACAGATGTTAGCTCAGGGCAAATCTTCCTTAGAGAAAAAAAAGTTGGATAAAAAGTGGGGCAAAGACTACATTGAGATCAGTTGTTTTTTCTGACATTTCCATTTGGCCCAATCTGTAAACAATATATTTTATTTCCACCCATTTCTGGTTTAGACATAAATGAACTCTAATTATACATATATTATATTATAAATATAATATATATGTGTATGTATACATATATATGCACAATTATAAAGTTCTGGTCTCTGTTACCAAAATTTTCAGAATGTATGTGGTACTATTTGTATTAATTTAATGTCTGTCTTTTAGATAGTAACATGATCATGTGACCTACTGTTAATAGGGCACACATTTTGTTTTCATTTTTGTTTCAATTGTGGTAAAATTTACGTAACCTAAACTTTTTATCATTTTAACCACTTTTGAATGCACAGTTCAGTGGTGTTAAGTACATTCACTTATTTAATGGTTGTTGTACAACCATCATCACCATCCATCTCCAGAACATTTTTCATCTTGCAAAACTGAAACTCTGTACCCATTAAACAACAACTCTCCATTTCCCTCTCCCCCCAGCCCCTGACAACCACCTTCTACTTTCTGTCTGAGTGTGACTACTCTAGCTTCCTCATATTAGTAGGATCATACAATTTTTGTCCTTTTGTGATGGGCTACTTTACTTAGCATAATGTCTTCAGGGTTCACCAATGTGGTAGCATGTGTCAGGATTTCTGTCCTTTTTAAGGCTGAATTATTATTATATTATTATAATTATATTATTCCATTGCCTTTGCTTATCCATTCATCTGTTGATGGATTTTTGAGTTACTTCTACTTTTTGGCTATTGTGAATTATGGGTGTACAAATGTCTCTTCAAGTCCCTACTTTCAATTCATTTTAGTATATATCCAAAAGTGGAATTGCGGGATCATATGGTAATTCTATTTTTAATTTGTTCGGGAATTGCCATACTGTTTTCCAAAGCTGCTATACCATTTTACATTCCTATCAGCAGTGCTCAAGTATCCCAATTTCTTCACATTTTCTGGGACACTTGTTATCTTCTGGGTTTTTTTTTTTTTTTTTTTTGGATAATTTCTATTCTAATGGGTTTTAAGTGATATCTCATTATGGTTTTAATATTCATTTCCCTAATCTTTAGTGATGTTGAGCATTTTTTTTGTGTGCTTATTAGCCATTTGTATATATTCTTTGGAGAAATGTCTATTCAAGTCCTTTGCTCATTTTTTAATCAGTTTTTTTCATTGTTGTTGATTTGTAGGAGTTCTTCCTATATTCTAGATACTAATCCCTTTTCAGAAATATGATTTGCAAATATTTTCTCTCACTCTATGGGTTGCCTTTTCACTCTGTTGATTGTGTCCTTTGATGTACAGAAGTTTTAAATTTTGATGTAATCTAATTTATCTATTTTTTCTTTTATTGCCTGTGCTTTTGGTGTCAAATCTAAGAAATCATTGCCAAATTCAATGTCATGAAGGTTTTTTCCTATGTTTTCTTCTGAGAGTTTTTATAGTTTTAACTCTTACATTTAGGTCTTTGATCCATTTTGAGTTAATTTATGTGTATATGTAATGGGGCACGCATTTTGAGCGGTCTTTTCTACTAGACTGACGATTAGGTGTGCTAGGCATAAACACAGGCAGAGCTGTGGTGACATCCGAGAGGAACCCCAAATGAGTCGTAGAGTGGAGTGATGGGAGATGAGGCTGGCAAGATGAGGATTTGAGCTCTGTTGTGCAATTACAAACATTTATAGGTGTCTACCATGAACAGATTTGAGGTTTCGATCTTGATCAATCTGGAGTCATGTGGTAGATGGACCAGAGAAAGTGGAGGCTGGGAGGCCAGGTAGAGGCTGCCACTGAAGAGCAGGTGAGAAGCTTTAAAGTGCTGAATGCACTCAGGCAGTGGCGCTGGGGTGGTGACCAGGGCATAGAGTCACAGGATAATTAAGGCAGAAATTGGTAACCAGATGTAGGGGTTGAAGAATAGAAAGACTATTTGGGATAATTATTAACTTTCTTGCTTGGGTAGCTGGGTGTTATGAACTGAGAAAAGACATGATGTAATCTCCTTGAGGGCAGGAACTTCTGTCAGTCTGAGTCACTGCTATATCCTCCAAGTCTGAAAGAGTGTGCCTGGCTCCTCCTAGGGACTAAGTACGAGTGTGATGAAAGAATTAACAAAGAAAGAGAAGATTTGCCGAGAGAATTGAAGGTGAGTTCAATTGTATACATTCATGTATAAATACGTAATACGTAATTTAAAAAAAGTCACTGTTGATGGGAATGTAAATTGTCACAATCATTCTGGAGGGCAATTTGGCAATATGTATCAAAAGACTTAAAAGTGACCATATTCTTTGTCTAAGTAATTCCATGTCTAAGAATAGATCCTTTAACAAAATAGCCATGATTATACACTTTCCTCAAGGTTGTTCATTGCAATGTTGTCTATGGAGTGATAAATTAGATGTAATATAATCAATGCTAGCTTATTGCTTAAACATAATATAGTATAACCAATGTAGCCAGCAAAAATGTGATGCATATCTATATTTAATACTATGGAAGAATATCTATTATATATTTTAAGTGAAAAATTCAGATTACAAAAATAAGATGCGAGATAACCCCACTTTTTGGTAATAAAAACATACACTCCAAAATATTAACAATGATTATCTATGTGGTGTGATTATGGGTGATTTTTATTATTTTATTCCACTTTTTTCTTTTTTGCAATGAATGTGTATTAATTTTATAATAAAATAATGAACATATCTATTTTTAAAGAAATAAGCATCCTAAGTCCGGGAAGCAAGGTTTCCTCTGGAAATTCAGATTCCTTGTCAGCGTGGTATAGGATACAGTAGTGGAATGCTAAAAGAGAAGAATATCAAGACAGAACCCTGGGGAACACCAGCGTTTAAGGAATGAACAAAAAACCCCAAAGGAGTAACTGAAAGAAGAAGGAGAAATCTCAGGGAGAAAGTAGTGTGAGGGAAGTGCCCAGAAACAAGATTTCAGGGAGGAGAGTCTACATAACACCATCAAATGGCGGGAGGGCTGAGTAAGGAAAAGGCTGACAGGCTTGTGTTGGAGGAGGTAGTTTGGAGACCATGGACGGGAGCCACTTCAAAGTAAGAATAGCAGCTGTGGAGAGAGCCGTTGTGGGGAGAGAGGGAGATGAGTGAGTGGAGACAGAAAGCATGGATAACTTTCATGAAATGTGGCTAAAAGGGAAGGACCGAGACTGTGTAGTGGATAGAAAGGCATACTGTGTGGGTGATGATCTGGCCAGTGATATCATCTCCTGTTGGTGACATGCTGTATTGTCACGTTTCTCTCCGTGGTGGGAAGGCCAGATGATCTGGGTGGAGCCCATGCGGTGCATGAGATACATGTGCTCCCCGAAGCTCCACGGCCTGCAGGAGCTGGAGGAGCGCAAGATGCGTCTTTCTGACATCGCCCCCCACGACACCACCAGGGATCTCATCCTCCTGAACCAGCAGCGACTGGCTGAGATTGAGCTGTCCAACCAGCTGGAGAGGAAGAAGGAGGAGCTGTGGATCCTCTCCAAGCACTTGGCCATAGAAAAGAAGAAAACAGAGACCTTGCTTTATGCCATGCTGCCTGAACAAGTGGCCAACCAGCTGAAGGAGGGCAAAAAGGTCGCTGCAGGTAAGGCATTCCTTTCCCTTCACAGAGAATTCTGAGCAGGAGGCAGTGCACCTTAATGGTTAGGGCCACAGGCTCTGAAACCAGACAAATCTGGGTTTGGATTCTGGCTCTGGCTCTTGTTAGCAACATGTTCTTTGGCTAATTACTTAAGCTGTATATCCTTAGTTTTCTTCTCTCTACACTGAGAATAATAAAAATGATACAGGAGTGAAATATGGATTAAATAAAAATGCCTGTCATCTACACACACATATATTCCATCCTCTAAGAGTTTAAAGCTGTATCTTGAGATTGGCCTCTTTGCTCAGTGACCATGAATAGGGTTCTTCACTATAACTGGAAATGATACACCCACACATTAAATAAATCATGTGTGCCTCTAAGGACCATTTTGGGAGAGCAAAATATTTCTGGAGGGAAGAATGCCATGTTTACTCTCAACTCACTTTCCATTTGTCATGGTGAGTGTCCATTCACCAGACAGCCATGGTGAACTCAGTGCCAGGGTACTGTCCCAGGACTTGGGGACCCACAGGAGTCCATCGTCTTGTGGGTTTGACAGATATATACAGAGTAAATTAATGGGGGTGGAGGTGGACAAAGGAAAGGAAACTCATGTGCAATACTTGCCTTAAGGAGCAAGTATTGTTCCAGGATCTGAGTTAGACATTTTACATACGCTATTTCATTTAATTTTCTGAACATTTCTATGAGGGAGATGTTCTTATCCATAACAGCTGAGCAAATTTGCATTCACTTTAGTTTATGAGTAAAAAGCTGGGAAACCAATCAGAGTCCATCTAACTCCAAAATTCATACTCTTTCTACCACAGAAGGTGCTGCGGAAACACAGATGACAGGGAAATTAATAACAAATGTCAGAGGAGAAAGAGATGGGGCAGGGTGAGGCTGTGAAAGCTTATATAAAGTGTATGCTCTTGAGTTGGGCCTTGAGCCTGAATTTCAGCAAAATAAGAAGGCAAAGGATTTCAGGAGAAGGGGAGGACAAGAACAAAGGTGAGGCAGCATGAAGATAAACACTGCAGTGCACTGTCCCTGTGCACTGTGCAGTGCACAGTGCACTGTGTACATGGCAAAGCGGTACCCGTTGAGGCCGGACGGATAGGATGAGGCTCCGGTCATAAGTGATGAATCTGAATGATCATGGAAAGGGAAATTGTCTTTTATTTTAGATGTAGGGATTCATTGAAGTTTTTTTTTCTTATAATGGAAGGATGTGATTAGCTTTATAAATATGATTTTGGCTGCAGTGTAGTGAATGCATGTAGTGAACTGCACTCAAGTGCAGTTGAGTGATGGTCAACTCCTGAATTAAGGCAGCACAAGTAGGAATCAGCAGCATCTCATAAGTGATAAGATGGGAAGGTAAGAGATAGGAGTCAGTGATGAGTGTGAGGTTTCTAGTGTAGAAAGATGTGATGCTTTATCCTAAGACAGAACCAGAAAGAACAGCCTTGAGGGCAGGGTGGTAAGGTCAGTTTCAGAAATGTTGGGTTTGAAATGCCTGTGGAATACTCCACATAGCATGACCAATAGGTAGTTAGGAATTGTAGGGAGAGCTCAATGGAAAGTTCTAGGATAGAGCTATCGATCTGGGAGTTATTGCAGTGTGGGTGGTGGTTAATCATAGACTCCATAAATGATGAATACGATCACCTAGAGGGCATGAGGTGAGAAGAGAAGAGGGTTGGGTATTGAACCTTAGGGAACATCTATTATTTAATAAGGGAAAAAAGCCAGTGAAACAAGGAGATCAGAAAAGTAGGAAGAATATAAAGAGAGAATGGTGAGCCAGCCAAAGGGAAGAGAAAGTTACACAAAGGGGAGATTATTACCAGAGGTATTAATAATACAGAAGGCACCCAGCTGTGTTCAGAGTCATCCATTCAGTTGTTCAACAAGTAGTTATTGAGCACCTACTTCATGCCAGGCTTTGCTCTAGATGGTGGGGATACAGCAGAGATCACAACATCCTTCCATCTCATGGAGCTTATATTTCAATGGGGAGATAGACAATAACCAAATAAACAATCTCATATAAAATATCATGCCACAAATGTCTTACGGGGTGGAGGGCAGCAATTAGGCTAAGAGGATGGAGATCTAGGGACTGTTATTGTAGATAGAGTGGTCAGGACAGTTCTCACTGAGGTGGTTACATTTGAGATGTGAGAGACAGAGCCTCGTGGATATTTGAGAAAAGAATGTGTCAGGCAGAGGAAACAGCAGGTGCTGAGGCCCTCAGCAGGAGACACTTAACATGCTGGAAAGACCCCAAGGAGGCCAGTGTGGCCAGAGTGGAGTGAGCCAGAGGGAGTGTGGGGACATGAGGTCAGAGGTGGTGTGAACAGAGGGGGCCCCTTATAGGCAATGGTAAGGATTTTGTGTTTTATTCTAAGTGTGATAGAAGTCGTAGAAAATTTGAGGCAGAGGAGGCAGAGATCTGACTTAAACAGATCATCTGGCTGCTATATGGAAATTAGCAACAGTGGGGGCAAGAGTGGAAGCGGCCAGATGAGTTAGCAGGACATATGGATGATATGGCGGCTTGCCCCCTGTGCAGAGATAGGGAATTCACCACTATCATGACAGTGACCAGTCTCTGTCAGTCTCTGCCCTGGGTCTCCTGTAGCTCAGGCTCTGCCTTGGCCCACCGGCCAGGGGCTTCTCTGTAAGCCAGTGCCCACCCAACCCGTTTCTGTCATCCCACAGCACTTGTCACATCTTAGTGAGTATTTGTTTACTCCTCTGTCTCCTCCTCTAGACTGGGAACTCCTGAAGAGTGGGGGCCCTGTCTGCTTAATGTTATATGATTCTCCCAGCATGATGACTAGCTCACAGCAGACACTCAATAAATGTCTGTTGGATGAATGGTGAGTGGTGAATGGCATCTGGCTCCTTATCCCCAAGGCACAGTCAGATTTGGTTCCCAAGGGGCACTTGAATTCAAAATTCATAGAATTATTATTCTATATCCTTGGCTATCACTGATACCTGGTTTCTGTTCTCTGCAGGAGAATTTAAAACCTGCACAATCCTTTCTAGTGATGTGGTGACATGTACTAACATCTGTGCTGCCTGTGAACCTATCCAAATAGTGAACATGCTGAATTCAATGTACTCCAAGTTTGACAGATTACCCAGTCTCCACGAGGTCTACAAAGCAAGTGTTTGTGTACCATGGGGTGTCTGTTACAGTGTGCTCAGGCAGGGCAGGCACTCGGTTATAGGCCTTTCTTTGCCTCTCTGTTCACTGGTCTGGGGTTTGGTGTGGATGGGAGTGGGGTGAAGAAGAAGAGCTAAAAGGGAATTGGAGGTATTTCAGGAATTTTAGTTTTTTAGGAATCTTTTGATAATACCCAGGGCTAAGAGGCCTTTGAGGAGCAAACACTGTTTCTCCAGGGAATGGTTCTCCCTTCTTAAATTTCATCGGCATCTATTGCAAATAATATACATCTAATACATAGTATCATATGACTACCCCAGGAGCTCATCTTCTCTAGGATGTTTCCACCAAAAACAGAAGGCCTTTTTTCTCTCTCTTCGTTGTTTTCTGAGCCATTTTTCTTCTCACCTCCTTCCTCACACTCCTCATACCCCTAGCAAATAATCAACAACTTTAATATGGTCCTTCTGACAATGTGCAGAAAAATGACAAAAATATTTGGTAATATGTTTCATGCGTTAAGGAAACTCTCTGAATACCCTTCTTTTTCCCTTCCAGGTGGAAACAATAGGAGACGCTCATATGGTGGTAGGGATGTCCCAGTACCTATTGGAAGCCATGCTCCTAGAGCAGCTAATTTTGCCTTGGGGATGAGAATTTCTGCAAAAGAAGTGATGCATCCTGTTACTGGAGAGCCCATCCAGGTAAAGAGTAACTGAGTACTTTGCTTAATACCGACCATCTCACACAAAAAAGGAGAATTCTGTTTATTAGACTGCTCTGATGATTACTGGATATGTTACAGTAATTAAAATGGGTAATTTCTCCCAACTCTTTTCCTCTCTTGCATATGTTCCTAAGTAATAGAGATATTAGGATATCATTGTTCCAACTTCTCTCAAATTTTGGAAGAGGCTTTAGAGCTCCAGATTTCCATGTGATTCACTGCAAACTTCCTTTGTCCGTATCTTAGGACAGTGCTGAGCACATCTCCTCATTTACTTTGTAGGGCTCAACCCATCTTGAATTTAAATGAAATTTGAATCTTGAATGAAAAAGCCAGGAATTTTGTAATTCCTGCTTTTTTGTGCAAGCATTTCAACAAGTGGTTCAGGTTTACTAAATAGCCAGCTTTTCCCCACTTAGGGAAATTGTGTATCCAGCATGCCGTCTGACAGGTTCAGAACTCAGGCTGAGGTGTGAAACTGCCTCTAGCCAGCAGGCTAGACACCACGGTGCCATAAGATATTCAGAATAGCTTGCCTTCCGCTATGTGGCCATTAGTGAGACATCTGTTCGCCTTTCTCACAGGATGCTACTCTTCCAAGTATGGAAGTTTGTTCACACTATGAAAGTTGGACAAATTTAAAGATGAAAAGTAGGTGCCCTCTTCTGTCTGCTCAGCAGAACCTAACCATCTTAAGGTAGCTTAGAGCAGTGTCTCTGCCTTTTAAAATCTAATCCCTTCTCTGCTCCTATCAGTCCAATCTTCAAAATGGACTAAATAGCCAACCAAAAATAAATAAAGCCATTGTAAGATGGAATATGATTTTTCCAAATTATAATGCCTATGCAGGAGATTCTAAAAATGTGCTATACCCACCCTCACCACAATGATTTGGAAGCTGAGAAATACTGCAGGTCCTGGTTATTGTGTCCACTGCAGTCTTCTGAGTAAAAGCTGGCTTGAGGTAGTCACAGGAACAACATGTCTACAATACTTGGCTTGTTGTAGACACACAGATACATCTGTTGAGTAAAACCCCCAGTGTAAGAAATTAAACATCAAGATGGGAACTAATGAGAGAGTAGAGATAAGAAGGTCAGATAAGAGATAAGTGTTTCAGTTAAACGACTCTAATGTAAGCCACTGAAGAAAAAATAATTGAAAATATACTGTTGTGTAATTAGAAAGAGTATATGTGTGTGTGTGTGTGTGTGTGAAAGAGGCATAGCAACAGAGATGTAAAGAATGCTACACTAATAAGAACGACATTAAACAATGAATTCCTGGAAACTTTCATGGTGGATTTACCAAGAAGAAAACAGGAAAAAGTGTTATTAATTCTAAGATAAGAATAGGGACGTAGTTAGGAGCATCATTAAATATCCACCAGAAACAGTGTATCATGTGGGTTTATTTAGGGAAGTAGAGGAAAGGACTGGAAACATTTTCTCTCTTAAGAGAATTGTGCTGCCATTTCTACAGTTTTAAAATTAGTACTCTTTGAGATCTTCTGTTATTTCATTCATATAGCCTTTAATATACATTCACTGAGGTCCTACTATACATGAGACAGTATTACTAGGTGATCTGAAGGATTCAGAGAAATAAATGACAGGCTCCTTTTCCTAGAGGAATTTATAATCTTATTTCCGGGAGGATAAAATCTGGCATGAAAATGTGAAACGACAAGTACGTCTGGTTAGAATATAGAAAGCTGCAAGCGACTTTTGTTCCCATACTGGTAGTTTATTAAAAAGCCTGTCAGAGAGCAAAGAAATATAAATGAACTCAATTCTAGAAAGTGACAAGCCCTTTCAAGAGACCTATAGTCTGTGTGCTGTCTAGAAGACACCCATAATTACATTCATCCATAGTAGAGCAGCAGAAGAAGTAATCCATCAGAGGTGAGGGTAAGAAGAAAACAGTATAAATTTTAGTGAACTTTTAATGGCCACCTTGGGGCTGGAATGACAAGTTAGAATCCAAAAGATCCTGTCTTTGATAAGTCCTAGCCACAGAGTCTGTACCCATCTACCAACTCTTTCGCACAGGCCATCACCAAGTGCATGGGGTTATTCAGCCACAGCCTAGGAATAGGGGAGGAGAGCTGAGAGAGCTCTCCAGTCCCTGAGGTATATGGGGCCTTCCCCAAATGCAAGGCAGTGGCCCATGGAAGGGTAGTGTTAGAGTAAAAGAACTGAGAGAAATTCCTCTGAGGTACTCTTGGCTTTTACCAAGAGCACTACAATGACCCTTTTAATTCTGGGGGCAGAGAGAAATCTCCCAAGGTACAGAGAGCCAGGGTGGACTGAGGAGCAAGGAGACTCTCAAAAATCTCACTGTTGGTCTATAAAGCAGAAAGAGATCTCCCACATTTCAGAAAACTGGAGGCTTGGCTGTAAAGCATAGGAGGTTCTCAGACACTTGCTGGCACTCAGATCCCAAACCCAGCTGGAGAGAAAGTCCTGATCTAACCTTCATAATATTCGAAATTAGTGCTGACTGGAACCTAGCAATATCTCTGGAGAAAGCCCAGACCCAATTCAAATACAGATTAATTCACTCGGTCTTCACTTTAGCAGTCTGACAGAAGAAGGGCTATGAACTTTTCTGATGGGTAAATATTATCTACTTCAGTCTCTACTGAACTTTCACAAATACAATTAAATAATTTAAAATATGATATTCAAGAGGAAACAAGAAAATGGTGGTGAGTGTATAGCCAAGAAAAGAAATAGTCAATAGAAGCAGGTCCAAAGATGGTCTAGATGTTGGAATTATCAGACAGACTCTTTAAAATAACTGTGATAAATATTTTAAAGGATCTATTGGAAAAGGGGAACAATAAGTTTGAGCAGATGGGAAGTACACACACACTATATCTTTATCTATCTATTTATCTGTCTGTCTATCTATCTATTTATCTATCTATCTTATGGGAATGAAAACCATGATATCAGGAATCAGAAATAAAAAATTCATTTTATGGGCTTGAAAAAGACTAGACACAGTAGAGGAAAAGATCAGAGATTTTGAAGACAGAGCAATAGAAAATATCCAAACTGAAACACAAAGAAGAAAACAGGGTGAAAAAATAGAACAGAGCATCCTAGATCTGTAGGACAATATCAAATGGACTGCTATATGTGGAACTGAAGTCCTAGAAGGAGAATAGAGTGAGAATGGGTCAGAAGAAATATTTGAAAAGACAATGGTTCAGAATTTTCAGCATTGATGAAGGATATCAACCCACATATCCAAAAGCTTAGCAAATTAAAACAGGATAAGTGCAAAGACAAGCACTTCTAGTCAAATATATCAAGCCCTACTCAGTGCAATAAAGCAAGAAAAAGAAATGTAAAACATAAAGATTAGAAAGGAAGAAGAAAAATGGTCATTATTCACGGACCAAATAATAGTGTAACTAGAAAACCATAACAAACCATAGTAACCTATCGGATCTAATAAGAGAGTTTACCAAGGTTACAAGATACAAGGACAATACATAAAAATTAGTTGAATTTTTACATACTAAGGACAAAAAATTGGAAAATGAAATAAAAACAAACTATTTAAATCTAATTTTAAATCTTGGAAAATAACAAAATTGGATGACTTATACTACCTAATTTTAAGACTTATTCTAAAGCTATGGTAATAAAGACAGGGTGGAACTGGCAGAAAGATAAACAAATAGATCATTGGAGCAATATAGAGTATCCAGAAATTTACTACATATTAAAGGCCAACTGATTTTTGACCAAGGCACCAAATCAATTTGGTGAAGGAAGGAACCTCTTTTTGAGACATGGTTCTGTTACAATTGAATATCCAAACGGAAAATAAAATGTACCTCAAGCCTACCTCACTCCATATACAAAAATTAATTTGCTATGTATCATAGACCTAAACATAAATGCTAGATCATAAAGCTTCTTGAAAGGAAATATAGGAGAATAGCTTTGTGACTTTGGAGTAAGCAATGATTTCTTAGGTAGGACACAAAAAGCACTAACCATGAAAGAAAAAAATTGATAAACTTCATTATTATGAGCCAAATTATGTCTCCCCTGAAATTCATATGTTGATGCTTTAACTCCTAGTACCTCAGAACGTGACTATATTTGGAGATAGGACCTTTAACAGGGTGATTAAGTTAAAATGAGGCTGTTAGAGTAGGTTCTAATCCAATGTGACTGGTGTCCTTATAAGAAAAGGAAATTTGGATACATGAAGAGATACCAGGGATGCACGCACACAGGGAAAAGGCCATGTGAGGACATAGCGAGAAGGCCGCCATCTGCAAGCTGAGGAGAGAGGCCTCAGGAGAAACCAACCCCGCTGACACCTTGATCCTGGACTTCCAGCCTCCAGAACTGTGAGAAAGTAAATTTCTGTTGTTTAAGCTACTCAGTTTTCGGTGTTTTGTTATGGCAGCACTAGCAAACTAATACATTCATCAAAATTTAAAATTTCTACTATTAAAGAAAATGAATATACAAACTCACAGAAGGGGAAAAATATTTGTAGTACATATATATTACATATCCAAATATATATAGAACTCCTATATATTAACAATAAAAGATAACCCAATTTTTAAAATGAACAAAAATCTTGAACAGACTTTTCACAAAAGAAGGTATATGAATGGACAATACGTGCGTGAAAATGTGCTTAAATCATTAGCCATCAGGGAAATGCAACTTAAAGCCACAATGAGATATCACTTCTCACGCACCAGAAGACAAAATGGTGGTGAGAATGTGGAACAACTGGAAGTGTCACATTGCTGATAGGAATGTAAAATGGTTCAAAGACTGGAGAAGTGTTGGGCAAGGTTTTTTGTAACATTAAATATACATCTACCTTGTGACCCGGAAATTCCACTTCTAGGTATTTACCTAAGAAAAATGAAAATGTATGTCTACAAGAAGATCTGTACAAGAATGTTCATAACAGCTCCAAACTGAAAATAACCTAAATGTTCATGAAGAGAAGACCAGATAAATAAATTGTGATATATTCTTATAATAGAATAGTATTCAGCAATAAAAGAATGAACAACTGATACGTACAACAATATGGATGAATCTCAAAAACATTATTTTGGATAAATGAAACCTGATACAAAACAGCATATGCTATATGATTCCATTTATGTGAAGTTCTAGAACAGGCAAATTAACCTTTGGTCAAAGAAATAAGAAAGTGGTTACCTCTGCAGAGAGGGATGGAACTGAACTGGAAAGGGGCACGAGATAATTTTGCAAGGTAATGGAGCTAGTCTATATTATATTTGAATGGTGGCTACACGGATAAATGCCCTTGTGGAAACTCATGGAGCTGAACACTTAAGATCTGTCTTTTTTATTTTATGTAAATTATACTTCAATTTAAAAATAAAAGCAAGAGCATTCGATGGTCCCTTTTCCGTGAGGTTTTCTCTGTACAGATCAGAGTGGGGATCCACAGAGGACCAGTCTTAGCAGGTGTCGTGGGAGACAAGATGCCATGGTACTGCTTGTTTGGTGATGCTGTGAACACAGCTTCTAGGATGGAAAGTCATGGGCTTCCCGACTAAGTGCACCTCAGCCCCACGGCCTACAGGTAGCCATTTCTTTATTCATGCCTTCCTTAGTCCTTTCTCCTTCCAGAACTTACAGAGGGCCTAGCAGCCATGGGATGGGGGTAGTGTAGGAAATCTGTGTTTTTTTCTTCTACGCCACACTAGCTGCCAGAAGACATTGTGTCAGACAATAAATATTGTCGAGCCTCTACTATAAGATAGTTTTTGCTCTTAAGGAGCATATGATCTAGTGCAGGGATCGGCAAATTATAGCCCACAGGCCAAATCCAGTCTGCTGTTTGATTTTGTAAATAAAGTTTTACTAGAACACAGCCATGCTCTTTATTTATATATCATCTATGGCTGCTTTCATGTTACAATGGCAGAGTTGAGTGGTTGTGACAGAGACTGTATGGGCCCCAAAGCTAAAAATATTTACTATCTGGTCTTTTACAAAAAAGTTTGCTGACCCTTGGTCTAGTGGAAGAAGAAAGAAATATTCACAGATCATTATTTTTAAAGTGTGATAAGTACAACGATAAAGATATGCGTAAAACAATACTTATGGGGGCCAGCCCGGTGGCGTAGTGGTTAAGTGTGCGTGCTCTGCTGCTGGCGGCCCGGGGTTCGGATCCCGGGCGTGCACTGACACACCACTTGTCAGGCCATGCCATGGCGGTGTCCCACATAAAGTGGAGGAAGATGGGCACGGATATTAGCCCAGGGCCAGTCTTCCTCAGCAAAAAGAGGGGGATTGGCATAGATGTTAGCTCAGGGCTGATCTTCCTCACAAAAAAAACCAAAAAACAAAACAACAATACTTACGATTTCTTGAGCACTTACAATAGGCCACATTCTGTTCTAAGCTCTTTTACATATGTTAATTCATTTACTGTTGCAACAACTCAGTGAAGATAGACTATTTTTATTCTTATCTACAGGTGAGAAAAAATCAGGTTAATAACTTGCCTCAGGTCACAAGCAGGCTAGGAAAGAAAGAGCCTGGATACAACCTGGAGGACAGGCTCAGAATCTGTACTGAGTTAACCACTGCACTCTCGTGGCTGAGGGAACTATAGTGTGTGTTATGGGAGCCCGGGCAAGGGTGCCTAACTCAGTAAAGAAATTCTTTGTGGAGGAGGAGATTCCTGAGCTAAATGTTGAACAAGGAGTTCCAGAGTAGGATTTAGCCAAAACCGGGGTATTGGGAGTGAAAAACAAGCAGTACAGCACAGATGTAGAATAAGTGCAGAGAACTACAAACAATTTAGCTTTGCTGGAGCAGAAGATAGGAAGCAGAAAGGGGTGAGAGCTGTGTGTGCCCTATCGAAGGGCCAGGACTTACACTGTAGGTGAGGAAGAGAGCCTAAGGAGTGTGAGATCAGAGACAATGCCAAGGTTAGGGTCCTATCTGACACTGATCACTCTAGAGATATTGTAAGGATAGATTTGAGAATCAGGAAATGGGAAAGAGAAGAACTGTTAGGAGTTTGGTTTGAACCAGAACACTTGTCAGTGGAAATTTGGGGGAAAGTAAAATCAGCTAAACTTGGTAATTACTAGAAATGGGGGATGATAAAGAGGGAGGAGCTTTGAATGTCTCCCAGGTCTCCATCCTGGATGACTAGGACCTGAATGGTGATATTGCCAACTGAGATAAGACAAGAGAGATTCCATTCATACGGGCAGATGATGAGTTCTGGACATGTTGAATTCAAAGGAATTGTGGAGCCTCTAAGTTGTGTTGCCATTAAATGGATGGATGAAATTTGGAGTCAAGTTGTTGGTTGGGGATCTAGACTTGGAGTCAGCAACATATAGGTGGTAATTAAGCCATCAGAGTTGATGAGATCACATGGAGAATGATGCAGTGTGAGAAGAACAGTGGAAAGACAACAGAATCCTGCACAGAACTAACATTTAGGTTGCGGTGGGAGGAAGAGGAGCCCATGTAAGAGGAGGAAGAAACAGAAAAAAACCAGAAGAGTTTGGGGTGAGAAGCCCCCTTGTGAATATTTTTATGGAGGAAGAATTGAACAAAAATGTCAAATATAGTAACAAGGACTGAAAAATATTCACCAGAGGTTTTTGGAACGTTATCAGAGCGCTTCTGGTAGAACGGTGGGCATAGACACTGGATTGTGGGTTGAAGGATAAAAGGAAGAGAGTGTTTGTATGGGATTAAAGCAGGAGATAATCAAGTGAGAAGTTGTTTGCTTCTACTTCGGTTGGAAGAGACCTCAGCATGCTAGTAGGCTGAGGGGAGGATGCAAATGGAGAGGAAGCTGAAGATAAGCGGAGGGGGTGGCTGGTGGACCCAGGCCCCGAGGAGGGGGCAAGCGGGCATGAATGGGATGTCCTTGAACAAGACACCTCATCCTCTGAGATTAGGGGAAAGGGTGAGTGTGGTCAATGGGGTGAGAAGTTGCAGGGTCTCACCTATAATGGTTATAATTTTGTAGATAAAGCCACGAAGAAGGAGGCACGGTCAGCAGCTTGAGAGTAGGGGGAGCAGGTGCCAAATGGGGGAACATGAGGAGTGTGGCAAAGGTCTGGAATCTCCATGGAACCAGCCAAGGACAAGGGAAGGCTGATGAAGTGCCAAGACCCAGTTGAGGCAGCTGACCATGAATTTGAAACACTGCTAGTCTGCATGGTTCTGTGGTTTTTCTCCAACATCTCTCAGCTGCCAGTAAATAAATAAACAGGTAAACATTGTATAATTACCCATAGCTCTGTCTCTTTTCATGGTCCCGTCCCTATACTCTTCTTCTTCAGTTCCTTGGCAGCCAGAAATCTTGGAGATTCTTAGGTAGTTAGGATGAGCATGATGACAACTGTAGGGTATATCAGGAGCTTGGGGGAGATGGAAAGAAGAGGGCTGATATGCAAGGAGCCTGCTGTTTCAGAATCATGCAGGGATGGTGCACGCAGAGGCATTGGGGACGTGGTTGTAGAAGTGTGAGGGCTATGGGGATGAGCGCTGTGTTGGAGGAGAAAACGTGGTGACAGGGCACAGGGTTTTGGTGGGTCCCCTGTGCTCTCCCTCTGCCTTTGGCACCCTGTTCAGAATGTCTGAGCTTCATGCCTCTTTGCCCCCCCTCAGCAGGCCCGGGCTGATGTCTTGGAGCCCCTGTCCTCCTGGGTGTCCTGGGTCCCAGACTTCTCCTCTCCCATCATGCTTAACGTTGTGGCCAACTCTCGAGTTACAAACCTTTGGTCTTGGATATCTGGTGCATTTTTTTCTCTGTGCAGAGCCCTGGAAAATCAAGGGTTTGAAATAATTGAAAGGGGTGAAATTGAAGTGAAAGATAAAGTGAAGATGACCACATACTTTCTGATCCAGAACTTGAATGCTTCAGAGGATGAGATCGTGGGGAGACCTCAAACTCTGCTGGATCACAAGGCTGGGTGAAAAAGAGAAGCCTCGTCATTAGTGTTGAATATTTTTTCCACTAACAACTTTGGATGTGTTTAGAGTGGTCCTTGGGTTTGCAGGGTCAACACGGGTGTCATCCCCACCCACCACCAAGCTGCTACCTTCCATTCGGTGAGAGCTTCCGGGGATCAGCTCAACCATTTTGCCCTAAATGCTCTTTTCTTGCCTCCTGGATATTATGACATCCTTGAGCTGGGCTGATGGATCCAGCCTAAAGGGTCCCTCATGCATTCATTTTCAAGATTCTTCCCTGTCCAAGAAAGGGGCTTTTTCCATCAGCTGAGGGGGATGATTTCAGAGTCTCCCCCTGCTCCTCAGCCTCCAAGGAGGCTCCAGAACAGGCTTTCCTCACACACTGGAACCTTCCACCTTCCTCATTTTTTGCCGGCTTCCAAAACTGGGAATCAGTACAAAATCCATGACTCACTCAACTCCAGGAATGACATGAGTGAGTTTAGGGTAAAACAATCTAGTGCTAAGCTGAACCAGGGATCACCATTTGGCGCACAGGGCTCAAAAAAAGCAGCAGCTGGAATCCAACAACAGGGTCTCCGTCAGCGGCAAGGCGGATCCATCCACCCCATGCGGTCAGGGCCCCTTAACAACCACCCTGGTTAATGCTGGGAAATGCTGACCTGAGGGGGAAACCTAGTAGCAGGAGGCAAACCTTTCTGAACCCTTGAAGCAAACTGGAGAAGGAAATGGATTCGTTCTGACAGGAGCTAATCTTTAGCTGCTCCAGAGGCCTGAAAAGGAAAATCTCTAAATCCAGAGGTTCCATGTTTACATAGCTAATACATGCAGGATGTCTCTTTGGGACATGTGAATTATGGTTACTATATTTTAAAGTGGGGTTATCCCAATGAAGAGATGGGTATTTGAAGAACTTTGAAGATTGTTTTCATAGTGCTTTCGTTCTAATATCAGCTCACCTTAGTATCCCGAGACCTGCAATTGTTTTGGGCCACATTTTACTGATGGAGACACTGAGACGGGAAGATCTAAGTGAAAAACTAGAAATAGCTTTGGCTAATAAAGACCACGAGCCACCCTCATTAGAGATTTTGCCCCTGAATTTCTAGGATCTAGGTGCCTCACCCACCATCACTCGCTTCCTCCCACCATGTCCTCCCCACGGTACGGAGAGTTGCTAGAGAGGGGTAAACAAACAGTTTTTCCTTTTCTTTGTTAGAAATAGACAAAGTAAAGAGGGAGGAGGGTGTTTTGTCACTTGATTGTGGGAGAGAGGAAGGCAGAGAGGGAGGCTTTAGCACCAGAACGGGACAGAATCTTGCTCAGAAGGTGTGCCTAGCCCAAACCCAATGCTACTTTCTCCCATTCCCCCTGCAAGGGGTTCCCAAACATTCCAGTTTGAGAAACAGGATTCTGGAACATGGTCTGAGTCAGTAACATCTAATCCACTTTCAGTTCTGAGCTGGAAACAAAACAAAACATAAACAACTGAGAATAGAAAATGAGTAAGTGTCTCAACTGAAGATCTCAATATGGATGCTGAGAAAGAGGAGGGAGAAAGGATGTGGAAAGAGGGGGAGGAGATAGCCCCTCCTAGACCCTAAACAGTGTCCCTGTGCAAACTTGGAAAAGGCACCCCTTTGGTAGGCAGCACCCAGGCGTGGCTTATCTTAGAGGAAAGCCACCTCTTCCTCTGGGCTGATGTCAGCCTCCAGCCCCACCCCCTTGGCCAGGTATCTCTGTGCAGAGAAATGGCACAACCCTGGTGTGTGGATCCTAGAAGGGGGGTCTCGGCCTCTTTCCTTTTCATCCTTCTTTACATTTCCCTCACCTCTTTCTCCATCAGCCTAGGATTTCCTGTGGGGAGCCTCACCTGTCAGGCTCTAGGGAAGGAGGTGTCTGTCTCTCTGTGCCTGGCCCTCCCATCCCCACAGAGCGCAGCACTGGCAGCTCCAGCAGGAACAGGAAGGCCAGGATCCCTCATAGGAGACCCCATGCTGACACTGCTCCTTAAGTGTCGAAGTGGCTTGAGAATCTGACCCCGTTAACATCCAGGGGCCAAGAGACTTTCTCCCATACAGCAAGATGGAGTCTTTCAACGCCAGGGATGGAGGAGAGAGATACAGAAACACTAATATGCACACTAATGCTCTTCCTAAATTGGCCTCTTCCCTCAGAATGTCTCTCATGGGGCACACACACTGGCTCTTTGGATGATTTGGGGGAGGCGCGGGAGGGAGACTGAGAAGATGAACTTGAGGCAATTCGAACGTGCAGCCAGCGCCAAGAACTATGTCTTAAGACTGCAGCAATGCAGGGGGAGGGGACCTCAGCTGTGTCCTTTCTGTGCCCTTGCAGGTGAGAGCCCCAAGGGGCCGCTGATGTTCAGATACATCAAAGGCCCCCACTTCTGCCGCTCATGAAGCCTGCTTGCATGAATGTTCTTACTTTTCCTTCCCCTCATGCTTTTTTGCAGAAGCAAGTGCTCAAGAAAGTCAAGACAGCACACCTGTTGCAGTCATGAGGTACGCGGACAGCCGACAGCTGCTCCCCAAGAGTGACGCAGCAGATGGCGAGTACACCATACCGGTTACAAAGACTCCCAGTGCTGCATTGCATGTGAAGAGAATCAGTGGGTTCAGAGGTATGGCTCACGGGGGATGGGAAAGAGCCAGAAAGGGATAGCGCAGGTGGAGTTTGGGGCCCTAGGGCAGGATGCTTCTGCTCGTTGCTCACTGTATTTTGAATAAACTCTCTTTTAATGCTCCCCAATCCACCCACCTCCCCACCCCAAGTGTCCGAGGGGGCCCTTCATTCTGAAAGAGACCTGTATGCACCACCCCCAAAAGAATCTCTAATACTCAGAACTTATTAATACCCATAGAATGAAGTTTCTCCGGACCATGGTGCCCTTGGTAGCATGCCACCTGTTAATGAGGAGGGCTGGGTACCTCCTCACTGTTCCCATCAGATGGTGCCTCATAGGGACCACAGAGCATTGACACTGCCACAAAGCATAGGCCCAGTGGCCCTCTTCTCTGCTTTGTCCCTGAAGGTGGTGGGGATGAGAGGTTTCTCTCAATTCATGCTTAATCTTGACTGCCCTAGTGAGCCATTCAGCTCCCTCCAGAGCCATTCTCAGGACTGACACAGCTGGGTTTTGAGTATGGGGTCACAGAGGAGTGGTGAAGGACCAGGGATGGGCCTGCAGGATGAATCACTGGAGCAGCAACCCTCCTCCCCCTCTCCTTTCTGGCTTTGTGCAGCCACTGCCACTCTCTGCCTTTCTGGAAACCCCATGTTAGGTGATCCAGATGGAGTTAAGCTTTTGAGACAAGGAGTAGTGTATGTCTGCTACAGAGGACCATCTCCCAAGGATTTTCTAAAAACCATCCCTGGTCACTGAGACAATTTCTTAAGACAAATGAAACAATCCATTTGAAGAGTTAGAACAGTTTAATAATCCAAATAAAGAGCTTAGCCATTGTTATTTTTATTGGACTATATCTCTTAGTTGAGTGTCACTTGAGCCCTTGGCATTGGGCACTGGCCCAATGCCTGAAGACTTTTCAGATTCCCCAGAATCTGAGGTTGAGGGAATGATCAGCACCTTTCTGTTCAGTTCTGGTGAGAGGAGACAGAGCAAAACTTCCCTTGCTCTGATCCGGCATCAGGTGGAATATTGGATTCTGGAACACGAGAAGCTCTCAGCAAACTTTCTGCCATTACCCAGAGGCATTTCCCTCCCCTCCCCATTACCTACCGTCCTACATCTGCGTGTTTCTGATGACGTTCAAGCCCTGAATAGTCATCTAATATTATTGTGGTGTGAAATTGTAATGTTCATAGATTCATTCAACAACATTTCTTGGAAAACTGTTGCTGCTCCTAGAATACAGAGTGTCAAGGCCACGCACTATGTTAGGATCTGTTGATGCTCGATGCTCGTTGAACTAAAACCATGTGGTCCCTGCTTTCATACAGCTTGCAGTTTAGTAGCGGAAGACAGACAACATGTAACAAAATAAATAAGATCATTTCAGGTAGTAATACACGTTAAGAAGAAAATAAGACTGAATAATGGAGAAGAGGGCCAGCGAAGGCTTCTTTGAGGAGGGAGCATTTAAGCTGCACTGTATACGAAGGGAAAGAGCCAGCCACATGGCTATCTGGGCAGGGGCTTCCAGGCAGCTTCATGCCCTAAAGCAGATGTAAGCTCGGCAAGTTCAAAGAAGAATAAGAAGGCCAGTGAGTCTAGAGAGGGGTGGAAGAGGAAGGGAGCAGTAAGGGATGAGGTCAGAGAGGTGGGCAGGAGCTTTGGACAGTCTGGCCTTGAATTTCCCTATCCACACACAAAAAGTATGAGCATGAAGTATGGGGCAAGATGAGGAGCTGCTGGAGTCCACAGGAACATTCATAGGGAGAAGGTCTCTGCCATTAGAATTCCTAAATGGCTGCTCTATACACAGCTCAGAAGGGGAGGCCTAAGAACTATTGCTCCAGGGAGGTGAACAAATTCATTTTTCAAACTTCTGCTGCATGGGGGGGTCCCTCCACAGGAGAAACCAACAGGGCTGGGCAGGGCTGGGCAGGGCTGGGCATCTTGCTTAGAGGTGGGAGACAAGTTTCGCAACGGGGCCCCTAATTCAGTACCCATCTAACTGTTACTTTCCTCAACAAAAACCAACACCAACCACTAGAGAAGGAGAAACTGAGGCCGGTTTGGGTGGGAAAGCTGGAAAGGTGGAGAACTGGTATTTGTTGGACAGCTACTTTGTGGTGGGCATTTGACCCACATTATCTCACTTGATACAACAGTCACATGACTGTCTCCATAACAGAGGTAGGAAACTTAAAGTTCAGAAAGGTTATATAATTTATTTAAGGTCCCACAACTGGGAAGTAGAAGAAGTAGGACTTGATCTTCAGGCTTGTTTGTCTTGGGCACACCATGTCCATGTGGAGCCATCTTTGAGTAACAGACCAAAACAATTTTCTAGTTTCCCCAAGTGGTAGCCTGCTGCACTTGGGCTTCTTGGCTTCACGATGGCCCAGCCATGTTTCTCTCAGATTCTCTGGGCTCCATCTGAACAGATATCTGATTGTTGGATGTGATTAGTAGGTGTATTAATGAGGAATAGCTGACACACTGTAGGTGAATGATACACTATGTAATGTGAGCCAGGAGCTTGGAGAAATGAGGACCAAGCCAGCTGGGCCATTGGACCTCACTCTAGCTACCCAAACCCAGACCTACCGAATCAAAAATTGCTTTTAACAACTTCCCCAAGTAATTTGAGTTTGAGTTTACTGCGATTCAGGCTTCTTATCTCCGATGGTTGGCAGCAGACATAGAATTTAGCCTTGAAGGATTCATGTCCCCTGCTCCTAAGGCCTGCCTTTTCATGGTGGTTTAGATCCCAGTTCTCATAGGTTTTCGGCTACATCCTGATAACGTCCTGCTTAGCTTGGAGGTGGGTGAAGGCTGCAGAGGGCCACTGTAGGAGCACTCTCACCTCCAGCCCCGGAGCCATTCCACCTGGCCCCTATGTGGGCGTCTTTATGGGAAAGTGTTTCCATCAGTAGCCAAAACCTGTCAGGACTTGGAAGATTAGGCTGTTGGATCTTGCTACTCAGAGATCTGCCTGCTTCCCAATCTCTAGGCAGTCAGAGGACACTCAAGACTCACCTCATCGATCACATCTGCCGTCAACCTCACCCGGTTATCACTTGGTTGCTAAACTAATCTCCCTCTCTGGGGGCACACATTTCCATTTGATTTGGCTCCAGGTGTGGGAAGCAGGCTCCCCACTGCCTCCCTCCCCCTGTGAGGACCATCTTTCCTGAAAAGTATCTCAGAGCCCTGGCAGCACATGGAGCTGCAGTGGCAAGGAGCACACCACATGGACCCCTCTCTGAGGGCCAGCTGAGATGTGATGCTCACCCCTTCCTTCGGCTCTCTTAAAAAGGGGGCCTCATTGAATCACTGTGGGGCCCAGCCAACATCTGCCAGGGCAATAGGAAACACTCCAGCAGGACCCAGGCCTGCAGGCTGCACCCAGGACCTCATTTGCACTTCAATAATGTGCTTTTCTTTCATTCCACTCTGTATTTGGGTGTTAGCTGTGTCAGTGGAGAGACTCCCCAGTGCAATTAAACGGGAGTATTGAGCCGGAGAGAAATCAGTGTGTGTTGACTCGGATATTTAAGCAACCACCTTTCAGTATTGACTAAAAAATTGGCCTTCCAGCTGTCCCTGTTGGCAGGCTCTTCTGGCATCTTGTCAGACCACTGTTAATGTGTTTTTCAAATTTCGGCTTGCTCCAACTTGTCTCCTAGCTGATTCTCCCAGCGATTATAATAATGGGTTCCAGGCTGACCTGCATACAGCACTTAGGCAAGTAGCCCAGGCTCCTCTCTGGAGGTGACCCTTCCTTATAAATCACAATCCGAGGGTGTCTGCTGGCTGGGTTCAAGGCAGGTTAAGTCAGTTTGGAGGACTCCTTACACCAACTCCTGATTGTTCCTCTGGAGAACATTAGTGGCAAGGGTCTCTCTCTTGACTGAGTTTAGGGTTTAGTGGTCCTGCCTGCTGGGGGGTTTGCCCAATCCCTCCAAATTTGCCTCAATCTTCCCAACAGGAAGAACTTTCCCACTATTTGCAATCCCCTGATGGGTGATTCTTGGATAGGTTTGTGGTCACTTAATTGCCAGGTCCTTGCCCCTCACTTTGCCAAGTCTTGACAATACAAGCGCCTTTCCCAGGCGTGTCCAACAAGCTGGGGTCCAGCTGGTTTGGAGCCAGGCATAGGAGCCTGGGCCCCTCTTCTCAGCCCCAAGGCCTTTCAACAGCCTTTCTGAGGCCTTCATAAGCCTGGCTGTTAAACCTTCCTGACCTTTTCTCCTTGGGGCTGATGAATGGCACAGCTGTTGTTAACCTTGGACTTTCTAGAAGTTGAGCTGTTAACACAGCAATGTTCTATAGCAGTGCCCTGGGAGGTATAAATGAACTCTTTACAAATAAGGAGGTTACTAACAGAGGAGCATATGATTTTCAGTGTTAGGACTAGCCTCTAAAGTCACTGTCAGCCCTGATATCATTGGCTGGGCTGTAGCCTCAGAGCTGGTCGGCGTGGGAGGGCAGCAGGTAGGAGTGCATCTGAATCATCTGTGGTTGACAACGCAAGTGGCTGGGCCTCACCCTGAGAGTGACTCAGTAGGTCAGGGGGTGGAGAGGGGCTTCGACTCTGGTTTGTTAACCATCTCCACATGGCTTTCTCACCAGCCGCCAGGCTCGGGAAACACCATCATGGTGGAAAGAGCATTAGCTTGAAATCAGAATTCCTGGGCCTACGTCCAGGTCCTGGCACCCAGTAACCAGCTGTGTCACTTTGGGCAAGTCCTCTTTGCTTTTTTTTTTTTTTAATCCTGAAAGCAGAGGTACTAGAGTACCTGCTTTACAGGGTCACTTTGAGGAATATATGAGATACTATATATCATCAGAAAACTGTAAAGTGCTGAAGACATGTCAGTTATGCCAACCACTTAATCATTCAGGGACCCTACTGTTGGGAATTCATTCACTTAACAAATATGTGGGTCTTGGCACAAAACTGTAAGAGGCACTATGGAGGTTTTAAAAAGATGAGAATGATCTGCTGCACACAGGAGCTGTAGGTCAGTGGGCAGCAGGGAGATCCACACCGAAGTCAGGACCCCAGCCTAGTGCAGGGTGTTACTGAGCCGACAGCGAGCACAGGTGACGCTGGATACACACGGAGGACTCGGAAAACCTCTAAGAGGAGGTGCCGGTGATGGCAGGAACGGGCGTAGCAAAGATGTGGCCTCTGCTCTGATCTCTGTAGAATGCAGGGGCTTCCGGAAGCTAGAGATCTAGTCCCTTCAGGGTGTGGCCTCTTTTGCCCATGGATAGATATAGAAGGTGAGGGGGGTGGGTGATTCTGGAATGGCAACCCCTCCTGACACCTGGAGACTCCATTGTACCCTTTTTGTTACTAGGATAAAATTCTCTCACTGGTGGAGTTCCCTTCCAAAAATATCACTTCTAAAATGTGTGGCTCCTTTCTCTGTTCACACTTCTTGTATGGTCAGCCTGCCCTTCCTCCAGAGCAGGTGGAGTCATTGGAAAATTAACCCAGATGGAACCAAGTGGAGGGAGATAAAGTGTTCCACACATGTGGAGACCACATAGAGTAAAGGCCAGGGTGGGGACAGGCTGAGAAGTACAGTTGGGACGGTTCGCCCAACAAGAGGCCCTGTGCTGGGAAGCACCAGGACGGGCTGAAGCCTTGAGGACAGCTGAGAAGACTCGACTGAGAGTCTGATTTCAGCCTCAAGCCAAACTCCCGGCCCCAGTCATGGAGAATCAGTATTGAAATCAAGATGTGGTTTCCCAAATCTTATTCTATCTAGGAGGTCAGATACAGATGCGGAAATGCAGACAAGGAATTATTTTAATCGCAAATGTAAGAATCTCTTCTTGTAACCCCAAATCATATCCTTTAAGACTCCCAGAGCACTGATAACCAGGCACCAACCCAAATCCCACCTATTTTCCTCAAGGTAACAGCATTTCCCAAAACTCCATGTGGCCATCCCTCCTGCACTCTGGCACCCCCAAGTACACATTTGACAATCCGGCTCATGTGATGGTTGTTTTCCAAACAGGGGAAGATTTCTTCTGCAACCATTCTTTTCATTTAGTCAATTCTTAATCTATATTGAAGTGGGTTTTTGTGTTGCTTTTAATTTTTTACTGGGCTGTGTTGGTTTGCTCAACTAAAAAGAATTTATTTGTTTATTCATTTATATTGTAGAAGGAATATTTAATTATTATTATTTTTTAAAACCAGAAAGTGCAGATAAACCAAAAGAAGAAAGTAAAAGCACCTGTAATTGCATCATTCAGAGAGACTATTAAAATCTTGGTGCCCATCTTCCCTGACTTGTGTGTGTTAGGGTGAGTGTGTATCTCTTACTTATACACTTTTTCTTACCAGATTGGAATGGTCATACATACACTGTTTTGTAATTTGGCGGGTCATGAGTTTCTTTCCTTTGCACATTTAAACACATTTCAAAACAGAGGAGGGAAATTTTTTAAAAGACATGATGTGCTTGATGGAGTACACTGGTTTCCCACAAGACTTGTGCTGCTACACACCAAAAGCCACATTTACATTGTATCAAATGGAAACCCCAATTTTCTTGTACTTCTGCACATTTACAACTCATCTGTGATGTCCCTGATATTCTGTGGGTCCTGAAGTTTCCCCTGAATTTTCCAAGAAAGATTAACCTAGTTCAATTTAGCTTTGGTGTTTAGATTTTTCCAGGTGTCCAGATATTAGTAATCTATGGAAGATGTGCATTGCAATTCTCAATTAATCAGAAAACTTAATGAACCAGAATGCTACATTTCCCAACTGTGCACAATAATGAGCATTAACTGTAGCGAAATGATGGTACTAATAGATGGTCCTTGGGGGTTGTGAGCAATGGTCTTGTGGGAGTGAAAGATGATGGATGAGAATTCATCTCAAGTAAACAAGGAAATTCTTCCACCATCTGGATTGTGGAATTGGATTGGGGTAAAATGTCAAATATATATGTGTAGAAATTCCAAGAGAGTCTTGCAACTCTATGCTGACCAGGTCTTGTTTGAATTGTCCGGCGGCATTGACTCAGATTGATGGAGTCATATTTGGCCTGTCCAGCTTTCAATATGCTGTCTCAGCTCTCTTCCCAACACAGTCCTAGCTAGTCATCTTTTTCTCCCTGTTGATCAGGGAATTTTTCCTCAAGGGGAGAAAAGAAAAAGAGGAAAATGACTTTAATAGAAGTGTAAGGGAAGTGGAAGTAGAGATGGAGGAGAAGGACAACCATAGTTAAGATCCAAGTGAGAAAATGAAAAATGGCCAGGTTAGAAGAGAGAAAAGTGTGCTGTGGAGGCAAGAGAAATGAATCAGCAATTGAGAAGCTAAGTTGAGAAATTTTTGAGAAGAGAAATTAGAAGGAAGAAAAACATGAAAAAGTGTTGGATAAAGGGGAAACTAAGAGATCTGAGAAATAGTATTTCCCATTGTTGAGTTTACTTCCAAAATTCTTTGTGAGAGGTTAGCCAGAAAGTAGATGATTCATCTTGGTTACAGAGAAATCATGGTGCTGTCTGGAAGCGGGAGCATGTCATAAACACAGTCCGCCTGTTGATAGGTGAAGGGAAATGTTTCCTTTGCTGTAATCCCTCTTTTTTTAGCAACTCCAACCCCTTCTTGTTTAGTTTTATTTTTGTTAGGATAACCCCTACTTTTGGTACAATTACAAAGACACAAAACAAGTAAGTTCTGTGATCACAATGCTATTTGGTGGAGATTTTCTCTCGTTGGTTCTTATAACATTTCTATGAGTTGAGTGGGAGACAGATGTATTATTTAGTATCCTTTTACATCTGGAGAAACTGAGGCACAGGGCAAGGAGATGATATGAGGAGAGTTCAGTTGCCTTTTCTAGTGCTGATGGGCAACCTGGAGGCAGATAGCCATGTCTTCTCAATAGAAAAAGATCACATTTCTATCTGTAATCAATTCCTTTTTCTTTATTTGCTATGATGCCAAAACAAAACTGAACTCAAACTTTTCAAAAATGCACTATCCTTATCATTTATCTTGCATGATTCCATTTTTGAAAAATTCAATTCCTTTCTAAATTATATTAGTGCTTACATCTCAAAGAAAAACAATACTGCAATAAACTCTGTAATTCAAAACGAAAGGGATAAACAGTATTTGGAATAATAAAACCAGTAAAGAATTAGCAAAGAACGAAAACAAAACCCCCCATATCTGAATAATTAACAATGTCCAAAGAGCATAAAATATTGCTGACTGTGATTTGGTCTCTTGCCTGTGCCGGGGTGGGGGATGTGCTATGGTGCTCAAATGAACATGTGGTTAATGACATCTCCGCTTAGCCAACTCTGGTTTGGCCGTACCCTATAAAAATGCCACATGTGAGGGTTTTATGAACCTTGATTCCGTGTCAAATTAGCCCCCACTTATGCGTGAGCCAAATACTCCATATGAATCATCGCCCGGAGATGAGGACAAACCAGTGACTTGGTTCTAGGTGTCCCAGGAACTCCCCTCTTCTTTGCTCCAGGGTCCGCTCCCAAATTCTCACCTCATCCTTGGCCTGAGACTGGGGAGAGACTGGGGACAGGTCCAGTAGCCCAAATATTTCCACATGTATGTCATCATTTATGTTCATTAATAACCAGTACACTAGCAAATCGAGCTTGTCTCAGTCTAATTGTTTGTGCTGAAAACTACCCCTTGCTTTCAGTATCTTAAAACAAAGTTAATCACTGATCCAAGTTCAGGAAGAAGTCTGAGGTGCTAACAGCCCCTAATGGTCAAAGAAGTCATTCATTAATTTGGGAACAGAAGGCTGAAGATAGAAGCCCCTCCTGCGTTTCCTGATTTCTAGAACACTAGATGTATGTGAGCACCAAATCTATACATGCCTCTCTGAACTTGAATATCTCTGTAACAATGATTAGTGTCAAGAAAGAACAAATGGGAATGATATATGACTTGAACTTCTAGACGCTGACCTTTCCAGATGACACTGGAGGGAGAGCAGGAGGAGATGGAGACAGTGTCTTCCATCCAGCCCTCTTGTTTCTATTCCTTCTCTGAGTCCTGCTCCCTCCTTCCTTGCTGTGGCTCACAGTCCCAGAGGCGATTCTTTTCCAGTGCCTTCTCCCTGGGCTCCCTCCCATACTTAGAAATAAAAATTAACATCTTTGGGTTTGTACTTTGTGTGGGGCATTGTGTTCATCACTGTATCTAAATCACTTAATTTAACTATCACAACAACTCTGGGAGGTAGGTGTTATTTTCCCCCCTTTTCAGATGAGGACAAACGAGGCTCAGAGAGGTTAATAATGAACAGTGGCAACACCGGGTCTGAACCTCAGCCTGTGTGATGTCGATGCTCAGACCTCATAAATAGTCACGGGGCCAGCAAGTCTGAAGGCTGGGGTGCTATTATGTGAGTTATGCACAAGTAAAGATTTGGTATGCAACCAACAAGATGACACAGTGGAGGACAAGAGAATAGCAATGGGCAGAGGCTGTATGGGCATTTTCGACCTCTGCTGTGAACACTTCTCCTGCCCAGGAGGTAGGAAAGGAAGCCCATAGTGTCCACACTGTGTTCCCCAGGGCCTGGCTCAGACAGAAATCCCCTGGCCACAGAGGCCAGCCTGAGGCTGGACTGATTTGCTCACCCCACTGTCTTGTTTCAGCTTCTGACGAATCGACACCTGAAGGGAGTCCAGTGGCAGGACAGGACTCCGTGGAGGCTGCTGATGGACAACGGTCTTCAGATCAGATGAAGACACATCACTTTCCTAATGACACTCTGCCATCTGGTTTCTGTGCTTCGTTGTAACAGAGGGAAAATGGACCCCTCAGCTTAATTTTTCCCCTCCTCGGTTTTATGGCGGCAAAGAAAAGTAACTTCTTTTCATTTCTCAGCTCAAAACTTCTTAAGCTGCATCTCTTCCTCATTGTCCCTTTGAGAATAAAAGTCTAGAAATGAAACACAATCCTGACAAGTTTGGAAAATGTGCTTTCACATTCTCAGTTCAAAGCCAACCCCTACACTTGGAGACTTTGGGTCTTGTTTGTTCTCTTAGATGATAAGTTCAGCTGTGAGGCCTCTTTCTGTTTTCTTCTAGCAGGAGTGAATGGCTTTCCTGCTCTCATCACTGTGGTTCCACGGAATCTTTGCCTCGGAGCAAAAGCCCCAGTGGCCGACTTCAGAGGACAGCCTGACCTCGGAGCTCGTCGTGTGCAATGTCTTGTTTTAAATGGTGGTGGGAGGGAGGGAAGAGGAGGAAAGAGACCCAGACCCTGCAGTTTATAAATCACCACATAACACTGCCAGGATGTGAAAGGCACTCAGCCAGGGGTTGTGAAAGGAAATAATTTTCATTCCCAGCCCTGGGAATTACGTGAAGCAATAGAACAAAAGCTGCATTCCCCCCAGATTTCCTAAAAGTAAAATGGAGGGGAAAATGTGAAAATCACCGGAAGGGCAGAGTTAGGAAAGATAGGACAGCGAGGCAGAGTGCAGCCAGACACCAGGTCCCTTGGCCGGCTGCCTTCCCAGCACAGAAAACTCCCCCGCTGCTTCTAGCGGCAGGTATGGAACACCTTCTGCAGTGGGGAGTGTTGGAAATGTTCTCAGAGGCATGGGTAGGGGGAGAGGGGAGGCAGAGAAGTGCTCTGTGGACTATCCATCTGCGTTTGGGGATGGTGAGAAAATAAGTATTTTTTTAATCTAGATAATAAAGAAAATCTGAAGGGCACACGCAATTTTTTGATTCATCCTTGCTAGGACTTTACTTGTCCCAAGAGGCATTCACTGTCTTTCTGCAATTCCCAGGAAGGCATGGGCAGGACCTGACTCTGTCTCTAGCAATCGCAGGGGCAGGAGGGGAAGGGAAGGTGACAAGAGTTGAATTCCTTGCTCCACCCTCTGGACTGCAACTGTGTCTTGTGTCTAGAAGTAGGCAGGTGGCCCGTAGTTCTGAAGGGCCACAGCAAGCCAGGATTAGACTGAATGCAAAGTGCAGAGTCGGGAGATGTGGGTTTCTGTCCAGATTCCACCGCTTGATATCTTAGTATCTCAATTTTACCAGCTATAAAATGGAGTTAGTGACAGCAACCCCACCTATGTCACAGATTTTTTTGTGAGGATTCAGTGAAATACAAGAGCACAAAGATGACCGTGATATTCACAATAATAGTAACTACTAACATTTATTGACCATCAACCACCTTGTAGGCACTGGCCCCGCACGTGTGTTACACGTTCCTTCTGCTCCTGGCAACCAGCCCATAATACGACAGCTCTTCCAGTCCCTCCCTGACAGACGAGGAAACGGAAACTTGGAGATTCAGTAGCTGGAGTTCACACCGCTGGCGCTGTCGAATAGTCTGAGCAGGACATGTGCTGCTCAATGTTATTACAACATCAAAAAGACAGGAGAGCTCGGAGGTGTGGACCCTGGAGCCAGGTAGAGCAAAGGTTGAATCCTGTGCCTCAGTGTCCCCTTTGTAGGATGGGGATAACCTGCCTCATAGGGGTGTCATGAGGGTTACATGAAATATACATGAAGCACTTAGAAGAGTTACTGATACTTCGTAAGCCCACTTTAAATGCTAGCATTTCTTATTTTTTAAAATGATCCTATTAAGTGGTCTTCCTGCTGAAGTGGGGGCAAGGAAAGATGATCCAGCTCACAATTCTTGTTCCTTTTCCTGCATACTTTCCTTCAAAATCCTTAAGGTCAGTTGTGAGCAAGAACTCAACCGGGAACTATGAACACTGTTAGGTGGTAGCATTGCCTGAGAGATGAAGAGCAAGACAGTTGTTTGGTGGAGTGTCGGCTTTTTGTTTTGTTTTTGGAAGGTGGTAAGCGGGAGCCTGTGGCCTCAGCTCCCAGCTGGCAGCGTGCTGTGCTTCCTTGGCCCCCATAGGATATGTCAGTTTAATGCTCGGCTATACCTAAGACTGCCAGCAATTGTGAAGCAGGTGCCCTAGCCCTGATTGAAAATGGAAAGGATTTTGTTCAGTGTTTATTATGATTGAAATAATCGTTTCCAGCTGTAAATGAATGACTACATCCTGCATTTGGTATCCCCCTGGAGCCTACTATTTACTCTCTGGAATAAACACTGGTGGAGACAAACTTCAGGTGCCCAGGGAAACCTAGCCAGGCTGCCGACGTGCTTCATGAGCCCCTGGCATTCCCAAGGGAGCGTTCTTTCTTGGATACACCTCTCTGGGTGGAGCCCACAGGAGCCCCTGCACCAAGCTGGGGTGTGTGAACACCCACTGAGAAGGCAGGTTAGCTCACAGGACGCCTGCACCTCTGCACGCCTCTGCAAACGCTATGCTCCAACACCAGCATCTGGTGGTCTGCCTGATGTCCATCAGCCAGACGTCTGGCTGTCACTCCAGATAACAGACTTTTGTTTACGAGCAGCGAATACTGGCTCAGCAGGGGAGGCAGAGGCACTCCAGGCCGAGCACCCTCCTAGCCTGAGGACCTTGAAGGAGTGGAGCCCTCCCACACCTACAACCTGTTGGGTTCATTTTATCCGGTAACCCCATCTGGCTCCAGTCCCCTCCAGCTCCTCCACCCCAGGGCACCAGCCCAGGGGCACAGCAGACTCAGATCCAAGCAGATGGCTAGTCCAGCTTCCGATCTGGTCCAGCAGGCCAAGGACTATTACAAACTCACTGGCCTCGAGCCCATGGAGAGAGGAGGACATTTTCATTAGTAAGAACTTGAAAACATTATCCACCGTCCTCCCCCAAGGGAGCCCAGAGCTCTACAGTCTGCCCTGCCTGATCTCCTAACTTCTTAGGCACCCGGGCTCTGGGTGTAGAGTTCATGGACGTGGGCAGTGGGGATAACAATATGCCGGGTGTCCCTTCTGCCCTCCCTTTCTCCCTCCTTCGTGGACATCTGTGCCCAGCTTCCGAATGCTCAGGCCTGGCTAGGGGCTGGCGTCTCCCCCTCCTCTGGACTACGACTGGCTCATTCTTTACAACAACCCAACCTCTCTCGCCCCTTCTTTTTCACCCTTTCTTCTTTTCCAGCTTGCCTTCAGCTTGAGTTGTGTGTGAGAGAAAGAAGGCGAATCATGTGCCTGGCTGAGGAATGAGATCATTTCTCTCCCCTCTTAGCAGGCTTGCTGTCTGCGAGTTGGGGTTACTGGAAGAAAGCGGGAAAGCTCGATTTCCACAGAGAGCCATCTGGCTCCACCAGACTCACGCTGATGCTAATCTGTTGGTTTCTTTTTCTTTATTCTTTTCTTTTTTTTGTCCCCAAGGAACACTTCATCTGCAGCTGTAAACTCAGACCTGGTCCATCTGAAGGGGAGCGTTCATTTGGTGCATATATTTATTATGGCATTATGCCCCTCTCACCCCCGTCCCCTTGTAGGTGTCAGGACATCATTGTTATCATTGGTGGGTCCATGTAGTTGTAATGTCAGGGCTGTACTTTCAAATGGAAATCAGGCAATTATGCTCCACACGGAGAAATCTGACACATGCAGAGGTTTTACACCACTGGCCGTGTCATGGGGACAAAGGCAGCCAGTGCTCCCAGGGGATGGTTAAATAAATAGAATATGTTTCAAGAGCACAGAAAAATCCAGGAATAATTAACTGTGTGATGAGAGTTCATAGATCCTGTGGCTGTTTAACTTCAAAATGTGATAATGATATGTCAACGAACTGCTTAACTCATCCTTGAAAAGGCCGCATTCGAAAACCGATTACAATGTGCATTCAAACAGAGGCAGAGGCTGCTCTGCGCATCTGTTTTCCAGTTTCCAAATGCAAAGCTTCAGAGTTTTTTCACTTGTTTTGCTTCCCTGTCACGGGGGGCTCCAGTTGGCTCCAGGGGGCTCTTAAGGAGAAGAGGGGCTGGTAGCAGCCTGATGTCTACCTAATGGAGCAGCTTCATGTCTATATTCAGTGTTAGAGTCATGGGTGCTCATGCTGAAAAATATGGTGACAATATCACTGTCGCTGCTACTGGTTGAGTGTGTATGTACCAAGCACCAGCTAAGCACTCTAGTCCTGTGAGTATGAGGCAGGTACTATTATCATCCACATTTTATAGATAGGGAAACAGGCACAGAGGTAAGCAGAAGAATTAGGCTCAGATCCAGCCCTGCCTGACTCTGGTCTTGGCCTTCAACCACTGGGTTGTGCCCTCCCTAATGTTTCAACAGATAGTAGCAAGTAAGATGTGCACTCACTCATGCAACCTTTACAGAGCCCCCTATGTCAGACACATATAGTTGGAGTGAACTAAACAGGAGAGACCTAAATAAAAGTTAAAACTTAATTTTTCCCCTAAAATATCCAGCTGTTTAAACAAATGGTTAGTTTGGAGCCTGAAACATGTTGTAAGCTTCATCACTCAACATGTTCAAAACTGGGTTTAAATTAGCTTATATTACCAAAAAGTAAAGTGTCCCCAAATCCTGGCTATTGCGCTCTTCTGTCATGGAGGAAACAACTCAGAACAGACTTGAGTCCATGGCTTTGGACTTCAGCAGCCCTTGAATCTCCCCATGATGCAGCTGCCTTGGACTACTAAAGCTGATGCCAATTAGAACTGAGAAAAGAGGGAAGACATTTTCTCTCCCAGAAAAAGTATTTTTTAAACTAAGCATATGAAAAAATAAATAAAACAGGTTTACATAGGAATTTCTAATGCTTTCTCAGACTAACAAGTGTCATTTGGAAAGTCCACAAGACCCCATTGTAGACGGAATACATTAATCAAACAAAACCAGAAGTTTCAGGAGACAAAACGTCTACTAATTTGCTAGTGACTAATAAACACCAGTCACACGCACAGCACCCTTCCATTGTGACTTGTTTTACCTTATCCAAGGTGGAAAAACCTTTAAAAAGATTCAAAAACTTTTAGAATATTAGCTTTGTCTTATGTTGGAAAAAATGAAATTTCTGCTTACAGAAAAATTACTTTTACTTTTTTCATCTCTACTGAGCATATGTACTTAAAAAAATTAGAGAATAAACTTGCATTGCAGAAATAACAAATGTCATTAAAATGTCCTCTCCAATGAAGACCTTAATTAAATACAATTGAAAAGACTAGTGACAAGCACAAAAGAGACCAAAGCCACAGATCACTCAAGAATGGATCACTCAGGAGCTCAACAAAACAACAGGAGCGTCATCCTGTGGGTGGGGTTATGCGAGGTCTTGGGGCCAGCCAGGCTGAATAACCCACCATCACAGCAAGGCCTTTTTCCACAGAGCACTAATGACCTAACAGGAAAAACTCGGAGCAAAGAAAATGGAAAAACCAATTAAAAATCAGGAATTTAAAAATTTTGAAATCAAGAAGAACTAAAATGGGGGTTAACGTCATCAAAATATATGTCATAGTTAATGTTATTCAACTGTTTAATGTCCATGATCAGTTATGAGCATATATCTTTCCACAAAGAAATTTTTTTAACTTCTTCATTATAAATTCTTTGCACATCAAAAAGTATTTTTAATTAAGCATTGGAGAAAAAAAATCAGTTTACAGAGAAATCTCTAACACTTTTCCAGATTCAACAAGTGCCATTTTGAAAGTTCAAGGTGCCCAAATTGCAGAGATAATTTATTAACTAAACAAAACTTGAGATGTCTAGTAATTAGTCTGTGATTAATGAACATCAGAAATACACCCCCTGAAACATAATCATTAGTCATTTTAGCTTCCCAAATATAGAAAAGCATTTAGAAAATCATTCAGAACCTTTTTGACCATCAAGTTATCTTACAATAGAGAATTTAAAAAAAAAAAAAACCCTCTGATTAAAGAGGAATTGGTTTTGTTTTTATCCTTCCCTTTTGAAACACATTTATTTGAAAACATTATTACAATAATCTTGTGATTGTGACTTTTTCAAAGTGCTTGTGATTGGCAAAATCAAAATTTATTTGACTCAGTTTTTTCAAAAAATAATGTGTGTGTGAATATTACCTAGGCTCTAGGTAACATATGTATTGTGACTATGTATATGGCTGTGTGTGCATATCACCATCATACCCAAGCATCTTAAGAAAAATAAAGCAAATTGCTGGCCAACAAGGGTACAGATAAATCAGTAAGGATGCAACAGTGCAGGAGAGCTTTCCATTAATCATTCTAATAAAAACATATCAAACTTCTTTACACCTGGTCATGGACAATGTGAACTTAAAAAAAATCATGTCATTTATTAGAAGAAGAAATAAAATGAAACAGTGGGCAGACCATATAAAAACCACATATGGGATTTTTCAGATTACACTCTTCACACCCTTGAGAAAATCTTTTCAGACTGAGCCACAGTTACTCACAGAAGTGAGTCATAGTCCTCAGATGGATTGGGGTGGAGAAACGGTTGAAAGCCACTGATTTAGATCAAAATGTTAATAGTGGTCATCTTTAGGAGCTGGAATAATGAATGACTTTATTTTTGTTCTTCATGTTTTTCTGAGTTTTCCAAAGAATAATGTAATGGGTTTCCAGCATGATGCTCAAATGAGTGGGCACTGGAGCCAAGCCACCAGATTTGGAGTCCGGCTCTGCAGCTCACGGGCTTGTGCAAATCACTTTCCACCTTTGGACTCTCAGTTTACTCCCTGTAGAGTGGAAACCATCATAGTGCCTACTTCAAAAAGTTGTCACGATGATTAGTGAGAGAATACTCGCAAAGCACATAGTGCCTTGCACATGTAGCTGTGCAATAAATGTTCACTATTTGAGAAAAAAAATCCTTATACAGTTCATGATTGTACGGTTTCTTACAGAAATAGAAGAAGTGGAAATCCTATCTCATTGATGAAGTCAATATAGTTTTCATATGCCACATTGCCTGATACACCTCCAGTTCCTCCTCTGCCACACTTCCCTGTGTTTTTCAATCATAACACTCATTGCAACACCTGAAATTAGATTATTTGTTTATGTATTGGAAACAGCCAAGATGGTTGAGTTTAAGCTACCAATGGTTTAACAAATGGCTTGCAAAACTCCCAAATATTTAATAATTGGCCTTCATGAGCCAGCACACCACTGGCTAATCTACTTTGACAATTTCAACATCTTAAAATGCATTTTAAATGGTAAATTGGGTTTAACAATGAAGGAAAATAAACCCTCTTTCCATACCCTCAGGCCAGCACAAATATGATAATTAATTTGTAGGTGATATTACCATTGGAGGCCATTAGCTGTAAGTAGACATGTAACCAAAATGGACAATTTTCCAGGTTGATTTTTATTATTGTGGTGGTAAAATATAAGATTCCTTGGAAAACAATGGGATGGTCAAACTAGGACAAATTATTACTTCCCCAAATAGCTCCAGCACCCCTAGGAAAGGAGCAAGGTTGAGTGTCTTTGGATTTCCTTAAGGGCCAAGTATTTTCTTTTTCAGTTTATTTTAAAAGTCAAAATAATATAAAAAGGCATACATTAAGATGTCTCTCTCCTACCTCTAAATCTATCCACCTGTTTCTCTCATTATTGATAATCATTTTTTATTCATTTCTTGTTTCAGTTTTCCTTATGAAAATATCACCTCTTATCACCTCTTCTTTTTATCACCTCTTCTTCCGTTCAGGAGAGTTCTTACTGCCGGTACTTATACATTGTTTCCTCTGTCGTGAACATGCCACTCTGATTCTGCTCCTCATCTCATCTCTCCCCGTGACAGATGTGTTTTACTGACTCATCCTGACTTCTGCAGCCCCGTCCTCTTCTCTCCTCCTCTTCCTGTATGCTCCCCTGCTTTTTGCAGCCCTGCCGTCTATTTTGTTGTTCATGATTTTGACTCCCTCCTAGTTTTGCTGGAAATAGAAATTTTCCATTTGCTTTCCACAGCTTCAAAGAAGAGAAAGGGAAAGACAGACTTCCCGTCTTCATCTTCAGACCCGAAAAGCACATGGACGTCAATACTTCAAATTTCAATGTGGACAGTCTAAAGAATTGAAGCAGCTAATTTTGAAAATCTTTTAAAGAAAAACAATATGGGATTCAGTTTCCAGAGGATACAGATATTCTGAAGCCTCAAGGGGGATTTAAGGTATCCGGGTATTTTCTTAGCTTATCAATTGGACAAGTCCTCTTATTTCTCTGGACCTCACTTTTCCAATGAAGGGAAAGGATCTCTAAAGCCTTAAGACAGAGTAGACAACCCAAGTTTTAACTCCAAGAAATGAATCAGTGGTGGTGGAATTTAGGCTCAGAGATCCTTGGATGGGGGAGAAGTTGGCCCTGAGGTGGAAAGAGGAGAACCAACTTGTAGAAAGAAATCTATGCACCTGGCTCTGTGCTAGGAACTTTACATACGTTAATATACCTGGGAGACAGGTATTATCATCAGCTCCATTTTAGAGACACGGAAAATGAAGTTCTAAGGGGTTAGATCACTTATTCAGGATGGTAGAGCCGGGATTGAAATCCTGGCCCTCCTGGTTCTGGAACCCAGTGTTCTTCCCAGAGCAACTCTCATAGGTGTGCAGGCCTGTCCTGCCTGAAATGCATGGGCCGTGGTAATGTTTCCAGTCACTATGGCCCTCTGCTCCCTTGCCTTCCTCCCCATCTCCATGGCAATTATTTAAAAACCAGGCCTTTTAATACTCATCATATTGATTTAATTTCTAATCATGAATGCAACCAAAATAACTGGATCCATTCTGCTATTCGTCCCCTGATGACCAATTCCAGACTGTGTTAAGGTAACTACATTCTGCCTGTTCAGGCTAGTTGTTCTGGAAACTACACTCTAAACCACAGGGTATTCATTTACTAAAACTTTAATAAAATAATTTCAGGCAAATCATCCATTTTAAAAATAGATCAAATAGATATCTTTGAAGACCCAGGGCATCTTTAACCCAGATCATTTCTTAAAAACAAGACAAAATAAACAAAACCCATTGGTGCTTTTGTTCACATTTAAAAAAGTATGATACTGCATTTTGAACATTTTCCATTTTTCACTAATGAAATCAATGCAAATAACCTTCATATTTGTTAAAAGAAAAATAAAAGGTCAAAAATTCATTTCCTAAAAATACATTTGCTTAGAAATCCTTTTTACCTTATGAACTTCCTTGGCCTTATAAACCTGTCAGCAGAGCAAACTGGGAGCCAGTTTCCTGCAGCCATAAACTCCATCACCCTTTTTACAAGTCTTTATTCTTTGGAAATGTGAACGCTTGTGTTGAAAAGCATTCACTGGGAAGATAAATGAGCAGCAATGTGATTAGTGCCCATTAGTGATTAGTTACCTCTAGTCAGCTGGTTAACAATGGAAGGCTGACACCTGACACCTCTCTTCTCACCTGGGTAAATGAGGTCTCCAGACTTTGCTGTTGCCCTGCCTGGGCCTGCCCAACCCCCGGCCCCTGGACAGGCCACATCCTCACAGGCCTGTTAGCCAGCCTTTGTAGAGTCTCCTTGGAGCATCAGTTCTAACCACATCTTGTCTTGGAATTTCCACTGCCGCCTTTAGGCCGCAGCACCAGGCAGAGTACAAGTGAAATTATATCCCAAAGAGATTCTCCAAACTTCTAAGAGCTGAGACTGCCTCCTCCTGAATTCCCATCCACTTGTCATTCTGAGGCAAGGGCAGGTGGGGCACACAGTAGGTACAGGCACCGTTAATTCCCTTGGCCCCCTTGGGCCTTGTCTCAGGCCACACGTGCCTAAATCCCAATCATTCCAGCTCAGGCCCACCTCCTCCATGGAGCCCTCCTATCTCTACCCGGCAATCCTGATCTCTCTCTTTTTATGGCTCTTCTATTCTGTTTGAGAACCTACATTTCCATCCACTTCAAAGCCAAACTCCTCTGCCTAGCTTTCAAGACCTGGGTAGCCTTACCGCACCCAATTTATTACCCACTTCTCCCAGATTCCCTGAGCAGCCAATCTGGGTGCTACAAAGGAAAGGTAGATCACAGCTCTGCCAATCAACAGTTCATGCATCTCAGAGCAGGCAGTCTTCCCTAGAGAAGAGTCAACAAATGGCAAATGGATGGATTTACATTTACTGGAGGAGAAAGGCTCCCCAAGAGAGTAACACATGCATCCTCATCCCTGATACTGAGCTCTTACCAAATATTCAAAACAAATTAGTTAACTTCATCTTACATGTAAAGTGACGCATATATGGGAGGGGGTGGCACTGAGTGGTGGTGTAGCCTGCCGGTCATTATTATAAACAACATTCTCACGAATGACTTTGTTCTGCACTACAGAGACGTTCTTGGGAGTGACCCGCTCTGAAATTGCCCTGGTTTTTATAGTTTGGAGTTCTTTTATCTGCTTGTCCTGGCTGCTCCCCTCTTCTTGTGCTGTTGAGACAAAAGGTATTATTTCTTTCTCTTATCAGTGTGCCCGCCTATCAGCTGTGAGCTAGGAAACTAGAAATGCAATTTTAAGAAATCTTTCAAAAATGAGAATAAATTGGCCTCAAGTGGAAGCCTGGACTTTGTGATATACGATTGTCAAAGGCGAGGATTGGGAGGTGGGGGAGGAAGGGAAGGGGCATGGGGGTGTCAGGAGAGGCTGCACATTGAAATCCCAGTGCCCAGACCACACCTCAGACCAGTTATCAGTATTTTTAAAGCTTCCAGATGATTCTCAATGTGCAGCCAAAGTTCAGCAGCACTCACTGCTCCACATACTGTCACGTCACATGATGGAACTGGCCAACACTGTAAACACGTGGTAGTGGAGACCAGGGAAACCGCAGCTGCGGCTGAGGGCACGTCCCAGCCCATCGCCCCCCGCCACCCCCCCCTTCAGACACAGAATATTCATCTTCGTGAGAAAAAAATTCTGACAGGCTTTGACTGTGTTAAATTTCCTGAATCATTTTTTATTCTGCCTTTTTTGGAAGTATGTACATTCTTTATTTGGGTCATTAGGGTATAGTTGATAAATTATAGGTTTTCTTGGTTCTTTTGAGAATTTCCTCAGGACAGATTTAGCTCTAGCCCTCCAAGGTCATTTTCATTTCAAAAAATAGGTAATATGCCACTTATTAAATGCCAAAAACTGTGCAAGGTTCTGGGGATATAATGGTGTTGAGGGTCCCCAAAACCACTCACGTTCGAGTATTTGCTATAAAGACTCACAGGAGTCGGCTTTTGGTTGTATTCACAGTGAAGATCTATTACAGCAGTGCAGCAAGGATACACAGCCGAATCATAAGGGAAAAGACTCAGGTGGTCTGGAGAAATCATGTGCAGGCTTCCTTATGCTCTCCCTCCCATGAGGGGTCACACAGAGTGCACCCCAGCAATTAAAATAGAAGACACTGCATGCAATGTTTCTGCCTGGGGAAGTCCATTAGAGACCCTGGCCTAAGGTTTTATTGGGGGCTGGTCACATAGGACCCCTCTGCCTTGCATGTTCCAGAATTCCAGCTCCCCAGAAGGAAAGCAGGTGTTCAGCATAAGCCACATTGTTTGTACAGTTTAGGCACAGTGGCCACTCTGATCAGATCAGTGTAAGGAGCTGTTTTGCAGCCAGTTCCCAGACGTCAACCAAGGGCCAACCTTGCAAGCAGGCAAGGACAGCAGCCTCAGCCCTGCTAAGTTAACTCTATTCTGCGGAAATGGTAAGCTGAAATGGTCTCTGCCCTCTTGAAGCTCTGTGTCATTGGGGAGACATTCATTCATCCAATCATCATACCTACAGATATAAACATATCTCTGTGATAGTTGCAGGAAGGTACAGGGCGCCATGAGAGCTGCCACAGGAGATCTGCCCTGGCTGGGATGGTCAGGGAGCCTCCCTAAGGCTTCCCTCTGGCACACTAGGGAAGATCAGAGCTGAGGGAAGACCAGGACTTAGGTAATTGGAGAGGGGCTTGCAGAACGTTCCAGAGGAGGAAATAGTAGGTCTAAAAGCCATGTAGCTAGAGGAAACATGGCGCAACTGAGGGCCTGAAAAGACAGCACGGCTGAGACAGATGGAAGGGTTGGAGCTACGTATGGCACGCAGAGCTTTGCAGGTCATGGGGAGAATGTGGGGCTTCATCCCAGGAGCGGTAAGGAACCCCTGAAAGGTTTTAAGTGAAGCTGGGTGTGTGTGTGTGGGGAGGACTTCAGTTATTGCTGTGAAGTTGAACAATTTGGTTACTGTCTGCTGAGGCTGTATATCAACAAATGTGAAACATTATTTTTTGTGCTCTCTTCCATCCGTCATGTTTTTTTGGTCTCACCTCTGTTTTGTAATTCTCAGTAATTCTTGTAATTCCCAGTAATTCTCCAGTAATTCTCAGTTCTGGTTGTGAAATACCCTGGAGCATTTGCAATGATTTCTGGGGCTCTTGGTAGATCTTCAAAGCCAAATTAATTAATTTTACCATTCATATTCATGTCAAACACACACAATTTAAAGCAAAACATATATTTTTGACTGGGTAAGGGAAGTCAAGGAATCAACAGTAGGGATCTGAAAGCCTTAAAGGTTTGAGGATAGAAGAAGAAGAGCAATTATTTGATTACTTATAGTATTTGCTAAGCGTCCCCTTAAATACTAAGCACAGAACAGTGAAACATAGATTCTTCCTCCAAGAAACTTACTAACGGAGACATAAAACTTAAAAAAAAATTATAATCTTGAGAGAAAAACATTTAAGAGATTAATGGTATAAATTAACCGAGTATTTTTAAGGTTCTTGTTTTTGTATTAATATAATAATAATACATGTTTATCATAGACAATTTCTCACATAAGGAGGCAAACAAGAGGAAAGAAAGAAGACAAAGTGGAGAGAGAGAATCACCTGCATTTTTAGTACCAATTTTTAAAAATAACTTTCCTCAGCTCTCCAATTTGGTTTTTTTCCAATTATTTACTATTTAAACAGTCTCACAGTGAATATTCTTGTGGCTGAATCTTTGCACACATTCACGATTTTTTCCTAAGCCTATATTCTAACAGCGGTATTGCTGAAGCCAAGGCTTTGCATTTAAGGCTTTTGATATTTATTTCCAACTTGGCCTCCAGAAGCTGTACTTTTTTACATCCTTCCTAGAGTGCCCATTTCCCACATCCTCTCGGGCTCTGAGCATGACAGTTTTCCAAAAGTCGACAATTTGATGGGGAAGGAGTATCTCGTTTTATTTGTGCCTCAATAGCTCACGTGCTGAGTGTGGACACACGAGACATGCTCAGCTCTGTGGAAATAGAGACGTGGGCCATCCACTCTCTGCCCTCAAGAGAGCTGACCAGCCAGGCGGGAAACAGCCTCACGCCTGGTGGCAGCAGGCATGGAGAACAAAGGGCTTATTTGAGAGTGCTGGGGTTTTATTGTCGTTGATCTGTTTTAATTTTAGTTTCTTGGGAAGTATTTCTGAAGGAGGACTCAATAGGATTTGGTTCTTAGATGAAATAACGAAGTAGATGGCATGAAAAGTGACTGTAGGGCTGCTAGCTAGAAAAAGGATAGAAACTGGATATTGGAAATTGGATAACTATGAAAAAGACCTGATTCAGGGCCAAGGATACAGTTACCCAGAGGATCCTGAGTGGGGGTGGGGGTAGGGATTGCTTTTGCTTTCTCTGTCTTTCTAACTTTTGGGGGAATATGTCATGAATTACTCATGTAAAGAAAAAAATAATGAATTTTTGTAATTTTAGGTGTGTCGAATTTAAAGTATTAGTTGTTCAAAGTTCAGAGGCCAATGGAATATGAGGTTGGGGCACATTTAAGAGACTGGGGCTTCTAGTGACAACTTAAGTATCATCAATATCTAGTGGCTTTGGCCATGAAGAGGTGGATTAAATTTGAGGCAATGAGTGTGTGTGTATGTATGTGTGTGTGTGTGTGTGTGTGTGTGTGTATCCAACAAGCCAACAAGCCTTTCTCTAATTGGGGAGCCTCATACATGTGGAAGCATGGTGCCCCCACAGAGGTTTCTGCGAAGTAAGTCTTTCTGGAGGAGAGAGAGAGATAAGGACAACCATCACGCTAGCCAGCTCTCCTGCCCTGAGATGTGGTCTTGAGAGGCAAACCGATCTGCTCCAGGACATACAATACATTCTGCAGTAAAACTTCAGTGTCGGCGGTTGCTTTGGGCCAAAATACACACTGAGTTCCAAGGACAGTGTTTGGGATTGTGCAAGGAGAGAACAGAGAGAGCCAGATTTTAACTCCACAACTGTATGTTAAACTATGTGTCAGGCTCTTGATTCTTACCCAAACAGCCTGGATTTCAAACAGGTAATTTCTGTGGAGCACTCCCTCGTGGAAGCCTGTAATACATCCCGAATTCCACAACCGACTTCCTAGAGTTGGGTTTTTGGAGAGGAGGATTCACTATCAACTACAGAAACACAAGAATGTTAAATGTCCCTCCAGGTTAACAAAAATTTCTATGTGTAAAAGGAGGTATGTAAAAAAATTACAGAGTACTTTCCAGAACCAGGTTCTACTTACCTAATGGAGTTAGAGAATCAGAAACAAAATTATGTCTTAAAGAAGAGGTTTGGGGTCCTGTCTGAACGCAGGAAGATCACCTCAGAAGCTTCCGCCCAATTCCTCTTGCATGTCGAGTGGACAAGCCAGTTCAAATCCCAGACGTTTTCACATAAAACTCCCCACTGCCCCCTAAAACATGTTCACTACGCATCAGAATTCCCCACTAAATTACTTTTTGGTGTTTACTTCCAACTTTCCCCCATATCTCATGCCTTCACTCTAAAAAATAATAATAATACACATACTGGACAGATCTTTTAAAAATGAAGCAATCTCTATAACTCCAGCAGATCATAAAATGCACATGTTCAAGTATCGTTATGAATTAGAAGCTGCCAAATTGATAAGGAGTAAAGAAAGGTCATCCTTTTTTTTTTTTTTCCTTAAAGTAAAGGTAGAAATTTGGTTCATAAAAGCTTTTAGTGTGGAATCAAGTACTTAACTCACCATATACAGAGCTAAAACAAGCTCGCCCAACCCCAGGAAAGCAGAACAGACCAACGTGGTCAGGCTTAACAAATGACACGAATTTCATGATGAGCCTTCTCCTCCCAGTGTTTTGAAATCTGAAGGACTATACTTTAAAATGCACACCTTTGTGGGGCATAGGCTTGGGGCAGATGGATGATATGGCTTAAATTCCTCAGACTATGAGCAGGTTCACACCCTGCCCTGGTGCTTTCAATTTCCATGACAGAATCACCCTCCAGGGGGAAATGCTGCGGCCCAAATGGACTAGTGGTATTGATCAAAGAAATAAAGCATTCGTGATGAGTTCTTTAAAATACATCTTTTGGCATTTGGTGATTTTCTAGAAAGTGCAGAAGAAAAAGTCTTAGCCCTCTGGGAGTGTCTTAAGTTACATTGAGAAGCAGCCAAGCCTTGCGTAGACCTGCTGTCACTTGTCCCTTTTCTGTCTTTGTGCTGCCACCTAGAGAGAAAAGGAAAACATACATTGTATCCTGGTGGGGAGAAGCAGTCACCTGAAATCCCAAGCACCATCTGCACCTTCTAGAACAGAAAAGCAAGGCTGGCTGGTTTAGTCCTGAGAACCAGCAGCTGTGAATTTTCGCTTCTAAGACAAGACCTCAGGCAAAGGAAGGGGTTCTCATCGTGGCCAGCCCCAGTGATCTCATTCTAGGGCTCGTAGTAGGCTCCGGGAGGGGAGTGGGTGGGTAAGAAGCATATTTTCCTTCCAATGTTCAAACAGAGTGAAATACAAAATAATGTTATGGTCGCCAAACTTATGGAATGGATGCCATCATTTTAGAAAAAAATGAAAATATAAGAAACACAGGAAAAAAAGGTTCTAATATGAATAATTCCTCAACCATTTTTCTCCTCTTTAACTTTTCTTTGTTTTCTTTTTTTTAAAGGCAGATCCTTTTTTAAAAAGTAAGGAGCCTTATGTAGACTCCAATGTATAATAAAAAAGATAAGGGGGCTGGCCTGGTGGCATAGTGGTTAAGTTTGCACGCTCTGCTTCGGCGGCCCGGGGTTCGCAAGTTTAAATCCCAGGCGCAGACCTACACACCGCTCATCAAGCCATGCTGTGGCGGTACCCCATATACAATATAAGGAAGATTGGCACAGATGTTAGCTCAAGGATTAAAAAAAAGATAAACATAGACTTATTGGTAGAAGTAGTAGTCCCTAATATCCCTCTGAAGAATGCCACCGAACAAGTTTAACTACTATAAGCTGATTTCCTACTGAGGATAAAGTCAAACATAATTTATTCTGGAGCTATAAGTTACAAAAAAAGATGCTGATGGAAATCAGATTTCTATGCCATAATGTGGATAAGATGTGACATTGGTTAGACCTTCCCTGACTACCCACCCCCCAAGGAATCTGTCCACCATCCTGGCTCAGCTTTTTCCCTAGCCCCCAGCACTATCTGACATGCCCACCTATCTGTCCCTTAGAACAGCAACTTCCTGAAGGCAGGTATTTTTTTTTTTGCCAAGGAAGATTTGCCCTGAGCTAACATCTGTTGCCAGTCTTCCTCTACTTTGTATGTGGGTCGCCACCACAGCATGGCTGATGAGTGGTGTAGGTCCGCAACCAGGATCCAAACCCAGGACCCCAGGCTGCCGAAGTGGAGCACGCAAACTTAGCCACTAGGCCAGAGGGCCGGCCCCTTGAAGGCAGGTGTTTTTTTCTGCCATGTTGAAAGCTGTATTTCTAGCGCCTAGAACATTTGGCATGTAGCAGGTGCTCAGTACGTTCTTAAAGGAAAATATGAATCTAAGCTTATCCCTTGGCTTCTTTTTTCTTTTGAAAGAACTAATAACATGATTAACTTTAATTTTACACATACTCTGATTAAAACACATGTAAGGTAACAATTCTTTTAACGTCTGTGAAGAAGCTCTGATTCCTCTATAAATCACATTTCGTGCTTTTTCCCCCTCTCAAATAGGCTTGATTAGTGTTAGACCATCAAAATAACATTTATTAACAAAAGTACAGTAAATGATAAAAGCTGACAGCTGAATTAAAGATTTGACATGCAAATGCACCAGCTAAGTAGAAGCTTTACTTAAATTCTGGCTCACCACTGCTGAGGATAAATCGACCTGCAGAATTCATTATGAATAGAGCAAGAAGATGAAGCAGAATAAATCTGATTTTTCCTTTCTTAAAATAAAATTCACAATTAAAACAGACTTTGTTGTTAGTGCCATGGAGTTGATTCCGACTTGAGCAACACTGTGTACGGCATAGTGGAACCCCGCCTGGTGTTTTTGTGCCATTCTCTCACCTTCCAGCTCTATATCAGACAATGCTCCTCTGCTATTCACAGGGTTTTCACGGCTGACTTTTTTGGAAGTAGGTGGTTAGGTCCTTTTTCCTAGTTTGTCTTAGGCTGGAAGCTCCGCTGAAACCTGTCCACCCTGGGTGGGCACCACAGGGAACCACGCCACCGATCTGTCAGTCTGTGGTGGCTGTGTGTTGCTGTGACGCTGAAAGCTATGCCACCACTATTTCAAACACCAGCAGGGTCACCCCCGGTGGACAAGTTTCAGCGGAGCTTCCAGGCTAAGACAGACAAGGAAGAAGGACCTGGCCCCCACTTCCAAAAACATCGGCCATGAAAACCCTGTGAATAGCAGAGGAGCATTGTTTGATAGAGCAATGGAAGGTGAGAGGATGGCGCAAAAAGACCAGGCAGGGTTCTGCTCTGCTGTACACAGCGTCACTAGGAGTCAGAATCGACTGGACGGCACTAACAACACACAGACTACTGAAGGATGAATGGCCATAAAGCTACACAAACAATGGTATGGATAGAATCTCGGGGAGACAAAAAGGAAAGTGGCCTAGGCCTGAGGATAGAAGGGCAGCATCAGGCTCTGCCACCTTCAGTCTGTGCGACCTCACTTTGACTGTCTATAAAACAGGGATACACCCCCTCCCTGGTCTACCTTAAAGGGTTGTTGTAAAGATTAATTTAACTACTGATATGGGATTGCTGTAAAAACTGTAAAGTACTATTAAACATAAGGTAGGAAACCTTTTCGTCAGTCTAATGACCCTCAGGAGTGTAAAAACCTGGGAGTATATAAATCTCAGTGTATAAAAAGGTGTATAAATCTAGCCATTTCTTTTGATTATTCAGATGAGGCCAAAGCCTGTGGACATCTTCCAAGGACACTGAGAAAGTACCCTTGCACTCGCCACCTTCCTAGACCGGGAGCTCTTTGTCTTCCACGAAGAGGTTTGACTGTATAATGCAGCAAACTCTGGAGATCTCTACATTTTGGATTAGTCCTGGAGAAAGAGCTATTTGGGAAAAAATATGTGCTACAAGACAGCTAGTCAAGTGAGATCAACTTGAGGAGAGAAAGTCAATCCTAACCTAAGTGAAGAGGCTGTCTTGCAAATCTGGTGAAAGGATGACTCCCCAGGATGTAACAGAAGTCACTTAGGACTTCTGGGGAAAGGGAATTTGGTGCGGAGAGTCAGGGAGTCAGAAGTTGTAAGTCTGAGTTCTGGCTCAGTTGTTATTAGCTGTGTGACCTTGGGCAAGTAAGCTGACCTTACCTTTTTCGACTGCACAATGGGGGAAATAGGACCAGTTGTGCCCGACGGTGTCTAGAGGGATTAAACACATAAATTCATGTGAAAAGTGCTTAAAAATTGCAAAAACTTTGTCAGTCTTTGTTATTACTTTCCAATAATTGTGCTCTTTGCATTTCTTTCCACTGGAAAGTAATGTGATCTATGGGAAATGAAGAAAAGAGACAAATATATACCATGAACACCACAATAGCCAGAATGAGCATGTTGGTGTATTTTTTTGCAGACTTTTTTCCAGAGAAACAGATGAGATAATCCATCTAAAGAGCTTGGAGGAGAGCCTGATGCATGGTAAGCACCGGATGGACGCTAACTCTAAAAGCATTTTGCTCACAGGCATAAAGGAGATGAGGCTCCCCAAGCAAGAGTGACAGCGTGGAAGGACATAAAACGACTCAATGATCCACTCTTATCTTGCATGGAAGACACGACTGTGGGCAGCAACGCTAATGATCTGTCCATGGATTACAGAGTTAAGGCAGGATTGGAACTACAACCAGGTAACATCCAGCTTCTCTAAATAAATTGGTCTTTTTCAACCAATTACTTTTACTTTTTAAAGGTAAACTTTTTAGCTTAGTTCAAAACATGGTTGATCATTTTTCACTTCATTTACACTTTTAAAGATTAAGATACCTGTTTACTATTGTTGTCATAAGTTTGTATACAATATAAACAATACCGTACCTTTAGTAAGTAAATGAGCACATTTTAGTTTTTCACTTCCAAATTGCCCTTGTGTCTTGCTAAGGCCCCAAGTAAGAGAAATATGATCCTGGGAATGGACTGCAGCACACTAGAAATAGACCCGAACCAACGAAACACAATTCCACTTGACATCCACATTAAACCTGATGGAGGAGGATCTCCTTGGGAGTGCAGAACAGGAGGAGTATCAACCTTGGAAGATGAAAGAGCCTGAGAGCCAGAGTACATGGAAAAGTTAAACTGAAGATAAACCAGACATAAAAAAGGAAAGAATGTTGGTAATCTGAGATCAGTTTCAGAAATATGTATGGTTTGATGAAAAAGATGGAGGCTCTTGTGTGTGTACACAAGTGGTTTTATAGTTTGCAGAAATTTTTTGAAGTTTTCCCCAAACTCAGCACATTAATCAAAAAAAAAAAAATGATGTAAGTAGGAGAAGCAAAGGGCCAAAGGATTTGAGTAAGCAAAAGTATTCTTGTTTGGTATAATAAAGTCTAAACAGGCTCTGGTTTGAAATTCCTTAAAGAATTTTGAAAGAAAGGATATATATGTGCATGTGTGCATATATATGTATGTCTGTACTTATGTGTATATAAGTGTGTGTGTCTATGTGTGTGTGAGTATATGTGTGTATATAAGCACATATTGATTTGTCCCTGATATTATTCCCCAAAACAGCCCTTGGCATGTGGAATGCCTTTAGTTTTTCATTTTTTAACTACTATTTAACTCCCAGTTAATGCTGCACATTGCAAGTGAGATTAGGATCTTCATCTTGGCATCAAAGGTAAACTCAAATACAGAAGAAAACAGAACTGCTGATTGCCCAAATTCCCATTTAATCTATAGCTAAGTCATGATGTGAGCTCCTATTTAAAGCTCCTAGGATCTAATGTACAGCATGGTGACTACAGTTAATAATACTCTATCGTATACTTGAGAGTTGCTGAGAGAGTAGATCTTCAGTGTTCTCACCACACACACACACAAGATGGTAACTATGTGAGTTAATTAGCTTGATTGTGGCAAACATCTCACAATGCATACATATATCAAAACATCATGGTGTATACCTTAAATATATACAATTATTATTTGTCAATTATACCTCAATAAAGCTGGAAAAAAAATAAAGCTCCTGAGAAGACAAGGAGTTTATATAGATCACATATATTCCCAAAGTTTACTAGGTTGTGGGCTGGATATAAATAATTTCTAAAGGCCATGTAAAAACAAATTTATTAACATTAGCACTGCCACACAGATGTTAGCAATATATTCTAACTTCACATCTTGTGACACAGATAAAATGAGTCTAACAAATGCAGTTCAATCAACTGACAGAAGAAAATTCACAGCTCTTTATACACAGAGATTAAAGATTATATCTATTTATTTCTATTTAAGTTTAAGCCTATACAAGGAGTTTATGAATGAGTTTATGAATATATCTTTGGATTTCAAATTCTAGAGCATCCCAGAAAACCCAACCTCAGACTGAACTCTGAATTTCAGGGAATTTCAGGGTTCAGCCATAGGTGTCAAGGACCCCAATCTTGTACTGCAGAATACTTGTCTGAGGTGTCCAGTACAGACTGATTGATTGTTTGATTGATTATCTCATGCAATAAATATTTATTGAAGGCCTGCTCTGTGCTGTCCCATGTTAGGTGCTGTGGACATAATTGTGAACCAGTCAGGCAAGGTTCTGTGAAGAGGGTAAGGCAGAAAAATGAGATGAAGAGTGGTTGAGTAGGATGGCATAGAGGCAGGCCAGGAAGGTCAGGAATTGCATCTCTGAAAAAATGATTCTTGAGATAAGGGATAATGACAAGATGGAACTAATCATATGAAGATCTGGCGGCAGGGGTACAAAGATAAACCAGTCATACAAAGGCACGGATATGGGAGCAGCTTGGCATATTTGAAGACCAAAATGAAGGCCAGATAACAGCTTAAACATTTTGAAAGACCAAGGTAAATCAAGATCTTGACTTTGACCCTTGGAAGAAAAATGGTCAAGCCTCAACTAGTGAGGACACTGGTTACTCAACCCATTTGCCTATCATGTACTCAACATTTACCAGCTGCACACTCTGCCCAGCACTGTGTAAGACCCAAACTTGAATAGTACAGAGATCCTGCTGTTAAGGTGCTTAACTTTGATAGGGATAATAATTCAAGGGTTTAAGTAGCCTTGCTTCTCATCCTTTGCTCTTTGGGTAGAGTGTCACTATCCTAGCTCCTATGGCACCCTGCCGTACAACTAGAGCTATTGTGGGGATTAAATGAGTTATCATTTGTAAAGTGCTCATAACAGTGCCAAGCACATAAATGCTATACAGTGTTTGTTGTTATTAGTATTATTAGTTATTAGTACTATGAAATGATCACATGAGAAACAGGATATTAGCATAATTTCAAAGTATCTCAAAAATTGAGGGGCATTTTACAAAATAACTGACCAATACTCTCAGTGTCAAGGTCATTGAAAGACAAAGCAAGATTGACAGACTCTTAGACATTAGAAAAAACAGAGTAGATATGACAACTAAATGCAATGTGGGATAATGGATTGGATTCTGGAACAGGAAAACTGTGTAAAAACAGGTGAAACTCAAATAAGGTGGTAGATTAGTTAATAGTATTATTGTATATGTCCTTGTTTTGACAATTGTAGTATGGTTATATAAGGTATTAATATTAGAGGAAGCTGGGTGAGGGGTATAAGTAAACGCTACTGTTTTGCAACTTTTCTATGAGGTTAAAATTATTTCAAAATAACAAAGTAAATAAAAAAGAAAAGAGAGAGAAATACACCCAGAAATGACAGAGATGATGGAACTAGCAGACAGGGATATTTAAGCAGCTATTGTAACTATAATAAAGTATTTAAAAGAAAATATGAACAAGAAATGGGAAGACATCAAAAAGAACCAAATAAAACATGTAGAATTAAAAATTACAGCATCTGAAATAAAAATTCACTGAGGTTAATAGGAGATGAAACACTATACTAAAATAAACTTAAAAATACAGCAATAGAAACTGTCTAAAATGGAGCATTTAAAAAAAACAAACAAACAGAAACTCAGTGAAAGGACTTGTGGGGCAATATCAAGTGGTCTAGCATACATGCAATTGGAGTCCCAGAAGCTGAGAAATTAAGAGAAAAGGGAAAAAGAACAGAAAAATGTTTAAAAAAATATTGGCCAGAAATTATCGAAATATGATAAAAATTATAAACTCAAAGATTCAAGAAGCTCAATGGACCCACAAACAAGACAATAAACACAAAGAAAACCACATAAACTCATCACAATCAACTTCCTGAAAACTAATAATAATGAAAAAAAATCTTAAAACAAGCCACAGTAGGAAGGGGGGACATACTACATAAAGTGGAAGAAATATAAGAATTATCACAGATGTCTCATCAGAAATTATGCAAGCCAGAAGACAATGCTTCTTTGAAAGAGGCAAAGAAATTATAAATCTTTAGTTAGACTAATCAAGAAAACAAAAAAGAAGAGACAAATGACCAATATCAGGTATGAAAGAGGGAACATTACTACAGATCCAGAGACATTAAAAGGATAATAAAAATATGAGAAACCACTTATGCCAATAAATTTGACAACCTAGATGAAAGAGACACATTTCTTGAAAGACGTAAATTACTAAAACTGGCACAAGAAAAATGATAACATTAGAATAGCTCTGTATCTATTATAGAAATTGAACTAGTAATTAAAAACTTTCCCAGAAAGAAAATTCCAGGCGCAAATGGCTTCACTGGTGAATTCTGTCCAACAAAAAAGGGAGAAACAATACCAATCTAATACAAACTCTTTCAGAAAATAGGTGATGAGAGAATATTTCTCAAATCATTTTATAAGGCCAGTTTTACTGATACCAAAACTAGACAAAATCATTACAAGTAAGGAAAACTACAGACGAATATCCATCATGAATAGAGATACAAAAATCCTTAACAAAATATTAGGAAATAAAACACAATACTATATATGAAAAGAATAATACACTGTGACCAAGTAGGGTTTATTCCAGGAATGTGAAGTTAGTTTAACAATCAAAAATCAATCATTATACTATACATATTAAAAGATATTCCTTTATTAAAGGAAAACTACAGGATCATCTCAGATGCAGAAAAATTATTTGACAAAATTCAATACCCGTTCATGAAAATACTCAGTGAACTGGGAATAGAAGAGAACTTCCTCAGTCTGATGAAGAAAATCTACAAAAAATCACACACATAGATCAATAGGAGCAATGAGCACACCTCGTGCTTAATACTATTTTCCACTAAAAGTAATCCTGGTTCCTTGGGAAAAAAGCCCATTCCAGGACTTGGGCAGGGAAAGCACAAGAAAAGCCTGGAACACTGGAAGAAATAAGGAAGTATTAAAGAATGATGGAAACACCAAAAACATACACGAGCTATCTGGAAGGGACTCACACTGGCCCTTCTGGGACAATATGAGCAATAAAATAATGTAATATAACCCACTGGATAAAATAAAAATCTATAAGTCCATACTGATATAAGTACATAAATGAATAAATAAGTGGAGAAGGGAAAGCTCTTCCTTATAGGAAAATGCCAGCTAAATATAAAAAAATAAATATAGAAGAAATGATGAAGTTAGAAAAATCATCAGTAGATACTAAATATAATCTATCTAAATCTAAATTATGGGTAAATGTTGGACGATGAATAGGGTATTTACAAGTCCCAGCGTATTTACCCACAAATTACCTACTAATTACAAAGAGAAAAATAATAACTCTACAGTGGATAAACCTGGTGGACACCACAAATCAAGTGATCAAAGTTAACATCACTGGCCTAGGGCCACACTGTGACTTCTGATATGGTGCACTGAGAAAGATACATCATTACTTCTGTGGGTGCCAAAAGTATAACTTGAATCTAATCAACAGGAAACATTAACTCAAAGTGAGGAATGTTCTACCAAATAACTGGCCCGTACTCTTCAGAAATGTCAAGGTCAAGTAAGACAAAGAACAGGTGAGAAATTCTTCCAGATTAAAGAAGACTATAACAACAACAACAGCAAAAGAGAAGGCTCAGTGCTAGACAATTTTACCACTGACATTCTTTTAAATTTTCCAGAAATAGAACATTCCTATGCATAATTATTTCTTCTAGAACACTGGGGAAGATGGAAAGCTAGCATAATTTGGACACTAAAACCTAACAACAATATTGCTTTTGAACATAGATGCAAACATCCTAAATAAGAGCCTTGAAATCTAGAACTGACAATGGCTAAACCAGATAAGGAGTATCTATTATGCTAGCCTTTATCTATTGCCAGGTAGAGTTTATTGTAGGAACAAAGTAGAGATTAAAAGTAATAAAAATTCCACAGTCATCTCAATATGTGCCAAAAAGACATTTGATCACAACCAACACCTACTTCTAATTTAAACTTTAAAGGAACTAAGTATAAAAGGAATCAATCAATATCAAAGATAGATATTCTTTATCACATTAACAACAGCTAGTGTCAGAATTAATGGTAAATAAAGCACATTAATAAAATCACAAATTAGATCAAGAGGACCACTGTTATTACTCTTCAACACTGTTCTTGATATTCTCGCCCATGTAACATGATATAAAAGATATAAAAGAAGTATAACTACTAGAAAGAATTGCACACAATTTTTTTGAAGTAAGATTATATACCTCATTTGCATTGCAAACCCAACATGAATAAAATGGAAAATTTTTAGATTAATAGTTTAGTAAATTGGTTATTTAAAAGATAAATATATAAAAATGTAAAACTTTACCACAAAATAGCCAGTTAAAAGATCTAACTGAAAAAAAAAAAAAAGATTTCTTTAATAGCAACAAAAATACCCAGAGATACTCCTAAAAAGAAGTATCTAGAACCTATATGAAGATTAAGAACAAAATGTTAGTGAAAGGTATGATTAGGATTTTAGTAAATATAGAAAAATACTATATTCTTGAATGAGAACACTGAATTCTGTAAAGATGTCTATTTTTCCCAAAATAATTTATGGGTCTAACAAAATCTCAATAAAAATACCATTGAAACTTACTCTCAGAACCTGACAAAATAATCCTACAGACCTAATGGAAAAAGAAACAGGTGAGAAAATAATCAAATTAGTGCTTTATCTCACAGCATATTTAAACATAAATTCTGTTGATGATTTAAGTAAATATAAAACAAAAAATTAACTATTAAAAAATTAGAAAAAATAAGTGACTAGTGACCTTTCCTGTAAAGGCAAACATCTTTCTAAGCATAATATCTACGTAATGGAAAAGTTTACATGTATATGTCTACAGAAAAACCAAAAACATCTGTGTAACAAAAAATCATACACAAAGTTAAAGGCAAATTACAAACCAAGAAAAAAACTTACAATGGATACGGCGGAGAAAAATTAATGTACTTAAGTTATAGAATATTTTTAGAGTCAATAAGAAAAATACTGACACACCATCAATTTAACCAAGGACATAAACAGATAATTCTCTATAAGAAGACAAATGACCAGTAAATGTGAAAAAATGTTCAATATCATTACTAACTAGGAAAATGTGAATTAAAACCACAATAAAATGCCTTTTTTCCACTTATTTGCAAAGATTAACATTCAAAGCTAACTTGTTAAGAGTGTAAGATCCTATAACCCTTCTGTGAAATGTATTCCCAGGAACACATATTTGGAGAACTTATTTATGAATCAGTAAGCCCACATCTAAAAATCAGTTCTAAGGCAACAATAAAAGATGTGGACAAATATTTACACATACTCTGATTCTTCAAACAATGAATATTTGGAAATAATCTAAATGTCCAAAATAAGGTCACTAAATAATCAAATATCCAAATAACTAAAAATTACTGTCTTTAAAAAAGCATATTTATGAAAAATACTTTAGTAGCTTGGGAAAATGCTCACAAAATGATGTTGTCAGGAAGGAAGTTTATAAAATTACCACAGTCATGCCTTGCTTAATGACAGGGATACGTTCTGAGAAATGCACTGTCAGGTGATTTCATGGTTGTGTGAACATCAGAGTGTCCTTACACTAGATGGTGCAGCCTACTACACACCTAGGCTACAAGGTACCAATCTTATGGGACCGCTGTTATAGATGCGGTCTGTCACTGATTGAAACATCGTTATGCAGCGCATGACTGTATTATAATTCCTTTCAAAAAATTATTATTATAAGAAAATGCCCCATATTATCTCTGGATAATAAAAAGGGAGATTGCAATTTTTGTTTTCTACAAAGAACGTGTACTCATAAAACAGAAAATACCATTAAACAAAAGATTTACCAAAAACTAAAGACTTTTAGAAAGTAGTAGTTTATCTGATAGTTTTGTTTTCTGATTTCTCTCAGTATATTGAAAACCATATTGTCATAGCTACCATGTGGCAAAGCTGCATAAAATAACAGGCATACACTCAAATATTGTCACATGTCAGTTTATTGAGGAAATTGTGATGCTAGAGATTAATTCTATTCACTTGATTACTTTTCATTATGTCAAACAAGACTCCAAAGGCCACAAGCCATGAAGTTACACAATTACTTTCCCATATTTTGTTCAGAAACACAAAAATGAAATACAAAGAAATGTTCAAGTGAATCTGAAAATGGCTTTTTTTTTAAACGTGCTAATTAAGGGTCAGGAGGTACAATGACGTGGAGGAAGGAGGAAAACGGAACGTGTAAAAGGCAAACATTTTTGCTAGATTTCATTTTCAAAGTTTCAAATCTTTCCAATTTTCTTTTTACTTTTTGCACCAAAAAAAGAATCAATACTTTTCATCCCACTCTTGTCAACTTTAGCCAAAGCCTTCTGAGCTGCAGTCATTTTGCTATTTTTCTGTTAATGAAAATGAAAGAAAAAAATTGTCACGAATGTAACATTTATAAATCATACATGCGAATCAAACAAGACCGTGCATGTCTCAAGGTTCATTAAGGGAGGTAAGCATTTGCTGCTAACATGCTTCATAAGGGAGTGATTATTCGAAAAAGATCTCATTTCTATTCAGAATTCAGCCCTAAGAGAAAAATACATTAAAAGAGGCAGGAGACAAAACTGCCGCCTTTTAAGGAGTAGAATGTTACAACCAATAGTTTACTTTGGGGGAATAATTCTGGAGGGTGCATTAAGTGCAATAACACAAACAATGGAACTGACACAGGCAGCAATTGTCAGAGGGAGGAATTACAGCCTTGTATTACCACATGATGAATAATTCACACCACTCTACCATCTGATTTTATTCAGAGGCTCTATGGGAAACCAAGGAGAATGCTATTATATTCAAAAGATAACCTGAATCGCAAAGCATCCTGGACCAGCAGGCTAGCTGCCCTGTTTTCCCTCCAACAAAGAAATACTTTCAAAAAGCTGACTCCAGATATCTCTGCCTTGTAAATTTGTATCTCTTCCTGGTCACTGTTTTTTGTTGTTGTTGTTGTTTGTTTGTTTCCATGTCCTATAACAAGCACTAGTAGAAGGTAACTAGCAGCTGAGTTTACTTCTATGTATCACAATTTGCTCAGCAGAAGCATAAATAATGGGAATCAGCAAGGAAAAAACTCATTTGTCTCCCTTGGAAGTGTGAGACAAAGTCATTGGCAAAGTATCTTTAAAGGGCACAGAATATGCTCCCTGAAATCTTGCTTCTGTCACTTATAATTCAGTAGGCTTATTTTTTGACTGGATGGTGAGAAGTAATCGTCTCTTTCAGACAAATTATTCCCTGTATGTAACTGGTCCAACCACTTATCTTAACTGGTGCTGAGCCCAAGTGGATACAATGGGAAGCAGCACTTAAGAGGGGTGGGGCAGAAATAGTTCTCACAGAGAAATTAAAAACTGTCCCTGCTTACAGAAAGCACTGAGATAACCAGCTATTTAGCAAATCTCAAATTAGATTATCCCCTGATATCACATGCCCAGATAAATTACACATATGCAGATTAAAGAATAAAATTTATAAAAAACATTCAACTCCAAGGGGAGTAAACACTGTTAAAATCTAAGTGAAAGTTAACTTTTCTTGGGACAGGCAAGGTCTTTCTAAGCATAAAAATAATGAGAAAATCATTTTAAAAAAACCCAATCTCTATAATCCTCAGAAGAACTTAAAACTATTAAAAAATCAAATGAAAAAGCTAAACACAAATTGGAAAATTATTTGTACCCATATGTCATGAAAGTGTTAAAAGTCTTAATTCAGAATGGGCTCTTACAAAACAACAAAAAAATTACTATCCCAATATAGAAACAGGCAAGGGACATGAACTGACAATTTGCAAAAAAGCAAATGGACAATAAGCACTTGGAAAAACAACTAACCTTTCTAGTTAAAGAAACGTAGCTTAATTAGACAGACAAAAATTTTCCAGAATAAAAATAATACTCAATGTTGTCAAGAATGCAACTGAATACTCATTAGCAATAATGGTTGGGAGTATAATTTTTTTTTTTTTTTTTGTGAGGAAGATCAGCCCTGAGCTAACATACATGCTAATCCTCCTCTTTTTGCTGAGGAAGACGGGCTCTGAGTTAACATCTATTGCCAATCCTCCTCCTTTTTTTTTTTGCCCCCAAAGCCCCAGTAGATAGTTGTATGTCATAGTTGCATATCCTTCTAGTTGCTGTATGTGGGATGCGGCCTCAGCATGGCTGGAGAAGCGGTGTGTCGGTGCGCGCCCGGGATCCGAACCCGGGCCGCCAGTAGTGGAGCATGCGCACTTAACCGCTAAGCCACGGGGCTGGCCCAGGGAGTATAAATTTATACTACATCTTTGGAAAGCATTTTAGCTGTATATATATATATCTCAATAATCATGGAAAAAGCTCATGTTTTCTAAGCCCTTATTTTTAGTTCTAAATTGTGCCTAATGAAATAATCAGAGATGCAGAATATAAATATGAATGTTTATCGCTTCATTAAAACAAAAAATAAAAAAAGCAGAAGCAATCTATGTGTCCAAAAATAGGGGATTGATTAAATAAATTATATTCCATGTGGTGAAATAAAAAACACACAATTGAATATCATGAAATCATCAATAATTTTTCAAAGAATGCTTAATGACGTGTGAACATTTTCACAATATAGCGCTAAATGAAAAGGGCAGAACCAAAACTATATATACATCACAATGCCAATTTTAAAAGGTACATATGTATTTATAACGCATGTATAAGATAAAATTTAGTAAGAAATGTTATGAAAACATATGCTGGGGTGATTGATGAATGGTGGGGTTATTAATGATTTTTGTCATCGTCATAATTTCTGGGAAGCTTCTGGGAGTAGAGTTGACAAAAAATGACCTACAGAGGCTCCCTCCCTCTGCCCCAGCTTATCATTCTGAACACATAGCAAAGTTTAGGCACACTCTTGATAAAAAGTCTTCCTTGCTTGATATTTCATCCTCATTCACAATTTTAAATTAATTATTATAATAAGTCACAGAAACACAAGTTAATAATTATGCATGGTTAAAACTGTAAAATCACAATCAAGCATGCAATCGTTCCTGGATATCCTCATGCGGCATCACACACTGAATCCAAGGGTATGCCACCACACCTGGACACACATACCTTTTCAGTCTTCAAACCTTTAGTGTTAAACTTAGTGTAATCTTCTTTTGCTTCTACAGGCTCATCTGATAACTTTACTTTCTGCAATGTTAGAGCAGTGAAGTGGTGTCAAATGTCACCTTGAGACTTTCACGAATCCATTTAAAAAAAACCAACATGTGCAATTTGGACCCACCACATTGAGGCTAAATGGAGCAGCAGATCCTGCAAAGGGCTTACTTTTCACAAGCGTCTTCACATTTTGCCAATTAGCTAGGGAACTAAGCCACACATCCCTTCTGAGAAGCAGCCATGGTGGTGGCAGGATACAGTTAGGCAAGTCCATGACCCAGACCCTTAGGCAGTCCAGCAGTACTGACCACATACTTTGTACGTACTAGGGATGAGGGGCATCTAGGTGCCTGCTGACTTCCAGGACAGTCTAAGGGGGTGAATGCAGGCACGGAAGTCAAAGACAAGAATTTCCTTTAAGGGGACCAGGTGTCCAGCCAGAATCCCCACTTCATTCACCTCCTGGGCTAATGTAATGTCAGCTCAGGACATTCAGGCATACAGGGACAGCATTATTCTATTATTACCATCTTTGTATAGCTTCATGTTCTTACCTCCTTTCAATTCAATTATCTAATTTTATCCACACAAGAACAACCTTGCAAAGCAAGAAGCCAGCAGGAGAAGGAGGCACACAGAAGTTAAATAAATAGCTTAAGGCTACCTCGTACAGGACTTGGGGTGAGATTTCGATTTTTGTGCAAGCGTTCTTTCCATTAGGGCCAATGCAACCAAGTCAACATTTACTTCATGTTTTCACCTTTCACATGAGCATTTTGCACCAATGAATGTGAGAATCTTGCAAAGAGCTAGGCTGTGGCCTTAATGTTCACACTATAGAAGGAATCGTGACACGCTTATTATGTAAAAAGGCACATAGCAGGGCAGATAAGTCTTAACGTTTAACACTGAGAATTGACTGCTCGGTTATCACACTCAGATTTTTACAGACCTTCAAGCTCTTTGTGGAGACACCAGGCTGACAAGACCCCACATGGATCTACCCTAAGAAATACAGAGTTGTTCCTAGCTTCATTCTCACATTGCAGCTTTTGCTAAACAAAGAACTGGTAGAGTTGGTGCTAAAGATGCCACAGCACTGTATAACACAAGAGGATAAAACATGGCTTGAAATTCTTCACTGTAAAAGACAGAAGGGCATCCCCGGAATACATCACATAATGTGGCAAAACCTTCTCTTGGCCACACAGTGACCTCAGCAAGGAATCTTCAAAAGACTAGTTTATCGTGTATGAACTACCTACCAGCAAAGTGAATGTATGGATACAAGTGACTTTCTTAGGAATACATGTTTCTACTTAAATTAAGACAGCAAAGGGTGTTTAGATGATGCATATTTTACTAGAAAAGTACCTTCAAGAGCAGAACTCACAGGTAATAATGATGAAAGCTGTAATAGTTTCAAATTGTAAAAAGCTTAAAGTTATGAGGATGTTTGCTTTCCCTCTCTGTGGCAAAATATTTCTAATACAGATGTCATGATAAACACTTAGACATATTCACTCTTCACTGATACATTGAATAAAAAATGTTCATGGCAAGAGCTTAAGATGAAGGTGCTTCCTTATAAATACGAAACATTTAATAAAATGACTGACTTGTTCAAGTGTTTCAATGGCTCACTATCAAACAAGACTCCTGTTATAAGTGCTTATAAAAAGAAAATGATTGTGGTAGCCTCTCTACATGACTAGTTTTTATCTTGTTCCCAGCACACTGTTGAATATGTTGGAAGAAACACGATTGTTACATTTACTTAAATTTTTGTTATTTAAAAGACTGAATAACTACGGATTTGGGGCAATGTTTCAGAAGAAATAGAAAAGTGGCTCTCAAAGACAGTAACAAAGGGTATGGTTAAACAGGTACGGTTCTGGAAAAAGAAGAGCAAACAGCAAAATACCACAGGAATTAATGCTAGGACTGGTCTCATCATTCTTACAAATAATTTGTAAGAAGGAACTCAAGAACATCTCCAAATCCACTGATCGCATTCGGCTCTGCTGGCCGACAGTGATACATTCAAAAGGCTGAAGAGGGTGAGGGTTGGAAGCTGAGCTTCAACATAGGCAAACCCATGAGAGTAAGAAAATAATACAAAACATATTAAGGATGACAGGCTCCATGCTATCGATTACAACCCAGATACAAAGATACCTAATGGCCACTGGAACATATTTCCTGAAAACAGTCAACTATATTACTGTAAAAATCTATCAAATCCTGGACACAGACAGGAAAGCCAGCAGAAGACATTATCCTATGCTTGTTTAAACTACAGTACATCATCCAGCGCAGTTTGCAATGTCTACACCAGAGCCCCAGAGACACAACAGAGGAGAAGACCTCGAAAAGCAACTAAAATAATCCAGGAGATGAGGCTGAGATTTAGGGGAAACAAGACTCCGAGACCTAAATCAGGGCTTGGCAAACTACTGCTCACGGGTCACATCCAGCCGGCCGTCTGTTTTTATAAATGAAGTTTTCCTGGAACACAGCCGTGCTGATTCGTTTATGAATTGTCTGTGGCTGTCTTTGCACTACAACAGCAGAGCTGAGTAGTTGTGACAGAGACCATCTGCATCATGAGGCCTAAAATATTTACTATCTGGCCTTCACAGAAAAAGTCTGCAGACTCCTGATCTAAATCATAAATGATGAAATCACAAACGACTTAAGTTTTGGGAATTAAAAAGAAAAAAACAGAAGGCTGAGTCAGAGAAGAATAAACTTATGAAATGCTTTACCCCACACAGAATCAAAAACTAGAACCTTCAAGAATAGGTTTAGATCCATTCATGAATGATCTCCAAGTTGTTAAGGAAGACAGATATTTGGGAGAAAGAAACATGCTTAGTTTTTGGAGGGAGAGAAATAAGAAACAAATGTGCCTATTCTCTTAGTTGTAGCAAGACAATGATGTCCACGGCCCCTAGTGCTACTGTCAGAGATTAACTACCGGACTGGAAGAAGTGGTCTGACCTAGAAGGACCTCAGATCCTACAGCAGCTGACTTCTGCCCAGCGCTGTTCCTCCAGAGAGTAAAAGATGAACCTCCTTTGACAATCTGCTGAAAATGGCCCACAACTAACACTGATGCACTTTAAATTTTCTGCCCTTTTCTAAAAGTCAAAGTAATGAATGTTTTTGGAGCCACTGCCACCTCCAAACAGGACTGATACAAAAAAATCCTGAGCATGCTGGCCACCTGGAAGGCAGGGGAAAAGGAAAGTTGTTCAACATCCACGACGTGTCCACTTTACATTGTCAAGGCATCCCTTATTTTGCTGGCTGGAGAATGACCTCGCTGACAAGCTGGTGTGTGTGTTTATTTCCCTGTCTCTGAGCAGCGCTCACTTGTCTGAGATCAGGCCTGGGCCGAGGGCTGCTACGTGTGCCATCAGGTGTGGTTTATGACTGGCTTCTCTACTCTCCAGATCTGGGAGACAAACACGAGCTGCAGCCCATGGTACAGAGGAGCTGTGGGTGGCAGTCTGAGAACATCTGGAAGAGGAAGAGGTTTTCCACTAACAGATCAAGACTACACACAAATGGTGTTGATCATTTCAAGCACAGAAAAAAAAAAAGTGTGGTCATCCTTGCTCAAAGGATTCTTTGTGCTACAAAAATCATGCTCTGGATTTTTATGCCAGTGACGAATAGATCTGAAATGAGTTTTAGTTATACACAGAGTATTCCTCGTGATTTATAAAGTTAATTACAGGATCTGGCTAACTCAAGAAGATTTAATTTTAATTATATATCTATAATGTTTTCACATAGGTATCTGACTAAAACCAACTCATTTGTTTTTCACAGCACTTTATTTATCATTCAGGTAAAATCTACAAAAATAAAAAAATATTGATGGAGAGCTCAGTACAGTCTTTATTCCACATAACATCACTCCAGGCAAGGTGGATTTAGTATGATTTAAAATATACTAGAACAAACTAAACTTATGTGGTAAAAGTGTAATATTTTTCCAAGTGCCCCAAAGATATCTTAGTCACAGCTTCTTACCTTTGATGGAGGGTTTGGCAATGAAGCTGAAGGTTCTGGAAGCCTAAGGAAGCAAAAAGTAAGAATCATAGTCATGGTTTTTCACAGACAAGCAAACAGAAAGACTGAGCCAACCTACGACCTGGTAAGTCCTGCTGTCATCCGACAGCTTCACCTCCACATCTTACCGTACAATCACCTCAGCGTAAAGGGTGAAATCTCTCTAAATGAATAAATCTTCATTTCTCTACTTAATTCCTTGTATTGGAATCGTCTGAACTAAGAAATAAAACTAGGGGCTGGCCAGGTGGCGCAAGCCGTTAAGTGCGTGCGCTCCGCTGCAGCGGCCCGGGGGTTTGCCGGTTCGGATCCCGGGCGCGGCCCGATGCACCGCTTGTCAAGACACGCTGTGGCGGCGTCCCATATAAAGTGGAGGAAGATGGGCATGGATGTTAGCCCAGGGCCAGTCTTCCTCAGCAAAAAGAGGAGGATTGGCAGATGTTAGCTCAGGGCCGATCTTCCTCACACACACAAAAAAAGAAATAAAATTAGAACTCATTTGTTGAAATGGAATTGCTTTTCTTTAGCCTCTATAAATTTGCATTTTGGTGTTGTATTTTTTTCCTTCATAAATGATGAATCTATCATATATTTAAAAGTGAAAATTATTTTAACTGTTGACAAAAAGCCACACAAACTTTACCTTTTCTTCCCTTAAAGAGAAGTCTAATTGACATCCCCAAATCTTTAACCAAAACTTAAAAACTTCAGTGGAGAGAAAAGAATCTAAAAAAATAACGGAGTATAAACACATAAGGTCCCTAACAAGACAAGCAGCTATTAAGAAATCCAGGGAAATATTAACCAAAAGGTATGATTATCAATTTAAAGAAGGCTTTCAACACACTTTAACTACTATAGAAACCAGTTTCCACTAATTGTTTTTTAAACTAGAACCTACGCAATTTGCTAAACACAGCAACTATATCTATTAAAAAGTCATTTTATCTTTATGGATCAGAAGATAAAAAGGATTTATAAGATCAGGAAAAGCTATTAGATCATCACACACATAAAATCTTAACAACAGTGGCTAAAATCTAGAAAATAAACACATTTTTTTTCAGCCTAAGGCAAAGTCTTTATATTATATTAAAGATCTTTATAAAGGAAGGAACACAAATGAAGTCATTCTTAAACCTTCTTCTGCCCTCAAAGATACAGACCGCGTTTCATCCTTCTATGAGTTCCAAGGGCTGGGCATAATCAAGGTATCTAGTGAACATCTAATGACAGTGAAAATGGTACAAAACCTTTAAATGTAACTTTCAAAAACATTCTAGATGCCATCTACTCTTTCCTTCCCACTTTTATTTCTCTTAGAATGATCACAAAGAACCAAATTAGTTAAGTTTAACTGGGGATAACATTTTAACACAGTTTACTCGCTAAAACCACACCAACCCATAATTCCAATCCTAACACTCATGAGTTCTTCCAATCAATATCCACTAAATCAATTTGTTGCAATTAATCAATATCCATTAAAAATCATCTCCAAACCATAGAGTCTATGACATAACTCAAGAACAATCTCTTATCAGAAACAGTGATATGATAAGCCATAAAGAAACCCTATTGCTGGAAAACCAAGAAACACAAAGCTACTTCTTAATTATTACTAAAGATGAACAATACTTACTTTAAATATTTAGATAAGTCATCACTTAATTCTTTAGAGATGTAATCAGATATCAGACCATGGGCATAACGAATATAATCCTCTGAAAGAAATAAAATGGAAAGTGAAAGAAAAAAATAGTAATAATTATGGTAGTTTTACAGTCAAATTGATCGGAGGTCAAATTCTGTCTCTATCTGGCCTTAGAGACTCACTTAAGCTCTTAGCCTCGGTTTCCTCATTTGTAAAATGGGGATGCTAATATCTATCTGTCAGAGTAGTGGGGTGATGTGATGGATGAGATATAAAATAGGATGATATCAAAGATATGAGATAATACAAATACAACAAGGTAGATGCTCACTAAATGATAATTAAAACACAAACTCAGGGTTTTCTGAGTTGAGGCCCTTGAATACGAGTGAACTTCAAAAATCAGCTGTAACAATATGAAATATTTGTGCTTTTTAAAAGGCTAACCTTTTCTAGATCTGTTTCAATATAGAATCAATCTAATGATTGAACAGTAATGAGTATGCTTATTTAAGAGAAATAATATGTGATATGTCTCTATTAAGTACTTGCTTTATAAGAGTCCTGAACATTATATATACTCCCAAACTAATAAAATGCCTTAAAAAATGTAAAAAAACTAAACTCAGCAGAATGTATAATCATTAATTCTAAAGCATCTGGATCCTCAGTACTAAAATGAAGCTCTGGTATCAATTAAATACAGTTACATAAGACAATAAAATCTGTTTTAAAGCCCTGTTCCTTATTTCAGTATTTTATGTAGAATACTAGGGGATAATCAAACTTAATCATAAGACAGGATAATCACATGGGGATATAAACTACCCAAAGCAATATTCCAGGTTTGTTGCTGGGATATTCATTCGCTTCTTTCTCTTCTGTCTTCAAGTTAAGATAACAATTTTGCCTCAGGATTAGTTAGAAAGAGACTGCTGCCTGAACCACCTAAACTCACAAAGTCTTCAGTAAGAGATTTTCACTGCCAACATAGAACTGAAAGTTACCACTGGACCCTTCTTAAAAACTGCTCATGATTCTGGGTTAGTAAATATCCAATGAGTCATGAATAGAAAAAGAAAACTATTTTAAGAAAGCCAACATATCGTTTCTTTGCTTCTTCCGGTAGCATACCAAGCTAAAGATCTAAAAAAAGGAAATAGTGAAAAGAGTGTAAAGCTCACATTATGGTTGGGACCCTAAATGGCAATATGGCCAAGCCTAGACTCTTATAGTCAGAGATTGGTAAAAACACTGGATTCAGAGCAGAAGACCTGGCCTACCAGCGAGGAAGAGTGACTTTGGATAAGTCACTTACTTCTCTGAGACCATGGTCTTACATTTCTAAAATGAGAAGATCTATCTAAATAATCTCTAACATCCCTTCTCCTACTTTAAAAGAAATCGATAGTTTTATCCATCCATCCATCCATCCATCCATCCACCCATCCACCCATCCATCCATCCATCCACCCATCCACCCATCCATTTGACTCGATCCCTTCTCTTCTTTTGTTAAAGCCAATCAAAGACAACGACAGCTAGTAAAGTCAGTATGGCAAGGTCATTGTCCACCACTCCCAGAATGGCAGGAGTCAGCTATCATCTGTATGTGTAAGGTATTTTGAGGTAGATCTCTGCAAATCAGAGACTGCCTGAATTACCATCCATCGCAAACAGGCCACGGTTTCTAGTTTTTATTTTTTTAATTACAAAACTCAGATGTTTCAGAGTTTACACCTAAAACAGAGAAACACTGAATTGGAGCTTGAAGTCAAAAAAATTTCTGTCCCACCATTTGAGAATGTTAATTGCATTATATAGCTGTTTTTATTCAACTATACAGATAAAAATAAGAGGACACTACACTAGAAAAAGTGAAAGAATGTACCATAGTAACCTAAAAGAAAAAAATTGCCAAGTGAATCAATGTTCATCTAAAATCAAAATATTGAGACCTCTAGGACACATGCTTCTTGAGAGTAAGATGCAAACAGATGCAGCTCATTGGGAACCCCGCGCCCCGCGAACAGCACAACAGAAACGTTAAGAGTGTGGGCTTAAGAATCAGATCAGCGCCATTAGCAGCTCAGCTTTACTGTTTACCAGCTGTGTGAGTTCCGACACAGCCTCAGGCTCTCATTGTAAAATGAGACTTACAGGGAGGGTCAGACGAGATAACATGTACACTGGCAGCTTAGTAAAAGGCTTGGCACATAACACACCCTCAATAAATGATAGAGTTGTTATTACTATTAGTGCAAAATAAATATTTGCTGAATGAATAAGTATCAATTACAGAAAGAAGCAATCTATGTAGAAATATTACTTGGTTTTGAATAAAATGCACACCTGCCACAAGATCTATGAGAACACATTGGCAAGAATGGAAAGCTTCTGAGACATTAAGATTTTAAAATCGTAAGATAGGCATTTATACAGAAGCAACTTACTCCACAAAAAAATCATTTCTAATGAAACAATTTAGTTACCTTCCTTGTCACTGGAAACTTGGTCACCAGAGAAAAATGCAGTTGACTGTACTCGGGCACCAACATTCACATTATTGGTTTTTAATGCTGCCATAGTCTGATTAACCTATGAAGAAACCAAGAGGGGCATATCAGGGTATTTTCAACTAACTTTAGAAATCCACAACTTTCTAGATGGTCCTCAATCTATTTAAGGGAGAAGTATTTGAGAATCTAGAAACATCTTTACCAGGTATTAGAAGATGAGAGATGGCTGCACATTTGGAGAAAGGTTGAGCAGCAGCAACAGCATTTCGAGATGGTCTCAATACATGGACTTCCTAAGGCCTACACAATATGAGAGGCAGCATATTGTGGTGATTGAGAGCACTGACTCTGGAGGCAGGCTGCTTGGGTTTGCTCTGTGACCATGGGCTAGTTATTTAACCTCTCTGTGCCTCTATCTGTGAATTGGGGATAAAAATAGTACCTACCTCACAGGATTGTTTTGAGAATTAATTTAGCTAATACACGTAAAGCCCTTAGAACAGAACCTGGCGCAAAGTTTATATGTAATAATTTCTAAAAAGAATAAATAATATTAAATAATATACATTTCCCACTTTCTAGGAATTTAAGAAAGGAAACACAATCATTAGATATAAACTTCACTTTTCTATTCATGCCATTATCATTTGCTAGGAGCAAAAAGTAAACGCCAAGATTCTGCTCAGCACTTACACTCCCCCACCTACATAGGGTATTCCTACTAGTGAAAATACCACAATGAATGCACGTGAAAAGTGAAACGTGGAGGCACTTTTAAAATCTTCTCACTACTTTGTACAGTAGGAGCCTGATTAACTCTACATTTCCACATTCCCAGGCTTCCAGTGTGCCCAGGAACACGATATGACAAATAAACGTGTTTTTCACATACAAGGGAGAAGAGAATCTTAGGAATCAGTACTATAACTACTAGTATCCACTGAACTTGCAAAAACTTTGTCATCAATATCTGGTCTGGTGAGATTCTTAATCAATGTGAAAGTACAATACCCTTAGACCAGCGGCTTTCAAAGTGTTTTGTTTTTACTGCAACTCACAGTAAGAAATACTCAGCAATCCAATACTCAAACACATACATAAATATATGTTTCATAGAGCCATACTTAATACTTGACCTTACTCTATGCTATATTTTAATACATTCTATCCTATCCCAACCCATCTCATTCTGTTCCAAGAGAAATACTGGTCGTGACTTACTAAACTGATTTGAAAAACACTGCCCTAGACTTTGTATTAGGTCTAATTCTTAGGATCACTACGATACAGGGTTTGCCTGGAAGATGACCCCTCCCTGGCATCCAGACACACACTTCCTTTAAGCCTGAATCCCGTCTGCCTCAGTCCCATTCCCGGCCATGTGTGAACAATATCAACCTCTGGCTGCAGGACTGACAGCAGCAAATGCACATCAGGCCTGGAATTGTCTGGCTTGGAAGACTCAAATCTACACCAACAAATAGCAAGGACTTCTTCTATTTGGTGGCGAGGATCATGGAGAACTGGGGATGCAGTTAAAGGAAAACACCAAGCTACCTCCAGAGATACATAAGTTAGGGAGGATGAAGAAAAAAGATTTCTTCTCATACTTGGATATCCTTATACCGTTTTCCTCTTTTAGGTGGATATGCAAAACGGTCCTTGGATTCAGACTGACCACATTCTCTAAAGATTTTTAAAAAGAAGCATTAAATTTTTCTCTGGCACAAGGCACTGGAGAGGTACTATACCTTTTTTTCCAGCCACTTTAATGTCTTCTCTTTGCTGAACTTGTAATATTTCTTTTTGTTTACTTCTGGATTAAATTAAAAGAAAAAAAAAAAGACAACACAGTGGATTAAACAAAAAATAAACTCATAAGGTTAGATCATATACAAGAAAACAATTTTAAAATAATTTCATAATAGTTTATATTCTTGAAAAACTCTATTTATAAACCTGACAGCATACTTGAGACATTAAAAAAAATCCCAAAACAGAATTAGGGTACCTCAGGTTTCATCCAATCATTAAATGAGTGGGAATTTAAGAAAATCATCAAATTACACAAACAAATCTGTAGAAAAGGTAATTTTTAAAACTCAGCCAATAACATGCCAAGCAACTTTCATTTTTCTGAATGATTTTAAGCTCACCTCAATGTTTTCAATGAAAGACTCCCTTTCTAAAATAAAAATGGAAATCCCAAGAAAGAAAATTGAAATGAAATGCAAGTGCCTATGAAGTTCATTTCATACATTTTGGAAAAAAATCTTAACTACTCAGTACCATCCTGGAGGGATTAGTGGAGAAAGAAGAAAAGATACATCTATCTTTTAATGCGTTGTCAATACAACCATAGCTATTTCAGGGGAATTTAGATTTATGGTAGGCTCCATCTGGCCCTTTATGGGGATAAAAGTTTCACCTCTTATAAATTATACTTCCTCCCCTCACAATCCACCAGCTTTATATCCTATGTCATTAAACCGTTATTTCCCCCGTCACACTTCATTCATGGGGTTTCTTGCTTTCTGTGCAGTCAGCGGAAGCAGCACTTCCACTGCTAGCCTCCTGCCTCCACGCAGGAGTTATCTTTGTTACCACTGCAAATCCTGAGGCCAGATGCAAACTCGCTGCATGAGACTCTGTGTGAGCCATCCTGGAGTTATACAAAATGACGTCTCCCCTTCCTCTCCTCCGTAATCACGGTGGGAAATGGGAACCGGTTATTCAGGGATCATTTCCTGCAGTCTGTTAAATTGCTTGAGTTCCACTAAATGGTTTGTATGGGAGAGAGGCTGGCAGTCCCTGGCATTATCTCCTGTACATTTCCTCCCCATTTCAGCCTGTGGTTGTCAATATTGTGGCAATAGGAGGCAAGATAGAGTCAGGCTGGACCTTCGCATCCATCTTCTCAGAACACGTTACTAGAGTAATAAAAAGGATTGTTGCAAATGGCACTGTCAGACATTTGAGAATTCCAGTGTCTGCTATCCCGGAGTCAGGACTGCCTGGGCAAACAGCCTGCTATAGAACAAGGCAGGTGAGACTGGACTCACAAATCCCCTGGAGACGGTGTCCTACCCCATGTACATTAAGGGGAATTCTAAGAGCATACAGCAACCACTCAATAAACATACGCTGTTGAATGGGATTTAGTCCTGTTCATCGCCTGAGACAAATAATCTCCAGAGAAGCTCAGTGCTCAGGTCTCTCCTCAGAATCCTACTTTGACTCAGCTACTCAATTCTCTCTCGCCTCTCCCTCTGAATTTCCTGAAAGAATGTTCTACAACCTGCCGCAGTTCTCCTTCCTCCCTCTCACTCCCTGAGCCCCTTGCGGGCCACTCCTTTCCCTCTTGAAAAACGCTCTTTCAGAATTGGAGACCACAGGCTCTGAGCCTTACTGCTTGGGTTCCTACAAACCCAGCACATGATGTCACCTTGGGAAGTCACTCATTAAATGAGACAAATCCGTACAAATCTGATAGCACAATGCCAGACACATAGGGAATACTTAATATTATTAAGAAAAAACAATGACATGACAATCTGTTAATGATAATAGCATTAGAAACCAATGTATATTCAGGCCTGTGCTAAGTTCTTTATAAACATTTTCTTATTGGATGCTCAGAATGAATCTCAGGTGAAAAACATTACTTGTCCCCATCTTGAAAGACTGGGTTTGAGTGAAGTGAAATGAATTGTCCAAAGTCACAGAGCTGTAAGCAGGAGCAGGGGATTCCTTCTCAAGCTGACTTCCAGCTGTGGGGCTGATGCTCATTTTGCTGAGATCAATTAGGTCTTCACCCACCTCAGCACTTCTGACCCTGTTCTCTGTGGGAACCACCTCACCTCCATGGTTCTACTAAACCTCCCTCTCTCACTTTTTCCACATCTCTGATGACTTTTCCCCTGATTCTTTTGTGGCTCCGCTTCCTCCTGCTCCAAGGCCAACCGTACCCTTCTCCTGGGATGACTTCATCCTGTCTCAACAAAACTAAACAACCCCAACCCGGAAGCCCAAAATGCTGAGCTAAGGCTCTGTGTGTCTAAAGCCAAACTGTTCATCTTCCTCCCAAACCATCCTCTTGGTCACCCAGCCTGGAATCTCGGAGCCATTACTCACTCCTGCCTTGCTTTCCACATTCCATCACTGGATTCCACGGGAGGTGGGAAGTGTGGAGAGGAAAGGAGCCAACATTATCTTGTGGGGGACAGTGGGAAAGGAAAAAGCAAAAAAGAAAAAAAGAAGAAGAAGAAATACTGTGTCAGAAATGAGAAGGCTTAGCTTCTTGTGCTGGATCAGTAACTACTTCATTTTTTAAAAAAATCAACTTCATTTAGGAATACTGTTCATATGATTAATACATCCATTTTAAGTGTACAATTTGAGGATTTGGACAAATGTATAATACAGTCACATAACCATCACACCAAAAAGTTCCCCTTAGCCCTTCTGCAGTCAGTTCTCTCACACCGACCCAAACTTCAGGTAAATACTCATCTGCTATCATTATAGATTTATTTTTGCTGTATTCTAGAACCTCATAGAAATGGAATCATATAGTAAGTACTTTTTTGTGACCATCTTCTTTTGCTCGACATAATTTCTGTGAGTTTGATCCATTTTGTTGTAGCTAGCAATAGTTCCCTTCTTTGCATTATGGAGTAGTGTCTTGTGTATGGATATCCCACATTTTGTTTACCCAGTCACCTACCGAAGGACATTTAGGCTGTTTCCAGCTTTTGGCTATTTTGAACAAGTTGCTATGAAAACAAAAGGCTGCTCTGAACATTCTTGCACAAGTGTTTGCATGGACATATGTTTTCATAAGTCTTGAGTAAGTATCTAGGAGTAGAATTACTGAGTTGTAAGAACTTTTCAAGTGGTTATACCATTTTATGCTTCCACCAGCCACGTAAGTGAGCTCTAGTTGTTCCATAACTTATTAGTATTGTTTGTCTTTCTTTTTTTATTTTAGCCATTCTGGTGGATATCAATGATATTTCCTTGTGGTTTTAATTTACATTTCCCTGGTGACTACTGATATTGAACATCTTTTCATGTGCCTATGGGCTATTCATAAATCTTCTTTTGTGAAGTGTCTGAAGTGGCTTTTGCTGACTTTTTATTGGGCTGTATATCATCCTATTATTGTGTTAAATGAGTTCTTCATCTATTTGGATACATACCTTTTATCAGATATACGTCATGTAAACATTTTCTTCCAACTGTGGCTTATCTTATTTTTTTCTTACTAGTGTCTTTCAAAAAACAGAAGATATTAATTTTGATGAAATGCAATTTATAATTTTTTTGTAATTAGTGGTTTTTGTGTCCTAAGAAATCTTTGCCTATCTCCAAGGTTACAAAGGTTTTCTATGTTTTCTTCTAGAAGTTCAATAGTTTTCATTGTTGCAGTTAAGTTAGTGATCCATCTTAAGTTAATTTTTCTGTATGACTGTGAGGTAAGGGTCAACATTAATTGTTCTTCATATGGATATCCAATTTTTCCAGGTCATTTGTTGAAAACACCATCCTTTCTCCCACTGAATAATCTTGACACCACTGAAAAATATCACTTGACTATATAAGTGTGGGTCCACTTCTAGATTCTCTATTCTGTTCCATTTATCTATATATTTATCCTTATGCCAATGCTACACTTCCTTGATTATTGTAGCTTTATAGTAAGTCTTGAAATCAGGTTAAGTTCTCCAACTTTTTTCTTCTTTTTCAAAATTATTTTAGCCATTGTAGGTCCTTTGTATTGTCATATAAATTCTAGAATCAGCTTATCAGTTTCTACCAAAAAAAAAATTTCCTGCTATGGCATTATATTAAATCTATAGATCAATTTGGAGAGAATGGACATCTTAACAATATTGAGTCTTCCAATTCATGAACATGATATATATGTTGTATCTCTCTATTTATTTAATTCTTCTTGAATTTCTCTCAGCAATGTTTTGTAATGTTCACTGTACTAGTCTTGCACATATTGTATTATGTTTATCCCTAGAACTTCCTGATTTTTGATGATACTATAAATGGTATGTTTTTATTCCATTGTCCAGTTGTTCACTGCTAGTACATAGAAATACACTTAATTTTTGTATATTGACCTTGTATCCGGAGACATCGTTTATTAGTTGTAGTGAGTTTTTTTAATAGTTTCCTTTGGGCTTTTTACATACATGACCATATTGTTTATGAATAAAGACAGTTTTACTATTTACTTTCAAATCTATATACCTTTTATCTTTTTTTCTTGTCTTATCAAACCTGCTAGGACTTCTACTACAATTGTAAATAGAAGTAGCGAGAGCAGACATCCTCATCTTATACCAAATCTTAGAAGAAAAGTGTGTTTAGTCTTTTACAATGAAGTACGACGTTAGCTTAGGTTTGTCATAGATGCCCTTTAGCAGATTGAGGAAGCTCCCTTCTATTTCTAATTTGCTGAGAGTTTGTATTATTACTGAATTTTGTCAAACACTTTTTCTGTATCTATTGAGATGATCATACAGTTTTCCTTTTGTCATATGTAAATATGATGAATTATATTGATGGATTTTCTAATGTTCAATCAACTTTGCATTCCTGTGATAACCATCCCCACTCCCCCGGTTACAATCTATTATCCTTTTTATATATTTGATTTGCTAATATTTTGTTAAGGATTTTTCAGTCTATGATCATAAGGGATATTGGCTTAGTTTTCTTTTAGTAATAATTTTGATTTTGGTACTGGGGTAACTCTTGTTTCATAAAATTAGTTGGGAAAGATTCCTTCCTCATCTAATTTCTGAAAGAGTTTGAGTAAGTATCATTATTTTTCCATAAAGTATGGTAGAATTCACCAGTGAAGTCAGCTAATCCTGGAGTGTTTTTCCCTAGGAAGTTTCTTAATTATCAATTTATTTTTAATTAAACACTCCCTGGACAAGATGATCACTAAGAAACATTCCTCTTGAATATCCCAGAATGCTACACAATGACCAAGTGCAAAAACTACTCCTTAATTTTCAAATATACAATGTTTGATAAGCAAGGAAGTTTAGAATATTCACAAAGGCCATGGATTACCCAAAATTATGAAAAATACCATAACATGTTCGTTTGTGTCCTAAATTTAACATTTGTGAGAGTTAGTGAGTTAGATACTATGTGCATATGCTGGAAAAAACCTTTCCCTAATGTGTCTGGTGCCTATAAAACTGGTCTCAAACATCTGGAAAGACTGGATTTACAAAATAAAGATGGAATAAAAGTAAGTCCACAATTAAATAACATGTTCGGCAATTGGGTAATCGGTTCAGAAACTCGAATTTCCCTGATGTATTGTTGAACAAACTGCCTAGAGCACATTTTCACATCTACTTTCTCAATGTTTTCCACAACTGAGAAACTCATATGGTCTCTTTTTTTCCCTGCCTCCTGGGGATAGAAACTTGGCAACTGTACTTGGGGTATTTTAATCAGGTAAGTTTTCTGGCTCTTCCTGTTAATCACATCGGACAGCACGGTGCAGTTTTTGCCTGCAATATGAAAAAGAGTGTTATACTCAAGATCAAGTTAGTCCTTTCCCCTGTCATCTCTCCACTGAATGTGAGATTCTTTGGTAAGAAATGTGCTGAGCCCCAGAACTAGCAAACAGAGACACATCATTTCCTTCACTAATAAAACAGGCGAGGCTAAGTCAGGTCACTGCCACCATCTTTCAGGACACAAACAAGCATGGCTGGGTTTATTCAGCAGGGAGAAGCCAAGAGGGGAAGGTTCTCATAAACCCAGCAGGCTTCCCCAGATCTCTAATGCTGCAGACTTTTGAGACAGCATCTGGAGTCTCATATCAAAATAGCTGGCTGGGGAATTTGAGTATTTCAGGTTTGACTCTATCTGCACAGTGCCTGTGGAGAGGATGGAAGTTAAAAAACACCAGCTTTCTTCTTTACCTTTGCCTCCTGTCATGGACACTACCTGACTACTCCTGAACGGTCCTCTTTCTTATTCAAAAATCCTAGCAATAAAATACAGAGAAATGGAAGCAAACGCTAACTTATAAATGGACAACAATCCAAATTCAAACAAGCAGCCAGTACCCAAGGCAATAACAGAGGGCACTGCTGGGATGAGAAGAATAGTCTTTTCCTTAAGCTATCACAGTTCTCTCTGTCTTCTTTCCTGTCTCTCTCTTTTTGCCTCATAAAGGGAAATTTAAATCTTGTATAGATTTAAAAAATATATATTTCTATTTAAGATTAAAAAAATTATTTCTATTTTCACATGAGACAACACCTAAAGACTCTAACAGAGTATTTTGGAAATGTTACACAGTTGCAAGAAGGAAGGGAAAGAGTTGCCATCAGATAGATAGACACGGGTTCAAATCCTGTTTCTACCACTTCAAGTTCTATGATGTTAGTCAACTTACTTAAACTCTTTGAGCCTCAGTTTCCTCACTTGTAAAAATGCAGGTTATAATAATAACGAAAGGGAATTACTGCAAGGATTCAGTAATATATGTAAAACAAGCATAGAGATGGTATACAGTACTTCCTCAATATATAGTAGATATTTTTATTATTCAATTATCTCCATTCTCTTACTTAAACCACTTGACTATATATTAATCAATGGACCATCAAACAAATGTGTATTGGTCACTTACTACATACCTAGAACTTAAACATCAGCAAAGAATTAAGTATTTCTAATTCAGAAGCCTTAATAGTGCTAACATTTATTGAGCATTTTCTATATACCCAGCACTCTCTGGACATTGATTTACTTGCATTATTTCATTTAATTCCTGAAGCATCTCTTTGTGGTAGATGCTAGATACTATTAACTGCAATGCTTAAATAACGGTTATATGATGGTCATTCAGAAATCTCAATACTATAAAGCTAAGAGAATGAAAGCTTTATTTTATGATTTAGAACAACTTTTCAGAGTACTAATTATAATGTATGACAGAATACGGGGGATACTCTCAACTTTTCAAACTCATCTCACAGATCAAGGATGCTGAAAAGTTTGAATGATTTGTTCAAAACTATATAGCAAATACATTTTTAATTTTCCTCGCCAGCCATCAGATCTTGAGATCAGATTATCAGATTGTTCTTAAAGAAATTCTTTCTCCAAAAGAGATCTGAAGAAAATATAACAAAATATTAACACTGGTTGATTGTGGGGGTTGGGTACAAATAATATTTGTAGTTTTTTTTCTTCTGAGTTTTTCTGTACCATTAAATTTTTTAATTAAAAAAATTGCTTCACCTGCCCATGTAGTTTCATTTTCAAAGCAGATATATTATCAACTTTTATATATATCAGGTTTCCAAAAACTCTAGGCCTCAAATTTTTCTTTCTTTTTTTAATGACAGTAAGGCAAAACATAAAGTAATTCAGATTAAATTTCACATGGTCAAAGATGTATGCAATTCTCTAGAAGTCTTGGTAGTTCCTTCATAATCCAACTCTTCCCCCAATGAACTACATTCAGTAAATTTTAAAATAATGGGAGGTTTAAAAACAAAACCAAAAATTTTAAAAACAAGAAAAAAACAATAAGATCTCTCATGCCTCAACCTTAAAAAGGCCCCTTCATCAAAATACACATAAGCAATTCCACATGACTTGTTTCACCTCTTGACCAGAACAAAAATATGTGAAATACTTTTCTTTATGTCAGTTCTGTATACAAGAACAGCATACTGAGACAGATGCCTCTTTCCATGAAGATCCAAAGGGAAATGCACAATATTTTGAAGTTTACAACTGTTATTTAGAGCCAGTCAAACAAGATAAGTATAGGGCGTGCACTTTCTATTACAGCAGAACTTCCAAAAGTTAGGCAATGTTGAGAAGTGAAAGAGATGAGGACAGCAGTTCAGATAATGATTCAAAAAATGGTCAGGGGTCCAGGGTGAAAGAAGGAAGGAATGAGAGAGAGGGAAGCTCTTGTTTTGAAACACAGGGTAGCTAACAAATGCCAGTGTGTTAATACTGTTTCTGAATCTGGGTTTCTCGGTTTTGGTTTAAGATAACTGTAGTTATATGGCTATCATAAGAATTTTGGAAAATGAATTAATTGCATTTTCAATTTACGTTAACTTGGTAAAATTAAAATGAGTTGTAATTATTCCTCATTACTTTAGCTTTCAGAAACGGTTACGAGCTACTTCATTTGTCACCCACGAAAAGATTACTACTCCTGCCAAGCTCAGCATCAGGGAATGTCTTTAATGGGGCTGCTTTGATAAAACCTTGGCGCCACACATCCTTCAGATCCAAAATGGAGCTCTAAGTCTGGCCAAGTGTGGATTTAGTAGACCCCTCAAATGTGAAATGTAATCAAAGAGGTTTTCCCCCTTTCCCACCGTAGGCTTACGCTTCTTGGAACCACCACTTTCTTGGTCCCAGAAGAACTGTCATAGTTGGCCAAACTGTTTATGACCCCAAACAACCACAACTTATCAGCCTGTTGTTTTGGTTCCCACACTATGTTTCCATATTAACCCTGAAACTACTGGGCTGATTTTTTGAGACACTGATGCTAAGTTTGTATAGCAGTTCTAACCTGTCAAAACAGTTAAATTGCCAAATTGCTACTTCCTTCTAGTTCCATCTCTTAAGCTCAGGCTACCATCATCTCCTGCCTAGACCATTGCAGCAACCTCCACGGACCCGGCCTTACCTTCTCCAATATATTCTCCACACTATAGCACTGCTCTGCTTAAAACTTTGCTGACACTCCACTACCATTAAGTAAAGTCCAGCCACATATAAGGCCCTTCACCATCTGAACCCTCGCCCAGCATTCCCACCCATTCCTTCCTTACCAACTAAAGGCATCCCTGGCATCCTATTCTCTGGCTACATTGAACTCCTTGGAACCTCCTAAACACAACAAAGTTTTCCTTACATCCATGCCTCTATTATGCTGCTAGTCTGACTTATCCTTCAGGACTCCACCAAGAGGTCATTTCCCCTGGAAAAGCAACTCAATACCCACCTACCCCCACTCCCCACCCAACCAGGCCAGGTTATAAACCTGTCCTGTGCATCCCCACAAAACCCAGAGTTCCCTTCCATTACGCCCCACTGTCATTGCCCTACTTGTCATTTGCCCCCGTCAGATTTGAAGTGAAGTGAGGGAAAGGATAGTCTTATTTACAGTCATGCGTTGCTTAGTGACAGAGATACTTTCTGAGAAATACCTTGTTAGGCGATTTCGTTGTTGTGCAAACATCATAGAGCGTACTTACACAAACCTAGATGGTATAGCCTCCTACACACCTAAGCTATATGGTACTAATCTTATGGGACCACCATCGTATATGCAGTCTTTTATTGATGGAAATGTCATTACGTGGCGCATGACTGTATAAGTATCCCCAGAGCCTAGCACTAGTGCTCAACACATGCTTCTTAATAGGTGCTCACTAAATGCTTCTTGAATCAGTAAAGGTACCGGTTTTATGTAATTTTACAAATGAGAAATCTGAGGCAGAAAGCAATTAAGTGACTTACCTAAAAACACAGACTAGTTCAAAGAAGAACTGAGACTAAAGCCCAAGCCTCATGATTCCTGGCCCTGCAGAAGACAGGCCGCCATATCTCACTGGTTGGAACGGCAAAGACTGAACAATACAACGCAACAGAGGACTAGTATTGACAAGTGGGAGCAAATCTGAATGACAGTTTCCCCTATGACTGACATAGAATAAGTATTACATTTAGCGGGCCTTTAAGTAGCTACGTTCTCAGACAAATACCCAGCCTTTCCAGCAGCATAAGCCTGATTTCAAAGGCCATATACTATACCTCTTTCCTCTGTCACGTGTTGCAGTAACTTCTCAAGTTCAGGAAGTTTCAGCAACAAGATGCAATTTGGAAACATGTCATCCACCACAACTTGATCTAGGGGCTGAAACTTTCCCTGAAAAGAGACTTTAGTCAATCAGAAAGCAAGTATTCCAGTCAACAAACACACACATTAAAAAAAACAGAAAAAGATATATCACATCATGCCTGGTCCTTTAAACTTAGTTTAAAGCCACTTGTTTCACCCAAGCAATTCCTATACTGGGACAGGCTCCAGAACTGATTTCCTTTAGGAAGCTCTTGACAGCACTGGGGTTCCAACCAGCACGCCACCTACCTCAAGGGTATAGTCACTGGATGAAATAGGGGAGCAAAATTCTGGAAAGTGCCGGAGGCTAAGGAAACTTGCCAACATGGTAGAGATTGCCTAGGGCTGGTCCAATCCATTCCATTTGAGGAAGAACCAGCTGAGGTTACAGAGCAGGAGTCTTGACCATCACCCAGGAATAAGCCCAGATCAAGCCCAGAGCAAATATCTCCTCTCCTCATCCTTACTCCAGGACTGAACAGAGAAACACGACAACAAAAAAAAAACACCCAAGGTGAATTTACTCTCGTCAGAGCTGTCTGGCACTGCTTCCAAATGTAGAACATAATAAAAGAAAACGTAGCTAGAGGGATAAGTACAATGAAGCGGCAGACACATTAAATCAGGCTCGGCTAGACAAGTCTATAAGGCTTGGTGGCCAATGGGCCAGCGTGCAGAACATAAGAATTGCGAATATTCTTCTTCTCAATTAGGTTTAGTTTTTCTTAACTCTACCAGTAGCATGGAGGGGTGAAGTCTGTCTAAATCATTAGTCCCCTGACTTGGGGATACCAGACTTCATAAAACATATGGTTTTGTCCATGTCCTGCTTCTAGCCCACTCTACTTTTCTGTTTTAGTGACAACTTCATTTGAAGACAGAAAAACCATGTCTGATCAGTTTTCTTCCTGTGAATGCAGCTTTCTCTGGTTTTAAGGATGAAATCTTATCATTCATTCAGTAGCACCTGCGAAAGCTTGCCATACTTTCTGTTAGGTTAACAAGTGGCAAGAAATGCCTCAATTTAAATGTTCTCTTTTTCCATCATATAGTAAGAATAATTCACAGATCTCCCCAGTATTATTGTCTTTAGATTTCTACTTTATATTCTTCCATGATCAACAAATATTTAACTATTTTAAAACAATATTCTACTTATATATAATGGACTACCATGTAGTCATGACATAATAATCTCATAATTAACTGTTTCATTCTTGTTTTCTTCACCGTACATAAAAAGGAAATGCAATAAGCAACTAGCTTTGAATACCAAGTTAGTAACAGTTGGGGTAGCTAGAAAGAGGAATTATTTTTACTGATGTTAAAACAAATCTTATTAAAAAACAATAGCTCGGGCCAGCCCGGTGGCGCAGCGGTTAAGTGTGCACGCCCCGCCTCGGCGGCCTGGGGTTCGCAGGTTTGGATCCCAGGCGCACACTGACACACCGCTTCTCAAGCCATGCTGTGGCGGCGTCCCATGTAAAGTAGAGGAAAATGGGCACAGATGTTAGCCCAGGGCCAGTCTTCCTCAGCAAAAAGAGGAGGATTGGCATCAGATGTTAGCTCAGGGCTGATCTTCCTCACAAAAAATAAAAAATACAATAGGTAAACATTTCAAAAGTGTGTACCAATGTATTTTTTAACTAAATAGGAAAAGATCACATCTAAAATGTAGGGAAGGAAAAACCCAAACATCTCATGAGTGACTTTAAGGGGTATTTCTAGTATTTGAGAAGAGAAAGATGGTTTACAATGAAAGCCGACCTCCACCTTGAGCAGGATTTCTGCTTCATTCAGCATCTGTCAACCTGAATCATCCACAGGACTCCTAGAATGCCAGGATAGGGGTTAATCCACCAGAGTTAGGGTCTTAATGGGAAATAGGGAAACATTACCAAAAAATGGGGGGAGACCCTTTAAATGTTCATCAATGCAGATACTAAGACTGGTTGGTGGCTTTCTCTCTGTTAATGCATCCTAGAAAACAAATGGGAGCCAATTGAAGTTTTCAACTTCCTCCTTGAATACTGCCAGGGCCTTCCTGGTGGTGACTAGCACCAGTTCTGTTCATTAGAGACACACGGCTTACTAGCCTCACTGCTTGTATGCCCTAATTATACTGGCTACCATGGTAGCTTCCAGATAAGGGGAAATATGATTACACTAAGGAATAAAACTTCACTAATCCACATTAAAGCACAGAGGAATTAGGAAAGAAGGAAAATAAAAGAAGCTAAGCTGTATCTGGAGAAAGCATGAATTAACGTTTTAAGTCAGTTTTATTACTCTCAGTATTTATAGCAAATTAAATTGATATAGTCACAAATCGGCAGTTTTGGAAATTAGGTCTAAGATGAACCCAGAAGCACTTAAACTATATGCAAATATGAGAGTACAAAAAACCAAATTCTCCTAAGCAGTTTAAATAACACTTATTCCTTAAAGTTGTTAATTCAAAGGCTGTCAAACTGTGATTGGTGGATCCCTGGGAGTCCCCAGTACCCTTTCAGGAGGTCCACAAGCTCAAAATTGTTTTCATAATAACGCTAAGATGCAATTTGCGCTTTCACTGTGTTGACATTTGCACTGATGATTCAAATGCAAAAGTGGGTAAAACTGCGGGCTCCTTAGCATCAGTCAGGGTGATGGCCACAAACTGTCCTAGTAGCCACTGTGTTCTTCACTACCATGTACTAGCAGTTAAAACAAAAGCCAGCTTCACTTAAAGATGTCCTTGATCAAGGAGTAAAAGCAATTACTTTTATTTAAATCTTGACCCTTGAGTGCAAGTCTTTTAAATACTCTGTGTGATGAAAGTAAAGTGTTGCTAAAGCACTTCTGCTGCCTACCAAGGCACAGGGATTACCTCACGGAAAAGCACTGGTGTGACTGAGTTGTGAGTTGAACTAGCTGCTTTTTTCGTGGATACCATTTTTACTTGAAAAACCCACTATGAACTACGATTATTCAAACCCAGGTATTTTGCAGAACATAAATGAAGTGACTGTCACTTCAACGGAAAGATTGACAGTACTTGTAGCCAATGATCAAATTTGAACTTTCAAGCAAAAATTAGAATGGTAAAAAATTTGTATCTGTCACTATGACAGCTTCCTAATACTTAAAGAGTTTTCTGATGAGATCGGTGGTGATGGTAAGAAAGGTGAGTGTGTGTGTGTGCGCGCGCGCACGCGTGTGTATGTAATGAGATGTGTCAACATTTGGAAGATCTGCATAATTCAGTGAAACAATATTTTCCAAAGGACCAATGCATGATATTACAAAGTCATACATGAGTAAAAGACCCATTCTCAGTGCAAGATAGAGGAATAGATTTTAATGTAAGAGAACATGTAAAGTTCATTAACAAGGTTTCAGATTCCACATTGCAATTAATTTTTAAGAAACTACCCCTTGTTGATTTTTGAAGGAATATCAAAGAAAAACATCCACAATTGTCTGAAAAAGCTATTATCCTATTCCTCCCTTTTCTGACTACATATCTGTGTAAGGCTGCATATTCTTCATATACTTCCACCAAAACAATACATGGACAGACTCAATGCAGACCCAGACATCAGAATCCAGTTGTCTTCGATTAAGCTAGATAACAAAGAGATTTGCAAAAATGTCAAACAATGCCACACTCTTCAGTGAATTTTGTCGTTTGTTTAATTGAAAATGTGTTATTTATGTTAAGATGTACTGGGCTTATTATTTTTATTTTTAAATAAATTAATAAAATTATTTTTAAATTTCTCAGTTTTAATTTCTAATGTAGTAAATATTGATAGATAAAACCCACAGGGACAAAAAGCTCGTTGGGATCCTTAATAATTTTCAGGAGTGCAACCGTATCCTGAGACCAAAAAGTTTCAGAACCTCTGACTGAAACTATTGGTATTAATAAACTCTGTCTTTATAGTACAAAGGTAAATTTTATTCATCTGAGATTTCTTAGTCTTAACTAGAGCTTCCTCATTAATGAACTTTTACTAGATAAGCCCCAGTTCACCTATTTCACAGCATCTCACAAAGAAGAACATGAAAGAAAATAAGTCTTCTTTTCTTCTCTTAAGTCCTGAGATCAATTTCTTAACATTTGTATTGTACTTCAGAACTAATGAGTACTTAGTGACCAAATTTTCATTGGTAGGCTGTGTCGAACAAGTATGACACCGTGTGGAGGGTTGGGCAGTTCTCAGAGGTCCCAGGTCAGCTCATCCAAGACCAGGTGCTGGCTCTCAGGGCTGCGCACAGCGCTCTAATCCACACCAGCACACGTGATATGTGTGTTCTACACCAACCAAACTAAATATGAATTGTGGGGAGTCTACATTAAAAGGATCATTAAAAGGAGAGAGAGGAGATCAAGCAAAAACCAATCTATTCTGTTTCCTCACTAATATCCCAAACTGGGAAACTCACCTCTTTATCAGCCTTTATAAGGTAGTGGAGAAGCAGAAATAGAGGGTCCATGGGTGTGGCAAAGTGGAGAAGACCTCCTATAGATTAAAAAGAGAGCAAAGAGAATTCAATGTCTAGGAAAGATAACTTAGTTATTTCATCTTAATCCCAACGTGGAAACCTTCCACTGAAAAATATATGTGAAATTCCAAATTCAGAAACTCTTCTTACACAGGCCCAAGATTCTATGTGATTCTCTCAAAAGGCAGAATGTGGTCCATGAGATTTTACTCCAAAGAGCTTCCAATCCCTGTGTGGAGAGGAGAGCCAAGACACTGAAATCTATCTTTAACTTTCCATTTCTTCTTTATAAATCATTTTTAACAAAGCCCCCTCCCAAAAAAAAGCAGGGGTTGAGGGGAATATAG